>NW_028261382.1:113680160-113990660 GCF_051295495.1 Thamnophis sirtalis | reverse complement strand
TTGGGCCAATCATGCCTCTCTCTGGTTGCCTGGTGACATCACACCTCCTTCCCCTGACCAGGTGTGAGAATATCCTTGGTTCCCAAGAGAAAGTATTTTATTTTGGCTACAAAGTCCCAGCTATCTCAAGTCCCCCCCTCCCTATCCCTCAACTCCAGTGTGGCAACACTGAAGCTCCAAGATGGCTCCATTCAGGTCAGCTTCACGGTTGACGTCAGGAATGACAGTGCCATAGTTTTTCAACAGAAGAGAATATTTGTAGCTCAGGGTTGAACTGTGGTGTCGTTGATGCGCCCTGAGCTTGGTTGTTTTCTTGCAGACGTTTCATTCCCCAGCTAGGTAACTTCATCAATGCTAGCAGTGATATTTACACTGATGAGGTTATTTAGTTGAGTAATGGAACATCTGCAAGAAAACAAGCAAGTTTAGAGAGCACCAAGGACTCTACCATAGTTGTTTTGTGTGTGTCTCGGCCCTCTTTTCCTTCTTGACTTTAAGAAGCACTCCAATGTTCAGCTGGGAAAACTCGGTTGCCAATTTGTGCAGCTGCAGCTTTTGCTGATCCTGGGACAGTAACTTTGGCCACTGGGCTGCAGGGTTGAGATGGGGCCTATTTTGCATTACAAGCCAATCCGGGGCCAACTTTGCAGCATCAGTTTTTGCGCGATACACAGGGAGGTCAATAATATTGACGTAAAGGCAACAAACAAAAGTGTATTGAGGCTGGCTTGTTTTTCTAAGATTATCTTGAATGCAGACTTTCTATGACCGCATCAGTTCCTATGTTTATTTGTGTAACTAACTTCCCTTGTAAAGCTGCAGCAGATTAAAAAAAAAAGGAGGAAGAAAGCAGAGTTTTTCCAGATGTGTGAAGAAACACAGTTGCTTTGGTCAGATTTTGTACATCACAGTGGCGCTATTCTTCACATTCTCCTTCAAGAGAAACCCAACAGTTTTAACTCTCAGTCACGATGATTGGAAAGGTCAGGCGTTTCCTTTTTATAACCATCAGGAAAAGAGATAGGGATAAGAGAGAAAACTTTCCCCATCATATAGTTTAAACTCGGAAACAAACTAGTGGCTCCAATTTCAAACTGCTTGTATTAAGAAGAGTAGAGTAAGTACAGTAGAATAGGGTAGAGTAGAGTAGAGTAGAGTAGAGTAGAGTAGAGTAGAGTAGAGTAGAGTAGAGTAGAGTATAGAGTATACTAGAGTATAGAGTATACTAGAGTAGAGTAGAGTAGAGTAGAATAGAATAGAATAGAATAGAATAGAATAGAATAGAATAGAATAGAATAGAATAGAATAGAATAGAATAGAATAGAATAGAATAGAATAGAATTCTTTATTGGCCAAATGTGATTGGACACACAAGAGTAGAGTATAGAGTAGAGTAGAGTAGAGTAGAGTAGAGTAGAGTAGAGTAGAGTAGAATAGAATAGAATAGAATAGAATAGAATAGAATAGAATAGAATAGAATAGAATAGAATTCTTTATTGGCCAAGTGTGATTGGACACACAAGGAATTTGCCTTTGGTGCATATGCTCTCAGTGTACATAAGGAGAATAAAATACATTCATCAAGAATAAAAAGATACAACCAGAGGTGGGTTGCTGCCGGTTCGGCCCGGATCGGGCAAACCGGTAGCAGGGGCAATGGGAGGCTCCGCCCACCTGCCCGGACACTTATGCGCATGCACAGAAACATCACACGCACAAGCAAACCGGCAGTAAAAATAAGAGAAACCCACCGGATACAACACTTAGTGATAGTCAAAGTTACTAATAAGCTATCAAATCATACTAGGAAACAAATAAAAACAATATAAATTGAATGATACAAGTAACATGGTTATAGTCATGTGGGAAGAGATAGATACTAGGAAGGAAGAGAAGAATAATTGTAACACAGTCTTAGTAAATTATTTGACAGTTTTGTGGGAATTAGTAGTTTAGCAGAGTAATGGCATTCTGGAAAAAACTGTCCTTGTGTCTAGTTGTTCTGGTGTGTGGTGCCCTATAGTGTCGTTTTGAGGGTAGGAGTTGAAACAATTTATGTCCAGGATGTGAGGGGTCTGTAATTATTTTCACAGCCCTCCTTTTGACTCGTGCAGTATACAGATCCTCAATGGAAGGCAGGTTGGTAGCAATTGTATTTTCTGCAGTTCTGATTATCCTCTGAAATCTGTGTCTGTCTTGTTGGGTTGCAGAGCCAAACCAGACAGTTATGAAGGTGCAGATGACAGACTCAATAATTCCTCTGTAGAACTGTATCAGCAGCCCCTTGGGCAGTTTGAGCTTTCTGAGTTGGTGCAGAAAGAACATTCTTTGTTGTGCTTTTTTGATAACGTTTTTGATGTTAGGTGTCCATTTTAGGTTTTAAGATATGATAGAACCTAGAAACTTGAAGAATTCTACTGTTAATGCTGTGTTATCTAGTATTTAGTTAAGCATCTGTATGAACCCCCAAAGTTGAGTTGGAGACAATGTGGAGGTGACATAGACAACTTGGCTATTTGGATCAGTGCAGAAGGATTACCCAGAATAATCATTTTTAATAAATGCTTCTGTTTGGATTTTGATATTTTCTACATGCAAATGCAAGGTAGTCCTTGACTTACAATAGTTGATTTAGTGACCATTCAAAATTACAACCGCACTGAAAAAAATGACCTATGACCATTTTTTCACACTTATGACCATTGCAGTATCTCCATAGACACACGACCAAAATTTAGATGCTTGGCAACTGACTCATATTTATGAGTCGAATAGTTGTGTTGTGTTGTGTTTTTTTAATGATGTATTGTCTTCATGTTTGTAACTTGTTTGTCCTTCCCTCCCCCTGAATTGTGAGCCACCCTGAGTCCCCTCAAGGAAAAGGACGGCATACACTTAAATAAATAAAGTAAATGAAATGATGGTTGCAGATTCTGGGGGTCATGTGATCCCCTTTTGCAACCTGTTGAAAGTAAAGTTAATGGGGAAGTCAGATTCACTTAACGACTGTGTTCCTAACAACAACTGCAATGATTCACTTAAAAATTGTGGTAAGAAAGGTGTAAAATGGGGCAAAACTCCTTTAACCAATGTGTCGTTTAGCAACAGAAAGTTTGGCCTCAATTTCAGTCGTACATTGAGAATTATTTGTTTGTTTGTTTGTTTGTTTGGAGTTTTTTATATGCTGCCCAATCCCAAAGGACTCTGGGTGGCTTACAAGAAATATAAAAAACACATAACGACAAAACAATTTTAAAACAACAGACACCCCTCATACATTCATTCTAGTCGGGGCCGGACCTCAGCAGTGAGGTCAACAGCCCCAGGCCTGCCGGAACAGCCAAGTTTTTACGGCTTTCCTGAAGGCCATCAGAGTGGGTATGGTCCGGATTTCCAGGGGGAGCTGGTTCCAGAGAGTCGGAGCAGCCACAGAGAAGGCTCTCCTCCGAGGGCCCGCTAGCTGACATTGTTTGGCTGACGGCATCTGAAGGAGACCCAATCTGTGGGATCTTACTGGCCGCTGGGAGGTATGTGTCAGCAGGCGGTCTCGAAGGTATCCTGGCCCTAAGCCATGTAGGGCTTTAAAGATAATAACCAACACCTTGAATTGAGTCCGGAGACCAATTGGTAGCCAGTGCAGCTCACAGAGGATAGGTGTAATGTGGGTGTACATCGGCACACCCAATATCGCCCACGCGGCCGCATTCTGGACTAACTGCAGTCTCCGAACGCTTTTTTTTTTTTTTTTTTTAAATTATTTTTATTTTTTGGTTACATAGACAACAATGGGAAAGGGAGAGGATGGAGAGAAAAAAAAAAGGGGGGGGGAGGGAAAGCCCATCTTCACATACAATATGTCGTTTAATCACAGGTGCATCCCTACTAAGTTTATACATCCCGTATCTCTCTATTGTATATTTAATAAGCACCACAATAAGCTAGAGTTTAAAAAACAAAAAACAACAAAGTAAAACAAGGGAGAGAGGAAGAGGAAGAAAAAAGAAAAAAAAATAAAAAAAAAAGGGTGAGGGAAGGGGGGGGAGGCCAAAAAGGACCAAAAAAAAAAAAAAGTTCAAAAAGAGAAGGGGAAAAAAGAAAAAAGAAAGAAAAAAAAAGGGTGGGGGGAGGGGGGAAGGCCAAAAAGGACAAAAAAGGTCCAAAAAGGAAGGGGAAAAAAAAACAAACAAAAAAAAACAAAAAAAAACAAACAAAAAACAAAAAACAAAAAACAAACAAACAAAAAACAAAAACAAAAAGAAAAGAAAAAGGAAAAAAAAAACCATCATCACATGCAGCATGTCGTTTGATTACGGTTGTTTTAACATCTACATCTTCAAATAATGTTTACCATCTCAGATATTTCCTCTAATGTAACTAAAGGTCTCATTTTCCTTCTACCATATATATTCAGTTAACATTAGCATTGTTTTCCCCCAAAGAATATACTTCTATTCATTGTTAACCTTGCATTTCATACCTTCAAACAGAGATCTTATTCCTTCATTGTTCAACAAGGCGTCGCTGCCTATATATACCAGTTTTCATTTGTTCCCCTACTGGAATTACCTTATCAGCAGCGAAATATCATTATAATAAATTCTTAACCTTATACATTATATCACCAGACCTTATATTAGTACTTCCTTATATCATTGTTGAATTATTTCACAGCATAATTATATCATCATTTACTTTTTCCAATTAAAGCATAAGTATATCATTTTTCATTTCCAAAATTTTGTTCTTTTTCCCTTAGCCATTGATAAAACAGGTCCCATATCTTATAAAATTGTTCATCTTCTTGTTCTCTAATTTCAAATGTCAATTTACTCATTTCGGCACAGTCCATTATTTTTCGAATGATTTCTTCCTCTTTTGGTATTGTTTCATTTTTCCAGTTTTTTGCAAATACAATTCTGGCTGCTGTTACAACATTTACAATCAAATATTTTAAGTCTTTGTTGTAGGTTTCTGGTAAAATTCCCAGTAAAAAGACCTCTGGTTTAAAGTCTATTTGTTTATGTATCATTTTCTCCAACCACATGTGGATTTTAGTCCAGTATCTTTTAGCTTCAGTGCAAGTCCACCACATGTGGTAGTATGAGCCAGGTATCTGGTGACATTTCCAACACTTTTCTGATTTATTCTTAAACATTCTTGCGATTCTGGTCGGGGGTAGATGCCACCTGTAAAACATCTTATACAAATTTTCTCTATATGCAGTAGACATTGTCATTTTGTAATTTTGAGACCACAATTTCTGCCAATTCTCTAAATCAATCCCATACTTAAAATTTTTCCCCCAAGCAATCATAGTTTCTTTAACTTGTTCTTCATGCAATTTAAACTCCAATAAATATCCATATAGTTTTTTAATTACTTTTTCATCGGTACCTGTTAGAATTTTATCTAGCTCAGTCATTTTATTATATAGACCTTTAGTTTTTCTATCTTCATTATATCTAGATTGTATCTGTACATATGAATACCAGTTCATTTCCATCCCTTCTTGCTTCAACTGTTGACTAGATTTGAGCTCACCCTCTGCATTCAATAATTCTATATATCTAACTGTTTGTTCCTTTTTATGTATTATCGGATACGAGAATGCTTCAATTGTTGATGTCCAGACTGGAATTTTTAAGTAATGTAATTTTTTAATCTTTTCCCAATTTAACAACAATGCCTCCCTTATATAATGTCTTCTAAAGTAACCATGCGGTTTAGTTCCCTTATACCATAAGAAGGCATGCCATCCCAACAGCAAATCATGACCTTCTACGTTCAATAATCTAGAGTTTTTTAATGATATCCACTCCTTAATCCACATCAGGTTTGCTGCCTGATAGTATAGCTCCCAATCGGGTAAAGCAAAACCTCCTCTTGATCTAACATCTTGTAGTAATTTAAGCTTTATTCTAGCTTTTTCCCCTTGCCATATAAATTTCAAAACTGTTTTATTTAAGTCTAGAAAAAAATCCTTACCCAGTCTAATTGGGATTGTCTGAAACAGATATAAAATTCTAGGTAGAATGTTCATTTTAATTGTAGAAATTCTTCCCATCATTGATAAATGCAAGTTTCCCCATTTCTCCAAATCGATTGCTATTTGTCGTTTTAATCTGGTATAATTATCCTCTTTAAGAGTGCTACATCTAGGTGATAAATATATCCCCAAATATTTAATTTTACTTGTGTTTTGAATCTGCAACATTTCTGACAACTGAACCTTTTGTGTAGCTGGGATATTCTTTGTCATGATCTTTGTTTTATCTTTGTTTATTTTCAAGCCTGCTACTTCTCCATATTCCTCTATTCTTTCTAACAATTTGGGTGCGGTTTCTAATGGATCTTCAAGAATGAAAACTAAGTCGTCTGCGAACGCTTGCAGTTTATACTCTTCTCTCTTAATTTTCATTCCTCTTATTTCTTCTTCTTCTCTAATCTTTCTGTTTAAGACCTCTAGTGTTAGGACAAAAAGTAGCGGAGATAGTGGGCAGCCTTGTCTTGTACCTCTCTTTATTTCAATCGGTTCTGTTAGTTCTCCATTTACCATTATCTTTGCTGCTTGTTTCTGGTATATCGTTCGCATACTTTGAGTGAATTTCTTGCCAAAGTTCATCTGCTCCAGTTGCAAAAACATAAACTGCCAATTCACATTATCAAAGGCCTTCTGCGCATCGAGGAACATCAGTGCCAATTGTTTTTCTGGATGGGCCTCATAGTATTCCAAAGTATTCAAAATTATTCTCATATTGTCTTTGATTTGTCTTTTAGGTAAAAAGCCATTTTGATCTGAATGGATGAAGCCATTTAAGTATTTTTTAAGTCTCTCAGCTAGTATAGATGCAAATAGCTTGTAGTCTGAGTTTAATAAAGAGATTGGTCTATAATTCTTGATTTGTGTTAAATCAGTCTCTTCCTTGGGTAGTAATGTGATATACGCTTCTGACCATGACTTCGGTATTTGGTTCTCAGTCATCACTTCATTCATAACTTGTAGGAGTGGGAGGGTCAATATTTCTTCAAATGTTCTGTAGAATTCCACGGGTAGACCATCTGGTCCTGGGGCTCTCCCATTATTTTGTTTTTTAAGTGCCTCTGTTAGCTCCATCATTGTTATTTTACTTTCTAACATTGTTCTAGTTTCATCTGGTACCTGGGGGAGATTGGCATCTTGTAGATACTTTTTGACTCGTCCCTCCTCCACCTTCTCTTGTTCATAAAGTTTAACGTAGTAATCATGTATAATTTTTTTCTTTTCGGTATTTCCATATTGAATTTCTCCTTGTTTGTCTCTTAGTTGTAGTATTTTCTTTGTTTCTCTCTCTTTTTTCATCTTATATGCCAACCACCTGCCTGGTTTGTTCGCATTTTCAAAATAATTCTGTTTGGCACCTCTAATTTTTTGTGCCAGTTCTTCCTTTTCTAATAAGTCCATTTTGTGTTTAATTATGTCCATCTTTATTTTAACATCTTTTTTTTGTGGTGCTCTCTGTAGATCTCTTTCAAGTATTTTATAGTCATTGTCTAAAGCTTTATGTATTTGTCTTTTTTTGGAGTTTCTCTTCCTTGTATAGTCTATTGTCAAACCTCTAATAACAGCCTTCATTGTGTCCCAGAGGTTCTGCAACGACGTATCTTCTTTCCTATTTTCTTTAAAAAAAAAGACTAACTCTTTTTCCATTTTTTGTACAAACTCTTTTTCTTTCAATATAGTGTTATTTAGTGTCCATCTAGATCTTGCCCTTTGGCCTTTCCATTTAATTAAAATTGGATTATGGTCCGCCCAGGTGCTAGCTTCGATCTCAATTTCTTTTATGTTGGAGCTCAGGTCCGCTGAAACCCATATCATATCTATTCTGGAGAGTGAAGAATGTCTATTTGAGTAGAAGGTATATTGTTCTTTTTTAACGTTTCTTTCTCTCCATATATCTTTTAAATTTAGTTCATCTGTCATCCTAAAAAAGGATTTTGGCAGAGGCTTCCTGTTTAATTTTTTTGTTTTATGTGTTTTATAGTCCATATTTGGATTCACAATGCCATTAAAGTCTCCCATCATACAAATATCAGCATAGTCTAGTTCCAAAACTTTTTTGTGTAGTTTTTTGTAGAATTCATCTTGTTTTTCATTAGGGGCGTAGATTCCAATTAGGAGTGTCTTTTTGGTGTCCATAATTTCCAGCATCAAAATTCTTCCCTCTTCCTCTGCGTATACTACTTTTGTTGGGATGTTGCCTTTAATATAGAAGACCACACCTCTTTTCTTACAATTTGCCAATGATGAAAACATTTTCCCAAGCTTTGGTTGAGTTAATAAATGTTCATATTTCTTTTGGATATGTACTTCTTGCAGACAAATTATGTCAAGTTGTAACTTCTCTAATTTATGAAATACTTTCTTCCTTTTAGCTACCGAATTGAGTCCATTAATGTTAATTGTAATCATTTTTCTTTTCTTTTTTTAAAAAAAACTCTACTATAATGGCCACTTGGTGAGAAGCATTAGCTTTTTACCCTGACTTAAGGAGCATCTATCACCAAAGACTTTTGTGTTGTGTTCTCATAAGAAAGCCTATTGGTCTCTGGATACGCTTCAAGGCTCTAGTCGTCACTTATAAAGCCCTTCATGGTATTGGACCTGGGTACTTGAGAGACCGCCTGCTGCCAATTACCTCCACTAGACCGATTAGATCCCACAGATTAGGCCTCCTCCGAATTCCATCCGCCGGCCAGTGTCGACTGGCGACTACCCGGAGGAGAGCCTTCTCTGTGGCTGCTCCGACCCTCTGGAATGAACTCCCCGTGGAGATTCGAACCCTCACCACCCTCCAGGCCTTCCGCACAGCCCTTAAAACCTCGCTGTTCCGACAGGCCTGGGGCTAAAGAGCTGTTGCCCCCGTCTCGAATGGTATGATTGTTGTGTTTTTAAATTATGCATTGTTATACTTCGTTTTTTTAAAACTTTTTGTCTGTATCCCAGTTCCCTGGTTCGAGTTGTGAGCCGCCCTGAGTCCCCTTCAGGGGAAAAGGGCGGCATATAAATACAATAAACTGAACTGAACTGAACTGAAAGCCAATTTGGCTGCCAACTCTCTTTGGTGTTTTTTCTTCCCCCAACCAGAGCAAGTTTGCTGATGTTGTATTGTTACATCCAAGTAGCCCAGAAAAGGAGCAACGCCAGGAAACTGGATTAACCAAAATGTCCTCTAAAATCAAAACATCTGATGTGACCATTCATTTTCCATCATTCGTTAGCAGGTTTAATACAGTTTTATTCCATTACTTGCTTAATCAAAGAAAGACTATGCAGTCTCACAGCATTTTGCAAAGCCTTAAGAAAGGGTGGGGTGGGGGGAGGATACTATTGAAAGACCAGCCATACAATTTCCTATCTCCGGCAGTTTTTGGATTTTAAATGAAGCTGTCCTTCCAGTTTTGCTTCCCCTTGGAAATGTGTCAAGAAATTATGAAAAACTTCTGCCAATGTTTCCATTTTTGCTGATGTTGTTCAAAAAAACAAACAAAAAACAAACCCAGAAGGATTTGGCTAGGGGTGCTGGAAACAATCACAACATCTGGAGTTCAAGGTTAGGAGAACTTCTTATCCTTGAGTCTAGCCATGATGCCTGGTACGGACTGGTAGTTATATGAGATTTCTTATAAATCCACCTTTTTTAAGTCCCCAAAATTACACTAGAATTCTCAAGATGAGCTTGCGGCCAGAGAATAGAATGGAATGGAATTCCAAGTAGGCCTAATCTTGTATATGTGCTGCCTCAACGGTGTTTTTCAAAGGGCAACTGGCCCTTTTTGCCTTTTTCCTTGAAAACATTTTACTTCTCATCCAAGAAGCGAAAACTTCTCAAAGAAAAAAAACAAGAAAGTCCGATCGCCTTTTGAAAAACACCCGTGGGAAATCCGTGACCTGAATGATTATCTCCACAGACATTTTGTATGTGCTGTGGGCATGGATTGGTGGGCGTGACTTGGTGGGCATGGCAGGGGAAGGATAGTGCAAAATCCCCATTCCCTCCCCACTCCAGGGCAAGGATACTGTAAAATCTACACTTCTACCCCACTCCAGGGCAAGGATACTGTAAAATCTACACGTCTACCCCACTCCAGGGCAAGGATACTGTAAAATCTACACGTCTACCCCACTCCAGGGCAAGGATACTGTAAAATCTACACTTCTACCCCACTCCAGGGCAAGGATACTGTAAAATCTACACTTCTACCCCACTCCAGGGCAAGGATACTGTAAAATCTACACTTCTACCACACTCCAGGGCAAGGATACTGTAAAATCTACACTTCTACCCCACTCCAGGGCAAGGATACTGTAAAATCTACACTTCTACCACACTCCAGGGCAAGGATACTGCATCCCCATTCCCTCCCTACCCCACTAACCTACTCTCCAGCTCCATTCTCCTGTGCAGGGCAACAGAAGAAGAGCCAGCTGATCAGTTGGGACTCAGCAGGCAGCGAATAGATGGGGGTGGAGCCAGCTAAAGGTGGTATTTGCCAGTTCTCTGAACTACTCAAAATTTCTACTACCGGTTCGCCAGAACTGGTCAGAACTGGCTGAATACCACCTCTGGCTTTCTCTACCAGCAAAACTCAAACTGTTAAAAGATTTGACTGTCATTCTATATGGCCTCTTAGGTGCAGAGATAAGGCCCATCTTTTTTCTTTCTGGAAGAAAGTTCCCAAATAAAATTTGCTTTTTTTTTTGGCCCTTCTATTTATTTTGGGTGAAGATGAGAAATCCCTCCAAAAAAAAAAAACCCCAAGGTGGTAAAAGAGGAAGTTACGAAGAAGAAGATAAGAGAGACCGTATAGGAACAGGATCTTTCTATCAATTAGAACAGGGGTGTCAAACTCACGGCAATGTCATGGCATTGTCAAGTGATGTATTGTGACTGTTTTTCCTTTTGCTAAACTGGGCGTGGGCGTGGCTAGCGTGTGAGGCATCCGGCCCGTGGCCCATGAGTTTGACAGCCCTGAATTAGAGAAAGAACCTGCCATGATAGGCAGTGGGAATGTCTCTGTCTCTGTCTCTCTCTGTCTCTCTCTGTCTGTCTCTCTGTCTCTCTCTCTCTCTCTCTCTCTGTCTCTGTCTCTCTGTCTCTCTCTCTTTTTCTGGTTTCTGTTGGAAAAACAGAAAGTCATAAACTGTTAAACTCCCTTCTTCACCTTCCACTTACAACTGGCTCTTCTCACAGTTAAAATAGAAAAAAAAGAAGAAGCATTGAATTATTTATTTGTATGGCTGCCCCACTCACAAATAGTGATTCTTGGCAGCTAACATGGGATTAAAAACAAAACAACAATGTAAGAATTACATCAACACAACATAGAATGTAAACCAAGACTGAAAATACAACATATTTACATTCCCAATGCAGTTTCCAGGAAGGCGCATCTGAGATCCTGGCCCAAAGTTCAAGGCAAAACCCAAACTTTTAAAGGTTAGGGAAAGCCAGTTGAGATCGAGTCATCTGAATCTCAAGGGTGGAAGGTATGCTGCTCCCAGGGGCAGGCACAATGACCACCTGGAGCCCATAAAATGTGAGAGTTTACTTATAGATTGTTCCCAAATGTTAGGAGCATGTTGACATGATAACCAAGAACACTGTGCAAAGTTGAGCCCATTTCTACTTAATGAGTTACTTGGAAAATCATTTTTGAGCTAATAAGGAAACATTAAAAGGGTTATGCAGAAAAAGTCTCCCTCCCATTTTGTTGACCGGTTCTTTTTCGTAACAGAATAACAGAATATGACAGTTGAAAGGAACTTTGGAGGTCTTCTAGTCCACCCCCCTGCTCAAGCAGGAAACTTTATACCATTTTAGACAAATGGTTGTTCAATCTCTTCTTTAAAATTTCCAATGTTGGAGCACCCACAATTTCTGGAGGCAAGTCGTTCCACTGATTAACAGGACATTTTCCCTTAGTTCTAGGTTGCTTCTCTCCTTGATTAGTTTCTATCCATTGCTTCTTGTCCTGCCTTCAGGTGATTTGGAGAATAGGCCCTTCTTTGAAGCAGCTCCTTAGATATTGGAAGATTGAATGACAGAATTACAAAATAACAGTTGGAAGGGAACTTGGAGGTCTCCTAGTCCAACTCCCTGTTCAGGCAGGAAGCCCTATACCATTTCAGCAAATAGTTCTCCAATCTCTTCTTAAACAACTTCCATTGTTGGAGTACCCACAACTTCTGGAGAAAAGTTGTTCCACTGATTAATTGTTTTAACTGTCAGGAAATTTCTCCTATCTGCTATCTACTATCGTGTCACCCTTAGCTCTTCTTTTTTTTTTAAAATGAAAATTTTGAGAAAAAAAACTTTTACAAATATTTACTTCCCCCCGCAACCTTCCCCCCCCCCCCCTGCGACTTCCCAGAACCAATACAGGGTATAGATCTTTAACAAAAACATTCTAAAATAAGCTTTAAAAAAGTTAATATCATCTTTCATTTGAGCTTTAACTCCTCCTTGCTAGGCTAGCTCTAAATAAATTATATCATTCTTTGTTTCTTTAGTCATAAGCTATCTGAAATTTCTTAGTCCCATATTTATTTTGAGTATAGTCAATCCATCTTCTCCACTCCAGTTTATATCTCTCGTTTGAATGGTCCTTGAGATATGCAGATATTTTAGCCATCTCAGCTAGGTTTGTTACTTTCAATGTCCATTCTTGAATAGTAAGCAAATCTTCCTTCTTCCAGTATTGTGCCACCAACAATCTAGCTGCAGTTATTAAATGCAAAATCAGATTAATCTCTACAACTGTACAATTAGTAATTATACCTAACAAAAATAACTGAGGGATAAACTTTATCCTTTTTTTAAGAACATTTTGCATAATCCACCATATTTTTATCCAAAATGCTTTAACCTTTTTAATCAAAATGGTGACTATGGCTATGGAATCAAAACCTCATCCTTTTTTTTTGCTGGCAAAGAAGGTGTGGTTTTGATTGTATCTGCAGCAACAATTTCAACCTCCAGAACCACCATCTTTATCCGCAGCACCCACAATTTTCAATAATAATCTGCACTCCAAAATATTAACAGATTAACAGAGTTGGAAGGGTTCTTTTAGGTCACCTAGTCCAACTCCCCATCCAAGCAGGAGACCTACACCATTTCTGACAAAATGGTATCGTCTAGTCTCTTTTTGGAAGCCGCCAGTGATTAATCTCCCACAACTTCTGAAGGCAACTTCTGTCCCATTGGTTGATAGTTCTCACTATCAGAAAGTTTCTCCTTATTTCCAGGTTTAATCTCTCCTTGTTCAGATTCCATCCATTATTCCTTGTCTGGCCTTCAGGTGCCTTGGAAAATTGCTTGACCTCATCCTTTCTGTGGCAGCCCCTCAAATATTGGAACTATCATGTCTCCCCCAGTCCTTCTCTTCACTAGACTAACCATGCCCAGTTTCTGTAACCGTTCTTCATATGTTTTAGTCCTCTAGTCATCTTGGTTATTTGACCCAAACCAATTTTCAAGGCACTCTCCAATATATGAATATTAGAATGAAAATCAAAATCCTCTTTTGGGAGGTGGGGTGTTGATTAAATTTTCTGAGAAACTGCACTGTAGATGTAGGACATCAGCACCCACCCTTCTCCTAGAAAAATATTTTAGGAAATATTAAAAGGGCAGAATATTTCTCCTAAAAGGGAGGCAGAAACTCACCCCCCCACACCTTTGTAAATGGGCCATTAAGACCTGAGCCAGTATATTCTACATAACAAAGATCTACCTCCTTCAGGCAGTGCTGTAGTAGGAACTACCCATTTCACCACATGGCACCTGGGAAGATTACATCACCTAGGAAGGCTCAACCAAGCCTGGGACTCAGGACAGCCGACAGTGTTGCCCCTGCATGACCCCCATCAGACAACCAATCAGAATACAAGCTCAAATTCAAAAGCCCAGAGAGGGCATAAATTCAAAAGCCCAGAGAGGGCATAAATCTCAGCATCTCTTCCAGGGGTGGGTTGCTGCCAGCATTAATGCCGGTTCGGCGCACAAGAATCTGTCCCTCATCAATAAACCTTCTTTCCATGCAACTTCTATGAATCCAGTGTCTTTTCCCCCGCTTGGAATTGAACTCAGATAGATATTTCTTCCAACAGTAGATGACCTACAATAAAGAACTTCGGGGGAAATGACATTTTGGCTACACCGTCTTGTTTTTACTTCTTCTGAAATAGGCCTGACACCAAATTCATAACCAGTCACTTGAAGGAATCCAGTGAATCCTAACAGGGCTACTTAGGAGTAAATGAGTGTTGGGCCGTGGGTGCTTCTGCGAAAGAGAGCATTTATTTTCAAGGTGGATTTCAATGTACAGGGGATTGATTTAGGATTGCTCCTGGTCCTCCACCACCACCCCAAAATCCCCCAAACAGATGCGAATAAAGTCAGACAGACAGTAGCACCGGGCAAGTGGCTATGGAGCCGTAACAGATGATTTTGCTCGTGTAAGGAAAAGGCAGTCTTAATCCTGTAGAAAGCAGAATGGCAATATATCCAGAAATAACATGTTGGCAGTCCTGTTAATCTGATTAAGCTAGTGTTAGAAGTACATAGGAACAGTGTAAAAAGAAGGGCCTAAATCCAAATGGAATTGAGTATAATCCATTTTGGTGAATTAAATCTAATAAGAGAAAATGAAAATAAGGTAAACAGTGGGTTTTTAGAGGGGTGTGTGTGTGTGCCAAAATGCACACACATAACTTTTCTTCAAAATTCCCTTCTGGTAGCCATTTCCCTATCATTGGCCTGCACATCCACCCAGTTGCTTACATATGGGCTCTGTCTACACACCACTATCTTATCTGCACACCGGTTACTTATCTCACTCACACATTGAGTCCCATTTTTTTTTCACAGACAGTTCTTCACCTTCTCCATGACTAAACAATGGGTTGTGTTATGAATTTGATTTGCACTCCATCTCTTTTTTTTTTCCCAGGCTGCTCTGACAGCAAAATGCAAAATATAAAATTGGCTTAAGCCAGCAACTTATTTTGAGGGGAAATTGGCAGTTTAATTTTTTTTTTTACATTTTTTAAAAAACATACCGTGTTTCCCCGAAAATAACACAGGGTCTTATTTTCTTTTGGCCCCTGAAATAAGCACTTAGCCTTATTTTCGGGGAGGTCTTATTATTTTGGGGTGTAGGAGGCAGCAAGTGTGGTCACCCCATGGCTGTCCTGTGTTGCAATATTGTCAGGGAGGGCTTATTTTGGGGAAGGGCTTAATTTAGTGCATGCGCTCAAAAGTCCAATTGGGTTTATTATCCGTGGAGGTCTTATTTTCGGGAAAACAGGGTAGTACATATATATCTAAATAAAAAAAAAGAAATAAAAAAGATAAAGGGAAAAACAAATATTACAGTGCACCCACACCTCCTGGAGATCATTCCCCCCCCTTATATTTCTTCGTCTATAACAAATACAATATATTCCAATTGTGCCCTTATCCCCTACAAAACAACATATATTCTTGAGTAAGTTTATTCCCTTTGCCTTCCACCAACACTAATTTTATAATATCCCCCCCCCCATATTTCATTATTGCAAGAGCCGAGGTGGTGCAGTGGTTAGGGTGCAGTACTGCAGGCCACTTCAGCTGACTGTTATCTGCAGTTCGGCGGTTCTAATCTCACCGGCTCAAGGTTGACTCAGCCTTCCATCCTTCCGAGGTGGGTGAAATGAGGACCCAGATTGTGGGGGCGATATGCTGACTCTGTAAACCGCTTAGAGAGGGTTGAAAGCCCTATGAAGCGGTATATAAGTCTAACTGCTATTGCTATTGCTATTATAATTTTTTGGCTTTGACCAAAACTGGCACTTTAATGACGCATGATAATAGCAATAGCAATAGCAATAGCAGTAGACTTATATACCGCTTCATAGGCCTTTCAGGCCTCTCTAAGCGGTTTACAGAGAGTCAGCATATTGCCCCCAACAATCTGGGTCCTCATTTTACCCACCTCGGAAGGATGGAAGGCTGAGTCAACCCTGAGCCGGTGAGATTTGAACCGCTGACCTGCTGATCTAGCAGTAGCCTGCAGTGCTGCATTTAACCACTGCGCCACCTTGGCTCTTGCAATAATGAAATATGGGGGGGGGGATATTATAAAATTAGTGTTGGTGGAACACTAATTAATGTCATGTATAAGTTGCCCCATCTAAAAGCAGTAATCCTACAGTGCCACATCCTTTCTTAAACTTCTTTCTTGTTGTTACACCATTTAAAAAAATCAAGTCACCTGGTGCAGAGGTGGTATTCAGCAGGATCTGACCAGTTTTGGAGAAGCAGCAG
Source organism: Thamnophis sirtalis (assembly GCF_051295495.1). Lineage (NCBI taxonomy): Eukaryota > Metazoa > Chordata > Lepidosauria > Squamata > Natricidae > Thamnophis > Thamnophis sirtalis. The sequence goes on along the minus strand of NW_028261382.1, from coordinate 113,974,311 downwards.
CGGAAACTTTGAGTAGTTCGGAGAACTGGTAAATACCACTTCTGACTGGCCCCGCTATTCTTTGCCTCCCGAGTCTCAGCTGATCGGCTGGAAATGGAGATTTTGCAGTAACATTCTCCTGGAGTGGGGAAAGAATGGAGATTTTAGGGTATTCTTCCCCTGCCGTGCCCACTAAGCCATGCCACACCCACCAAGCCACGCCCACAGAACTAGTAGTAACAAAATTTGAATCCCACCTAGCGATTTGTTTTGAGTCACTATCCCAGAAAGAGCCATTATTCAAGTTATAGGCCATTTTATTTCCTTTTGTTTGCTTGAATAGTTTTAAATAATATATTAGGTGTAGAGGATGGAAATTCACAAGTTCCCTCCATAGGAATACCACTTTTGTACTTCAACTTGATAACTCACTGTCTTATTGAAATGATACTTTGCTGTAATTGATTAAACTAGATTTAATTTAAATGCATACATACATAGTATATAAAATTAAATTTGTAATCGTATTTATCAACTAAATTTACCGGTATATATTAGATATATTTCACTACTGCATCAAAAACAATACAGCTCATGGGACTGATGCTAAGAGATGTTCCAAAAAGGATGTTTGAATGAGGAGTGAAGAGATCAGTTGTTAGAAAGGAAATCAGTAAAATTGTACATCTACTTTATAAGTCACAGCTCCTAGGAGTGTCATCCATTAGGAAAGAGTCCAGTTGCAGATCTGGTTAATTGTGAAAGTCTGCCAAAATCTCACCATCATTATGTATAATATTTTGGAGTTGTTGGATCTAAATTAGAACACAACTTGTGTTCTCAGATTTCATGATTATCCTAGTTGAGTATTTCTAAACCTTTATGGCAGGCCAGAAGGCCCAATGCAAAAGATGTATATGTGGATGCTGGGCAGTGACTTGAACTTTCGTTTCGGTGGGGAAAACCTGGAAACTTTCAGATTCGGGTCTTCCCAGATGTGCCAATATGATTATCTCTAATAAAATAGAACTTTGAGGAAACCCAAGCCTCAAAGTCTTCTTTTGTTGGGGGTGTTACTTAGAACCTGACACTTTGACTCTTTGAGGAACTTCAACTCCCAGAATTCATGCTTGCTGGAGAAGCATGGAGCATGGAGGAGGAGGAGGAGGAGGAGGAGGAGGAGGAGGAGGAGGAGGAGGAGGAGGAGGAGGAGGAGGAGGAGGAGGAGAAGAAGAAGAAGAAGAAGAAGAAGAAGAAGAAGAAGAAGAAGAAGAAGAAGAAGAAGAAGAAGAAGAAGAAGAAATATACACATAAGAATGGATGTCTATGAAAGTAGTCACATAATTGTTCCTTAAATATTAAGTAGTTAAGTAGTTGAATGCTCTTCAAGCCAGCTGCAATGAAATGGTTCAATCCTTCTTGTCCATTAATGCCAATAAAAGATTATTTGGATATTTACTTATAAGCAAGATCAAAAAAGGACTTGGAAATCAAGAGGCCGTTGGACAGCATAAAACAAGAAAGGAAGAGAAAGGGAGTTTACATACATGCATACATACGTACATATATATGCATGCATACCTACATTGTACTTTTGCAAACATTGGGATTTTCTTGAATCTGTTTAGCAATTTTCAACTTTGAGATCTGGAAACAGTGATAATTATGCAACATGCAAATTGTACAGTACTGTGCCCACAGCAGTAATTTTTTTAGACAGGTGGTTAGAACTTACCATATTAATTTATCAAGAGAGGGTTTCAAAACTATATGAATGGGGGTCAGGGGGGGAGAAATCCTAAAATTCAATGAACAAATTTCAGTCTATCCTAAACTTACCCCATTACCAAAACCTGGAAAGCTTTGATTCATGTGTTGTAAGTGAGAACAGCGGTTTCCCATGTTCTTCCAATATCCTCATTGTGGCCTCTCCTGTAAATCAGATGCCTTCTTACAGAGAGCTTTCAAAGACAATGTGACCATTTCAGCAAGAAGGGACTAACTTTGGAAATCAAAACAATGACTCCCCATTTTGTAGTCAAAGCAAATATTCAATCCAGGAAAATAAGCAAGGGGACTTAAATAGGTCTGGGATCAAAAGGCAGATGGCTTTGTTTCAAATAATCAAAATCTTTTGATAGTTCACATAGCCCTTGTATGAGAAAAGTGGAATACTTCCTCATCAGTCCATTTGTGTTTAAAAAGAATTTGAAGACAGCAAATTCCACATTTTGGACAGGTATGAAAGTAGGGGTAAAAGAGGCCATCTATGTCTTAATACCACTTTATAATGCCTTGGTAAGGCCACACTTGGAATACTGCATTCAGTTTTGGTCACCACGATATAGAAAAGAAGTGGAGACTCTAGAAAGAGTGCAGAGAAGAGCAACAAAGATGATTATGGGACTGGGGACTAAAACATATGGAGAGTGGTTGCAGAAACTGGATATGTCTAGTTTAATGAAAAGAAAGACTAGGGGAGACATGATAGCAGTGTTCCAATATCTCAGGGGTTGCCCCAAAGAAGAGGGAGTCAAACTATTCTCCAAGGCACCTAAGGGCAGAACAAGAAGCAATGGGTGTAAACTAATCAAGGAGAGAAGCAACTTAGAACTGAGGAGAAATTTCCTGACAGTTAGAACAATTAATCAGTAGAACAACTTGCCTCCAGAAGTTGTGAATGCTCTAACACCGGAAGTTGTTAAGATGAGATTGGACAAACATTTGTCTGAAGTGATGTAGGGTTTCCTACCTAAGCGGTGGGTTGGACTAGAAGACCTCCAAGGTCCCTTCCAACTCTGCTATTGTATGTCAAGTTTGAACAGCCTGCTCTCATCAGAGGGGGATAAGACGTCATCTATCTCCAATCTACAACACAGTCTTTTCCACAGTTCCATACCCATTTGCACTACTTGGGTGACCCTAAGGACACAGTTAAACCACCAAGTGGCCTCAACAACTCTCTAAAACAGGGATGTCAAACTTGATTTCATGGAAGGCCGCATTAGGGTTAACCTCGGGGGGGGGGGCTGGTGGAGGCTTGGCCAAGATGGATATGGCCAGCTCTGTTCTGTACTGGGAACGAGGGGTTATAGAATGAAGGCAGAGATAAAAGCTAACACGTTTATTCGCTAACAAATGGTTGCCAACAAGGCAGCCAGCAGAGTCGACAAGAGTTGAGTTCAAGCAAGCCTGCTCTTTTTATACCGGGCTGTTAAACAGCTCAACGAATCAGAACAGGGGGTGACGCCCTCTAGCTGGTGGACAGGAGTGGAGTCTATGGACACAGGAAGCTTGACATCACTGGTGTCAGGGGTACCTGTGGTGGCCCAAGAGCTCTGCCAGCGAAAATGGATTCCCAAGTTCCATTTTCAGCTGCAACAGCTTCCTGCAACCCTCTGCCAGCAAAAACAGAGCTCAGGGAGGCAGGGGGGGGACTTGCAGCCCATGCGAACTCCAGTTTCGGCTGGGACAGCCTCCTGCAACTCTCTGGCAGCAAAAACGGAGCTTGGGAGGGCACGTGCAGCCCTCACAAGCTCCATTTTCTCTGGCAGAGGCACCACGGGCCGGTCCTTTGCTGTTTCCAGGGTAGCCCCACAGGCCAGATCTAAGCACCATGTGGGCTGGATCCGGCTCCCAGGCCTTGATTTTGACACTCCTGGTCTAAAAGAATGCAACTGACCAGTTGTCTGCAAGGAGTATAAATCCTTCCATTCCCCACCATCCTGTCACAGCTGAAGAAGCTTCTTGGATGAGAAGCGAAACATCTTCAAAGAAAAACAAGAAAAAGCACCTTTGGGACAATACTCCCTGGGTTAATACAGATTTTGATTGCTTGGCAAAGGAGGGATCCAATTATTTTACTAAGAGTAGATGCGATGCCTGATTTGCATCATGCCATTTAGGCCACCAAGTCCAATATTTTCATTCATTGCAGAAATTCAGGCACAGGTAGTTCTTGACTGTCAAACACATAATTCGCAACTGTTTACAAAGTTACAATGGACTCCAAAAGATCCGTTGGATTTGGTTCCGATGATCCGATGGCTGCCTCCCACAGATATGTGATTGCATTTTGGGCATTAGGCAACCAGCCCACATTAATGGCCATTGGAAGCATCCCACAATCGCATGACTGTGACTTATGACATTGGTGTTGAAAACTGGCAAAATGCCCCATAGCAAACAATGGGTTTGCTTAACAACCATCACATTCACTCTGTGACCGCCGCATTCACTTTGATTGCCAATGGCAATGGCACTTAGACTTATATACCAGCTTCACAGTGCTTTACAGACCGGCTTACAGAGTCAGTCTATGGCCTCCAACAATCTGGGTCCTCATTTTGCCAACTTCAGAAGGATGGGAGTCTGAGTCAACCTTGAGCCAGTCAGGATCGAACTCCTGGAGTGAGCAGTGAGTTAGCTCTGCAGTACTGCATTCTAACCACTGTGCCACCATGGCTCTTATTGCCATGTTTCCTTAAGACCACTACATTCACTTAAGGACCATTGCAAAAAAAGGTTGAAAAAAATCAGGTCAGTCACATGGGTGACCTGTTTTATAGTCTTGATAACCAACAACTATAATTGCTTGGCTCACTCACATATGTCAAGGACTATCTGCATTCCTGGTAGATAGCTGACCTCTTCCAATTTCTCTGAAGTCTTCTTAATTATGGCGCAGGAAAAATTCGATACAGGCCTTAAAATGGAGTTTGATCCAAATAGAATAGACTGGAATGACTGTTTCCGGTGATTTGGAAGTTATATTTTTGTTACTGGAGCCAAAATGCCATTTGCTTGATTGCAAAGCAGGTTGCCATGAATTATGTCCACTTTGGACCAGGCTATTAGAACATCCGTCTGGGCCACCAAACCCTGTGGACAGAGTTTGCCTGTGTCAGAATTTGTTGCAGAAAAATCAAATCCAGAAAGCACACAGAGATAATTGATTCAGCTGGGTTCATTAACTTCTTTATATACATAATAACAGATGAATAAAAGTACAATACCAGTAGTAGATTCGTTCAATGTGGTAGAAGTTACAAGCGGAACACAAAGCGGGAGAGAACAGTTAGTTTCACTTCAGAGTTCAGAGCAGACAGAGATCAGTCTTGTTTTTTCTGTTTCAATTCTCAACACAGACTCAGATCTGTTTAAGCTCCCATTGGCTGACTTAGTTGCTATACCTATTCATTGGCTGACCTTGTGACCATGTCTCTCCCAGTCATGAATATTCTAACAGCTTGCAATACCGGACTTCAACCACTGTGCTATGGCTCCTATGAAGGGTTCAATGAGCCTCTTTTGACAAATGGAAAATGTGCTGGAAGGTATTGACGCAAAGACTTTCTAAGAGCAAAGTTTCCAGCGAAGGGCAGCTGTGAATTTGTGGTTTGTGCATGTCTTTTGGGGAAATGCGGCTTGGGATCTAAGCAAGTCATCCTCTCATTTTCTCAAATGCACTGTTCCCTTCCTTTTATGTTCCTCGCTTTCAAATATTGGCTGCACCGGTAGAAATCCAATTCAGAAGAGCAGGAAACGTTTCTGCATGCCCCAATCTCCAGAAAGGTGACAGAGAGATGAAGGAGGGTGGAATGAGCATTGTGGAAAGTCAGGATTTGATTCATACAATACAGGAATTTGCATTGTGAAGCCTGCTAGATTCCATGTGGCCTCTGGCACGTGGGCTTCTCTGTATGACTAAGCAGGCCTGTCTTTTCCTGTTTTAATTAAATGAAATCTTCTTCACTGCATGGCAGGGGGGATTACGTTACTAGGAAATGAGTCCTCCTGCACTTCTTTTTACATCTCGTCTGAGAAATATCCTTGTCTCTTTTTTTTAACCTGAGCCATGACACTGGCAGCAGAAGGAACGGGGGTAAGAAATGGGAAAATAGCAAAGGAATAAAGCCTTTGCAAAGCTGGTTAAAGGGAACTTGGGTAAAAGAAAGGCAAAAGGGCCTAATCTATGTCGTGCAAATTCTGAAAGTTCTGTTTGCATCTCTCCCCTCCTCTGTTCTGGGAAGTTTCCCATACAAGGAAAATGGTGGTGAGTTTTTGCAGACATGGAAGCAGTGAGATTTGGCTTTGGCAAGTCTAGAGAAAAAGAAGGAGTAGGGATGACATGATAGCAGGATTCCATTATTTGAGTGGCTGCCACAAAGAAGAGGGAGTCAAGCCAGTGGTGGGTTCCGGGCAGTACACCCCAATACAGGTGTACCGGTGGCAGCTGGAAGCAGCTGCCACCGTCCCGGAATGGTGTTTCCGTTGGTCCCATCCACCCGTCCTTGTTCCCCTCCCCTCTCGACTTGTATGGCTGTATGACTCTTGTGTATTTTAATTACATTAATCCCGGAGAAGGGCGGCATACAAATAAACTAAATCTCAATCTCAATCTCTTACCTCTCTTTAAGCTAGTGGGCCATTTGTGCACGCAGCGTACGGCGCCTGCGCGACACTCCGCCGAGCAGCTGGAGCGTCGTAGGGTGGTGGGGGCACATGGGGGCGCAGCGCACATGCCCGTGGTGGATGCCCCAGCCCCGTCGCAGCGTACTGGTTGCGATGGGATCCGGAACACACCACTGAGTCAAGCTATTCTCCAATGAACCTGAGGGCACGACAAGAAGGGGTGGGTGGAAACTAATCAAGGAGAGAAGCAACCTGGAATTAAGGAGAAATTTTCTGACAGTGAGAATGATCAGTGGTACAGCTTGCCTTCAGAAGTTGTGGTGCTTCATCCCTGGAGGTTTTTAAGAAGAGACTGGACAGCCACTTGTCTGGGCAGAGGGATGGAGTAGAAGACCTCCAAGGTCCCTTCCAGCTTCTCTTCTCTTCTTCCCTCTCCTCCCCTCCCTTCCCCTCCTCCATTCCATTTAAGAAATTATTTGTGATAGTGATTTTATCTCAGTTTTAACATGCTGTGTCCTAACTTAACAACTGCAATGATTCACTTAACAACTGTGGCAGAAAAGGTCGTAAAATGGGGCAAAACTCACTTAAGAAATGCCTCACTTAGCAACATAAATATTGGGCTCAGTTGTGATCGTACATCGAGAACTACCTGCATTTGATTAGCAAAGCATCATTTGTTTCAGAATTAGCCCTGGCTAGACGGGGATCCAGAATGTGTGAAGTAAGGCTGGAGAAGGAGGATAAGACACATTTCTTCTTTGATCTACTCTTCTCCTCCTTCTCACCTTGGGTTGGAATCGGGGTGGAATTCAGCCGTTCAGACCGGAACAGGAGAACTGGAGGCTAATTTCACAACTGGTACACTGAACCAGCAATGGGGGCCCTGCCCACCCCACCCCTCCGCTCCCAGGAGTCTCCACGTGGCCCATTTTGGATGCCAGGTAAGTGCAGGGCCTATGTGGAGGCTCTGGGAGGGCAAAAAATGGGCCTCCTGAAAGTTCTGGAAGTCTGGAAATGGGCCTGTTTCCAGCCTCCGGAGGGACTCTGGAACCCAGGGGAGGACATTTTTGCCCTTCCAGAGGCTCGAGGAAAGCCTCTGGAGCCTGGGATGGGCAAAAATCCCACCTATTAGATGCAGTGTTAGGTAAGCTCCCCGTTGGGAGAGCGAGTCCGTTCAGAGAAGCGTTGTTAGAGTTGTGTTGGAGAACACACAAACCAGCATACAGAGACACTGCAGTTTAAATAGGCTTTTACTTTCGTGGAAATAGAGGTATCAGAGTCCATCAAACAGTCCAAGTCATACACGGATAATTCAGTCAGTCATCAATGTCTTTCAGTTAAGGGATAATCCAAATAACATAGTCCATAATCATACAAACAGTCTGGTACTCAAAGTTTGCTAGCAGTTGCAAAACTTACAATAGCTCACGGCACTTTCTAACAGCCAGCTTCCAAAACACTCAGATCAGATCAGCCCAGCATCTAACAAACAGAGAGCTAACAGTCATTCTGGCTCCCTCTTATGGCCGATTGAGGAAAACAGCAACCAATCACATTTTACAGTATGCTTTAAAGAAACAGGTATAGCATTGTTACATGATTTATATATTGCCAACCCAACCGTTAGATTATATCCTAACACCACCACCCCGGCCATGGTCAAAGAGGTTGAGTAGGCCACACTCATTATTGCCATGCCCATCCAGCAACTGAGCAGAGAACCAGTTGCTAAAATTTTTGAATCCCACCCCTGGTCAGAATCCCAAGAATTACAGTAGTTCCAAGCAGCTGGATGTCCAATGTACCTGCAGGACATCCAGCTGCGTTAAAAGCTAAAGATGTTCTCAAGTTGAGTTGACTCCAGATGACTGCAACTAAGCAGCTTTCGTGGTGGCATCACTAACGTTGGTTTGCCTTCGCCTTCTTGAAGATATTTTTCAGCTACCTGGATCATCATCTTCATTTCATAACCCCATTTGTCCCTTGCAGGGTGGAGTCTGGCCAGCTGAACGGAGCTGAGTGTTTACTGGCCAGATGCTCTTCCTGTTGCCGATGTGGAGTAATTTTCAGCAGATAAGATTCTCATTGTGCCCAGAGAGAGAAATATCTGCCTCTGCTTAGGATCGGACTCATAGCCTTCTGATTGTGAGATGAGAGCTCTACCTCTAAGTCAGTGCACCACTCTTTTAGCTACCTGGATAGTCCACATAAATATCTAGTCCTGGTACTCCCAAATGGGCATTAACCAACATTGACTCTTCTTAGCTTCTGAACCCAGAAGCTCAGTTAGCTACTGCCAATTTGCAAGTACAATGTGGGAAACAGATCAGGACAAGCAATCTGTTGCTTCTCTAGACATAAATAATCTCTAACATTCCTCCCTAGTGACTCTCTAGACTGGAACTGTTGGGATAGTCATAGCAACATATGGAGGGCTATAGGCTGCCCAATTCTGGGAGAAATAAAAACTGTGTTTCCTAATACCAGACCTCAAAATTACCCAATTACATTTTGGCAGTAGTGTCAGGAAATAAGTTCCTTTCATGATACTCAGTAGGGTTTGCTATTGCAAATATGTTGGTGAGTACTACCATAAATGGCTTTACACTATAAGGGAAGTAAGAGTCAAGTTCATGATTTTCACTTCTCTACCATTGATGGACCTGACAATTATTATGAATGAAGACCGATATATGTGTCTCAGGATGATGTTGCAAGATCCAATCTGGATAGGTCACTGGGATCAGAGGTTTAATCTTCCAAGTTTTCAAACTCTTGCCGGAGCCCATCCCCATGGAACTTCTCTCTACCAGAATGTGTGCTTTGGACTATTATATTATATACATTCAATTTAGCACCTACTAAGATTGTTGGCCATGCAGGTACAAAAACAGCCAGGGAAATGGGTCTCTTGTCAGTCAACAGGAGTGCTGATTGACCACCAGCTTATTAAGTACATAGGACGTGAGGGCTTGGCAGCACAAGGAAACAACAGCCAATCGCCAGCCATCAACACACCAATAGGAAGGCACCACTTAAATGTGACACATGGAATAGCCCAAAACACACATTCTGGTAGGGAGAAGTTCTCTGAGGATGGGCTGTAGCAGGGGTGGGTTCCTGCCAGTTCTAACCTCTTCTATAGAAGAGGTTCCACAAATCTACAGTGCCGTTTAGAACCGGTTCCAGCTCCTCCCCCCACCCGTCTGCATGTCATCAAGATGAAAAGCGAGAGGAGGAATTCTGGGAGTTGAAGTCCATAAGTCTTAAAGCTGTCAAATTTGAACACCCCTGGGGTTTTTCACTAAAGGGTTAAGGGTGCAAGGGTCTTGTAACTTGACAGCTTTAAGATTTGCACACTTCAATGCCAGAGTTCTTGAGCCAACATGACTGGAGGAGGAATTCTGGGAGTTGAAGTCCACAAGTCTTAAAGCTGTCAAGTTTGAACACCCCTGGGGTTCTTTTTTCTAAAGGGTTAGGGGTGCGAAAGTCTTGTAACTTGACAGCTTTAAGACTTGCGTGCTTCAAATGCCAGTTTCTGCGCCAATATTTTGGTTGCTAAGCAAGAGCGTTGTTAAGTGAGTTTCACCACATTTTACAAGTTGGCCATACCCACCCAGTCACATGGCTGGCAAGCCACTCCCACCCGGTCACATGGGTGACAAGCCACTCCCACAAAGCAGGCCACACCTACAGAAGAGGTTCTAAAAAATTTTGAAACCCACCACTGGGCTGCAGCATGAGTCCAAAAGCTCGGAAGACTAAATCTCTGGTTCCGATAACCAACCCAGATTGGAGCTGACAATTATTTCTCTATGTCTCTATGGAGACTCAGACCTAATTGAACACCAGTCAACTGAGGGGAAGCATTGCCAGAGTATCCTAAAGGTGCTTTTTCAACAGGCAACTGGACTTTCTGGTTTTTCTTTGAAAACAGCTGACGGGATACATGGGGCAGCTATGACCAGGATGACTGAGAATCTCCTTAGACATAACCAGGCCAATATCTTTTGGAAACTGGGTGGTGTAGTAGATTGACCTATTGTTCTGACCTGGACTATCCTGAGACAGTAAAAACCATATGCTTAGTCCCCCAAACCCTTTTTTCATTTAAACAACTGTGAATTATGTTCATTCACAGTCAGTAAAAATTAACCAACAGTCTGTGAAGAGTCCAGCAGAAGTCTGCCACAGTCTTTCAGGGTGAGGCTGATAAGGACCCACCTTTATCTCCCTTGAAACGCTGCCAGAGGCCTAATTGCCAGTTAGTTTTTCTAGGCCAAATGAAGCACAGAATCAAATGGAGCTTCATATTTTAAACCAACCAGAACGAACAAAATTGCTTCCTGCAAAGGCTCACATCCCTTGGCTCCTCTTTTATGTCTTATGGGAGGGGCCAATCATCTCCAAGCCTTACTCCAGAGTCACCCCTTTTGAATTAACTGTTCTTGCCTTCTGGCAGCTCTGTGCATGCGCGCACTGGGAACAGGCTTCCCCTGTTCCTCTGCCTCGCTGATGTCAGACTCCGGAGGCAACACATAACTCCCAGATGGCCCTGACCAAGTAGTTCTTGATTTACAACCATTTGTTTAGTGACTGGTCAAACTTACAAACTGCACTGAAAAAAGTGACATGACCATTTTTCACACTTATGCAGTGTGAATCAGAATCTGGATGCTTGGCAACTGACTCATATTTAAGATGGTTGCAGCGGCCCAGGATCATGCGATCCCATTTTGCAACCTTCTGACAACCAAAGCCAATAGGGGAAGCCAGATTCACTTTACAACCATGTTATGGTTGCCGAGGTGGCGCAGTGGTTAGGGTGCAGTACTGCAGGCCACTTCAGCTGACTGTGATCTGCAGTTCAGCGGTTCAAATCTCACCGGCTCAAGGTCGACTCAGCCTTCCATCCTTCCGAGGTGGGTGAAATGAGGACCCAGACTGTGGGGGCAAGTTGCTGACTCAATTTGCTAAAAAAAAAAATCTGTAAACCGCTTAGAGAGGGCTGAAAGCCCTATGAAGCGGTATATAAGTCTAATAAATAAATAAATAAATAAATAAATAAATAAATAAATAAATAAATAAATAAATAAATAAATAAATAAATAAATAAATGAATAAATAAATATTAACTTAACAGGTACAGTGATTCACTTAACAACTGTGGTGAGAAAACTTGTAAAATGGGAGAAAACTCACTTGACAACTGTCTCGCTTAGCAACATAAATTTTGTACTCAGTTGTAGTCATAAATTGAGGACTACCTGTAATCTAAGCAACTACAAAATTAAACAAATAAGGTAAGATCATTGGTTTCCTGAAATTATTAGAAGGTCTTATCTTTCCTGAATTTACCTGGGAGTAAATCTCATTGAAGGGTGGCTCAGTGGCTAAGATGCTGAGCTTGTCAATCAGAAGGTCAGCAGTTCGGCAGTTCAAATCCCTAGCACTGCATAACAGAGTGAGCTCCCATTACTTGTCCCAGCTTCTGCCAACCTAGCAGTTTAAAAGCATGTAAAAATGCAGGTAGAAAAATAGGAACCACCTTTGGTGGGAATATAACAGCGTTCCGTGCACCTTCGGCGTTTAGTCATGCCAGCCACATGACCACGGAGATGTCTTCGGACAGCGCTGGCTCTTCGGCTTTGAAATGGAGATGAGCACCGCCCCCTAGAGTCAGGAGTGACTAGCACATGTGTGCGAGGGGAACCTTTACCTTAAATCTCATTGAACCCGTATACTGCAATTTATCATGGAAAAGCATTACTCAAAAATGAAAAATGCCTCTCATCTTCGTCTGTACAAACTCTCTTTCCCCCAGCCAGGACTTCCCAATACAGCATCCAGATGATGGATGACCACACAGACCTTCAGAGGGAGAATAGCCATTGAAAGCCAACTCGGCACATTTGGATCTGCAAAGCAGCTGAGAAACACATGCTTTGAGCAAGCAACCAGCAGTTGGGAGATGTTTAACCTTTCTACTATCTAATGCTTTCCCTTCGCTGCAATTATTATCTCCTCCCACAGAATATGTGGGTTTCTGGACTGTGAGGAAACATCAGATGGGGGGAAGGGGGGGAGGAGGAGGAGGAGGAGGAGGAGGAGGAGGAGGAGGAGGAGGGGGGGGGAGGTTTAAGTATCTCTTCCAATCACTTCTTCTCTGATTCAAATTGAGCTCTTTCCTTTGCAGCTGTTTGGCAGAGAGCCAGTTTCCCATATTTAAGACTTTCAATGGTGTTTTTTTTTTTCCTAACAGTTTTTTCCCCCCATTTTTTTTCCTACTTCCTCCTTTGGATGCTCAGAACAAGTTCGCTGCAGCAAAAGTGATGTTTTTAATTCGGTGTAAATTGTTCTCTTTTTTTCCCATGGTTAGCTTAAAACCAACCTAGAGCAGCGATGGGATTTTTATGAGGCTGTTTAACATGCATTTACAGACAGAGAGGTAGGCACATACAGACAATTCAGTGGTGTATTTGTATTTGTATTTTGTATTTTATTATTTGTATGCCGCCCTTCTCCGGGAGGACTCAGGGCGGCGAACAATTCAAGGGGGGAAAAAAGGGGGAACATAAAAGACAAAATACAAATAATAAAAGTAGACAACAGTTGTACAACCATACATGTCGAGAGGGGAGGGAACTCATCACCCCAGGCCTGCCAGCAAAGCCAGGTTTTGACGGCTTTTCGGAAGGCCTGGAGAGAGGTGAGGGTCCGAATCGCTGCAGGGAGTTCATTCCAGAGGGCCGGAGCTGCCACAGAGAAGGCCCTCCCCCGGGTAATAGACAGGTGGCATTGGCTGGTAGATGGCACCCGGAGGAGGCCAACCCTGTGAGATCTAATGGGTCTGTGGGAGGTAATTGGCAACAGGCAGTCTCTCAACTACCCAGATCCAATACCATGAAGGGCTTTATAAGTTACAACTTATACCGGTGGGATACGACCGGTACACCTGCATACCGGTGCCTACTGGGAACACCAGGTACCGTTCCGGTATGGTGCTCCAGAGGGCCCACTCGCCTGCTCTCCCTACTGCTCCTTGAGCTGATTGGGGTTTTCGCGCACAGAGCATACGGCACCTGCGTGACGCTCCGCCGAGCAGCTGGAGCATCACAGGCAGTAAGTACGCATGCGTGTGCTGCCCGCGTGCTATGCGTGCGCTGCATGCGTTCATGTGGTGGATGCCGGAGCCCCGTTGGAGCGTACCGGTTGCAACGGGATCCAGAACCCACCACTGACATGATTCTGAATTGCTTCTAACTCCCAAGACTTGTCTTGATCATTTAAGCTGACCAAAAGATATTCTCAAACAGCATCAAGATATCTACAGAGAGAAAGTTCACAATCTGGTCTATTCCTTAGAGGCGCGGGGAATGTCACTTAATGTGCTTTTCTTATCCTTCCTCACTGGTGGCAGTTCTAGAGGTAAAACTCCATGAGTGTGGCTAGCAGAGAATATAGACAGCAAGACACAACATGAAGGTTGAACCAACGGCTGCAAATATTCACCCATTGCAGAAGCAGATGCCTCTGTTGTGTGTTTGACAAATGTTGGGCGCTATTGCAATTGTCTATAACTACACAAAAGCCTTCCAGCATCTTTTGTGTAAGTTGAGCCAAAACATGGGTTTTTGAAGGACATTGTATTATATTAATCCTTCAGAGATAATTCAATCAATGAATCAGAATAGAGCTGGAAGGGACCTTGGAGATCTTCTACTCCAACCCCCTGTTCAAGCAGGAAACTCTATACCTGGTACCATTTCAGATAAGTGGCTGTCCAGTCTTTTCTTAAAAACCTCTAGTGATGGAACACCCACAACTTCTGAATGCACGCTGTTCCGCTGATTAATTGTCCTCCCTGTTAGGAAGTTTATCCTTAATTCCATCTTTCTCCTTAAAACTACACAACCCCTTTCCATCTGTAGCACATCATAAAGCCGAGGTGGCGCAGTGGTTAAATGCAGCACTGCAGGCTACTTCAGCTGACTGCAGTTCTGCAGTTCGGCTGTTCAAATCTCACTGGCTCAAGGTTGACTCAGCCTTCCATCCTTCCGAGGTGGGTAAAATGAGGACCCGGATTGTTGGGGGCAATATGCTGACTCTGTAAACTGCTTAGAGAGGGCTTAAAGCCCTATGAAGCGGTATATAAGTCTAACTGCTATTGCTATTGCTAAACAAAGTCAGTATTTATTAGGCAGCTGTTAAATGCTCATTCTCTATTAGCCAAACTTAAATCCTAATTTGCTGTATATAAGGTTCAGTGGTGGGTTCTGGATCCCATTGCAACCAGTACAGTGCAAGGGGGCCTGGCATCCACCACGTAAATGTGTCCTTACCTCCAGCGATGTCTCTGCAACACTACAGCTGCTTGGCAGAGCGTCGCACAGATGCCATACGCTCCCTGCACGTAAGCACCGAAGAGCTCCAATACAGGTAAGGAGGGCAGGTGGGAAGGTGGATCCTCCAGAGCACAATACCGGAATGTTACCCAGTGCCCCTGGCAGGCACTAGTATGCCCGTACCAGGGCTTACCGCCTGCAACCTATCACTGATACGATTGCTGTATATGAAAGACAAATGAAGGTCTTTTCTGGAGTTATGTACTTGCTCAAATCCACCATTTGTTGTCCTCTAAACTAGCAAAAACAAGCTGTTCCCCCCCCAGCCCCCAGGAGCACTCTATAAGTCTCCCAAAGCTCTGTATGCTCCCCCTTTTTTGCAAAAAATGAGGCATGCAAAGTGCAAAAACTTTTTGTTTTTTAATTTACCTCTTCAAAAGCATGCTGTGTCTTATACTCCGGTGCGTCTTATAGTCCGAAAAATATGGTATATTACAAACAGGGGTGGGCTGCTATGGGTTCACCTGGGTTCAGGAGAAGCTAACATTATGGCTGGTTCAGAGAACCTCCAAATCCCACCCCTGGAAGGCTCCTCCCACCCTGCCCCGCCCCTCCCTGGAGTCTCCATGCAGCCATTTTGGATGCAAGGTAAGTGCAGGGCCCACAGGGAGCCTGAGAGAGGGGGGGGAAATGGGCCACCCAGAAGTTCTGGGAGGGGCTCTTGAGCCTGGGGAAGGAAGTTTTCACCTTCCCAGAGGCTCGAGGAAAGCCTCCATAGCCTGGAGAAGGCGAAAACTGCCCCCCTCCCATGTAGTGCAGAGGGGCAACCAGGCCACGCCCACCATGGCCACGCCCACCCAGCAACCAGGCAGAGAACCCGTTGCTGAAATTTTTGAAGCCCACCCGTGATTGCAAAGGAGGACATTCTGCTCCTTAGTTACTCCACATTCTTTCAACACTTTGCTTATGTTCATAAGGAGATTTGACTCCAAGGGCTCCAGCTGAATTAAATTTCCTAACAGGGAAGGACACCCAACGATTGCACTTTGGGACTGGCCAAATGGCACTGCTCCTGTCACATGGTAGCATGCGAAAGAAAGAGAAACCCGGGCCAGGTTGACTTGGATCTCGGGAAGTTGACTTGGACTTCATTGAAGGAGGCAAAGAAAACAGACTGCCACTCGGGACAGAGCTGAAACAGATTCAAGAGGAGAAGCAGCACATCAGGAGTTCCCCAATACGTAGGTTCCTCCCCTCTCTTTCCCTTCTGCTCCACCCATACCGATGACAGACACTAGTACATAAATAAGAGAACTCTTAAGTATGTAATATGTCCCTCGTGGTGTGTTTCCCTGCCAATATGAAAGATATACATTTTTACAAATATCAAGTTTGGAAAACATCCTTGAGTCTCATTTGCCTTGAATTTCAGCCAACGCTGCTTGGCTCCTGTTGCGTGGAACAACTCTTTACAACTTTCCTTTCCCCTCCCCACCCCCACCCTTGGAAACTGATTGTGTTATTCTGTTGTGATTGTAGCATGGGTATCCTGCAACTCTGCCGCAAACAGATGTTTTAAAAGTGAGCAGCATCTCAAGCTATGAGATGCTGATTACAGAAGAGCAATGAGAAAATCCCAGGTCAAATTTGAAAGACAGATCGGTTGTCATAACAAGCCGAGGATGTACCTTGGTGATTTGCAAGACCTGTCTTTTGTGAACTTCTATTCATTTTGACAATGGAGAATTGTCCACGCACATGGACGGATGGATGATGGTTGTGCAACCCTTGACTCTTCCAATTTCATTAGGCTGTGCCAAGCTTCCTGGGAGAATTCTCAGAAAAAAATTGGGTTATATATTTCCAAGTTTTCCTGGTTCCAAGTTTTTTGGAAGAAAAAATTGGAGGAGAATTTTCATCCAAATTTGCCTTTGTGAATGGGCGCAAAGAGGGAGCAGCACAGAGAACTGGCAAATTATAGGAGAAGGTTTCTTGGCTCATCCCTAACTTACTTGGATACTCAGAAACATAGTCAAGAATGGACAGAATTTACACCCAACATATCTACAAGCCATGTTCTCCAATCAGAAATTATACTCCCGATAACATTTTCTTTAGCTTTTGCATAGGATTTATACCTTCTAATTCAAATCATTGTGCATCAGTTGAAGGGACAGAGAGGACAATACGCCATTCACAGATAGTCCTCAACATATGACCACAATTGAGCCCAAAGCTTGTGTTGTCAAGCGAGACAGTTGTTAAGTGAGTTTTGCCCGGTTTTACAAACTTTCTTGCCACCCTTGTTAACTGAATGACTACAGTTGTTAAGCTGGTAACCCGGCTGTTAAGTGAATCTCGCTTCCCCCGTTGACTTTGCTTGTCAGAAGTTTTTAAAAGGTGATCACATGACCCCGGGACACTGCAACCGTCACAAATATGAATTAGTTGCCTAGTGTCCAAATTTTGATCATGTGACCATGGGGATACATCAGTCATAAGTGTGGAAAACAGACATAAGGTTGTTGCCGGCCAACGGCCTGTGGAGCTGGAAGCAGATTCAGACAGTGAGGAGGCTGGGGAGGAACATGGGCCAGTCCTGGAGTTTGGGGAAGGCTCTGATGTGGGCTCTGCATCAGAGGCAGAGATGGGGCCAGGGCCATCAGACAGTTATCAGCTGCCTTCGGAGTCAGACATCAGTGAGGCAGATGAACAGCTGGAGCCTGTTCCCAGTGTGCACATGCGCAGTTGCCAGACGAAGGGAATAGCTAAGGAACAAGGGTCGACTTGGGAGTAAGGCCACAGGCGGATGGTGAATGGCCCCTCCCATAGGGAATAAAAGAGGAGCAAAAGGGGAGGGGAGTTTGCAGGAGACAATTAGTTCATTCCTGCATTCTTGTCAGGCCGCTCTCTAAGCCTGATAAAGGTCGGTAATTGTGAACTATCTTGAAAGACTGTGGGAGAGGAAAGACTTTGCTGGAGAAGAATTCACTCTAAATTAAATAAAAGGGGTTTATCGGGGCGAGGACTCAGCCTCATGCTTTCATGGGGAAAACCTAGGTCAGAACACATTTTTTTTCAGTGGCATTATAAATACCAACTCTTATAAGCCAAGGACTACATGTACTCTTAAGTACATAGAATATTCAAGTGCCTCCTGGCTAACTAAGAAAAAAGCTACAATGATTATTGGCTAATGTTCCAGTCTTCTATGTCTCAATCTCTTTGCAAGGATTTTTTTTTTCTACGCCGAAAGGGAGTTGCAGAGAAAACTGATTGGTGGTAACAGTGACAATACCTGTGATGTGTTGGATCCAAAGGTGGAGATGTT
This sequence comes from Thamnophis sirtalis, assembly GCF_051295495.1. Classification (NCBI taxonomy): domain Eukaryota; kingdom Metazoa; phylum Chordata; class Lepidosauria; order Squamata; family Natricidae; genus Thamnophis; species Thamnophis sirtalis. Next base: position 113,956,239 of record NW_028261382.1, on the reverse strand, counting down.
TGAGTTCTCCCTCCCAGAAAGGGTGAGCCCATATTCTGAACCTCCACTCCAAATTTCGCTCTTCCTGTAATACAAACGTTTGTAGTTGTTGAGCTGTTTCCATCCCTGATGTGAATAAATCTAGTCCTGTGACTGAATGTTTGTGAAATAGGAGGAGACAATATTTGCCAAAACGTTCAAAGGATTTCTGGTTCAGCAGTCAATCTCAGATTTTATAATGGAGAACTCTGAAAAAGAAATTTGCTTCAGGCATTCATCCATTTTTCATGTTCTGCTGATGAGTGAAAAAGAAGGTTGTTGCATTTGTGACAGGGCGAATAAAAATGTGAGGCTTTGTTAAAAGTTACATATGACTGGATTTATGCCTGGAGATACCCTGGTCAGAGCTGTCTGTAGAGAGCCTGCCCTTCTCTTATTGATTTATTTCCCTATGTTCTGAACATACAAAAGAAGGTCAAGTACAGGCAGTTCTTGACTTACAACCATCCGTTTAACAACCATTCAAAGTTGCAGTGCTGCTGAAAGGGCAACTCACAACTGGTCCTCAACATATGTACAACCTCCAGGCATGATTCACTTAACGCCCCCTTACTTTGGGGTGGAACTTCCAGCCCCTGCATGTGGTCATAAGTCAAGAACTATCTGTAGCTGAATTAAGTACCGTCTTAATTTTTCACAACATTTCGGGAAAAATTCTGATCGGTGGGGAAGATGTTTTGAGAAATTAAATGAAAATGAAGCTAAGATCCAGTTGTCTGGAATATACTCAAAATGCTCTGTCTGTAGGAAATGTTAATGACACGGTACTGAGACCCTAGCAGCTGCCAAATGATTCTGTCGATCCATCCATGCTAGAGCATATACCGTATTTTTCGGAGTATAAGACGCACCTTTTTTCCTCAAAAAAGAGGCTAAAAATCTGGGTGCGTCTTATACATCGAATACAGCATTTTTGCCTCCTGAAGCCCCACCCCCTTCACAAAAATGGCCATACATACCCTTATGGAGGCTTTTAGAGAGCTCCTGGGGGCTGAGGAGGGCAGAAATGAGTAAAAATTGAGCCAGTTTTTGCCCCTCCCAGCAGCACTCTCTAAACCTCCATAAGGCTATCCATGCAAGTCTTTTGACAAAACCCGGCCTGTTTTCACGGAAAATGGGCTGTTTTTTGCTCCCCCCTCCCCCCCAGCGCACTCTGCAAGCCCCCCCCCCCCAAAGGCTATTCATGTCTTTTTTTAAAAAACTGGGGCCTTTTAAAAAAACTGGAGGTTTTTGGGAGGTTTGCAGAGTGCAAAAACTTCTTTCTCCCTTTCAGAAAGCTCTTTAGTTAAAATGATTGATGAGAATTAGATTGATCAAGTGCTGTCCCAGCAGAAATAAAGTCTTAGGTGCTGCAGATTGTCAATGATTTCTTTGTCCAGAACATAGATAAATACACCTGGAAACATCTACCTCCCTACCTACTTACTCTCTATCTCTCCCTAATTACCTACTGTATTTCTCTCTCTCTATCTCTCTATCCCTCTATCTACCTACCTCTACTGTATTTCTCTCTCTCTCCCTATCTACTGTATTTCTCTATCTCTTTGTATTTCTCTCTATCTATCCCTCTACCTACCTATCTACACCCTCTCTATCTCCCCCTACTTACCTACTGTATTTCTCTCTTTCTTTCTCTCTATTTATCCCTTTATCTACCTACCTACCTAACTACTCTCTCTCTCTCCCTACTTACCTACTGTATTTCTCTCTCTTTCTTTCCCTATCTCTCTATCTACCTACCTACCTACTTTTTCTTTAAAAATTGCCTCTTCAAAACCTTGCTGCATCTTATTCTCCGGTGCATCTTATACTCCAAAAATGCAGTAGCCTCTCTTTAAATCAGGGGTGAAATTCAGCAGGTTCTGGAGAACCGGTAGCAGAAATTTTGAATAGTTCATAGAACCAGCAAATACCATATCTGGCTGGCCCCAGAGTGGGGTGAGAATGGAGATTTTGCAGTATCCTTCCCCTGCCACGCCCACCAAGCCACGTCCACAGAACCGGTAGTAAAAAAATTGAATTTCACCACAGTTTTAGATGTCCTATGAATTGTGTAACTGCAATCACCCAGTTGTCATGTCTGAAGTCTCTTGCCCACAAGGATCTACAATGGCATCATTAGTAAGTTTAGCAGTTCTAAAGGTGTGCCACCTCCAGAAATGCTAAGCTAGACAACAACAAATGCTATGAGAAACAACGATAGGAATTGAATTGAATTGAATACTCTATTTGGCCAAGTGTGATTAGAACACAAGGAATTTGTCTCCAGTACAGATGTTCTCCGTGTATATGTTAACCCTGAAGCTGGCCCGACTGAAGCCATCTTAGAGCAATAGCAATAGCAATAGCAATAGCAGTTAGACTTATATACCGCTTCATAGGGCTTTCAGCCCTCTCTAAGCGGTTTACAGAGTCAGCATATTGCCCCCAACAACAATCCGGGTCCTCATTTTATCCACCTCAGGAGGATGGAAGGCTGAGTCAACCCTGAGCCAGTGAGATTTGAACAGCCGACCTGCAGAACTGCAGTCAGCTGAAGTAGCCTGCAGTGCTGCGTTTAACCACTGCGCCACCTCGGCTCTGTTAGAGGCTTCAGGGTTGCCACAATGGTGATAGGGAGGGGGGACTAGAGACAGTTGGAGTTCTGTAGTCAAAACAAAATAGTTTCCCTTGAGAACCAAGGAAGTTCCCACAGGTGGCTCAAGGAAGGAGGAGTGAAGTTTCCAAGCAACCGGATAGCACCATAATTGAACCATGTGATGGATTGTTTGAGAAAAGGTGGGAAAACTTTTATGTTTAATTAGGTGAAAATCACGGGAAGTTTCAGAGTTGGTTTCCACCAGTTTGTGCCAATATGAAATGCCCAATAAATCTGCTTGCTTCGGAATTCTCTTTGCTATGTATGGGTGTATTACTTGGAACCTCGATAGTATATGCAAAGTAAATAATAACAATAACAACAACAACAATATCAACAATACCAATAAGAGGGGGGAATAAGAAAGATAATAATAATGACAAGTGATAATACTACAGTCATACTACAGGGGAAAATGCACATAGACATTAGACAATACTGTGAGAATTGTCCCCTCAGGCCATCACTCTGCTGTGCTCAGCAGAGTGATGGCCTGGGGGGAAAAACTGTCCTTTGTGTGTGGGGGGGGGCATGGGATTAGATGGGCCATTGGACTGAGCCAGTTGATTCTTGATTTCTTAATCAGCTGCTGCCCGTATATGTGGGCCCCTACCACCCAAAATTCCTAGTAATTTGCCCATGGCTAGAGCCAGCTTTAGGCTAAGGTCTAGGCACCAGCCTAGGTTGTGCATCAACACCATCCTTCCTTCTGAAGCAGGGCTGTCAAACTCGTGGCTCATGGGCCAGATGTGTCACATGCTGGCCCAGAGGTGGGTTCCTGCCAGTTCGCACCAGTTCGGTAGAACCGGTTCGTCAAATCTACCGAACCAGTTAGAAGAGGTTCCACCAGTGGACCCGAAAGCAGGCCACACCTACAGAAGAGGTTCCAAAAATTTTTGAAACCCACCACTCACACACACACACACACACACACACACAGACTCACACAGAGAGAGAAAGAGAAAGAAAGGAAGAAAGAAAGAAATAAAAAAAGAAAAAAGAAAGAAAAAGTGTGAGAGAGATGAAAGAAAAAAGGAAAAAGGGACAGAGAGACAAAAGGAAGGAGAGAGAGAGAGAGAGAGAGAGAGAGAGAGGAAGAAAATACATGGCCGGCAAGCCACTCCCACCAGGTCACATGGCCAGCAAGCCACTCCCACAAAGGAGGCCACACCCACAGAGTAGGTTTGAAAATTTTTTGAAACCCGCCACTGTGTTGGCCATACCCACACCTGGTTTAGCGAAGGGGGAAAAAGTTTGTGACATTGCCGTGACGATGCGAGTTTGACACCCCTGTTCTAAAGCATTACTAAAATGCAATGTTTTGCATTGGCAACTGCCGATGCCATCCGTGAATGTGAGCTAGGAGCATCATATCCTCTTGACTGGCACTGCCCATGGCTATGGATGTTGACTTCCAGCTTCGGTGTAAGGCTCCAAATTGAGAGAAGGTGCTACAAATGAATTCTAACCTCACAAAAAGCATGACAATCATTGATTACCAATAAAAGAATATTTAGAGAGGATCACAGAGCCAGACAGACCAGCATGCTGGGTCCTCAGACAGAGCCTCCAGGATATCAACCAGTGGGAAAGACTTCTATGAAAATCTCGTGGTGCTTTTGCAAAGCTCCTGGACATATGGAGATCATTATAGTGGGTGAGTCAGAAATTAAGCCACTGGACGGTCCAGCTGCCAGCATTCAAGCTGCTGGAAGGTTGGAATACAAGACAATTGTTTTTGAAACCATAAGGGATGGTTTCCAAGGAGATCACTGTGTCATAGGATTATGGCAGTGGTTCCCAAACTTGGCAACTTTAAGACTTGTGGACTTCAACTCCCAGAATTCTGGGAGTTGAAGTCCACAAGTCTTAAAGTTGCCAAGTTTGGGAACCACTAGATTATGGGATTGTTTCTGGTGTATGTGTGTGTGTGTGTGTGTATGTGTGGTGTGTGTGTGTAAGACTTGTCCACAAAGATAGAAGCAAAAGACAGAGTAAGGGCTAAAGCAGTAAGACAACGGGAACTGTATTCTCTTCAAGCATGCACTATGTTCTCAGTGATATAAAAAATAAGCATACTTCTTCCTGCTGTGAACAGCATTAGCAAATTAAAACCAAACAGCCATCCAGGTTTTGTAACTTTCTCTGACTCATTAAAGAGCCTCCGGGATTCATCTTGACATCTGTAGGTTATAGAGGATTTACCTCCTCTTCTCCCTCTCCCCCTCCGCTTGCCCAAAAAATCGAAGGACATCTCTGCGTGAAAAGGAAAAGGAAGTCGTCACAAAGGTTTTGTGTGTGCCACACTATACAAACAGGAGCAATTCACATTCCTGCAAAGATAATGCAAACTTTGTCAAATGTGATAGCAAATCAACTTCCATATCTTTTTTTTAAAGTTTTATTGTTTTAATTAAACAAAAACACACAAAAAATCATCTTTCCTTACATCTTGTAGAAAGCGTGTCGATTGGTTGCAAATACATTTCGTGCGTTTCTTCCGCAATCATTACATATACTTCATTCAAATTGAATTGTACATTTTAAATCAAATAAAATGTATGTATTTTGCTATCATTGTACCACAATTCTCTTTTAATTACAATTATTTAAACGTGCTTTGTTGGAATCCATCACCGGGTGTACGTGCAGGGCGGTCTCGGCTGCCTGGAACACGTACATGGGAATGGAGAGACATCGCGCCGTGGGACGCATTGGGGACTTTGCAGCCTAGCGGTCAGGACTGACTACGCAAGCGCATGTAACGTGAGCTATGTGAGCAAGCTACGCCCATACCTGCCCTTTCTCCTCCCTCCCCCCACCCTGCTCTACATGGGGCAACCTTTGAAGAATATTCGGAGACTACAACTCGTCCAGAACGCAGCTGCGTGAGCGATTGTGGGTGCACCTCGGTACACCCACGTTACACCTATCCTCCGCGAGCTGCACTGGCTACCGATCGGTCTCCGGATACGCTTCAAAGTGCTAGTCGTAACTTATAAAGCCCTTCATGGTATTGGACCTGGGTACTTGAGAGACCACCTGCTGCCAGTTACCTCCCACAGACCCGTTAGATCGCACAGGGTCGGCCTCCTCCAGGTTCCGTCTACCAGCCAATGCCATCTGGCTACCACCCGGGGGAGGGCCTTCTCTGTAGCAGCTCCGGCCCTTTGGAACGAACTCCCCACAGAGATTCGGACCCTCACCTCTCTCCAGGCCTTCCGGAAAGCCGTTAAAACCTGGCTGTGCCGGCAGGCCTGGGGTTGATGAGTTCCCCTCCCCTCTCGACTTGTATGGCTGTATGACTCTTGTGTATTTTAATTATGTGTATTGTGTTTGTATCCCCTTTTTCCCCTTTTGAGTTGTTCGCCGCCCTGAGTCCCTCCCAGAGAAGGGCGGCATACAAATAAACTAAATCTAATCTAATCTAATCTAATCTAATCTATGCCATGCTGTAATATTTTATTTGTTTATTTGTAACATCTGACTATATACGCCTTTTGATATGCCTTTTTGATGACGCTGTAACTAACCTTCTCAATAAAAGAGGTCCCCGAAGTACATTCGAGGCCCTCATCCCGAGGAAACCGCGTCCGGCGTGTTCCTTATCCATTTGGTCCAAGAGTCATGAGGGGCCCGCCAGAAGCGGAGCGCCGCAGTGCTTTTATCTAAAATCATTTGTATTTAAAGAAACAAGCACCTACTGGCATTCAGTCGCAATTTCAATAAACCTCCAATAACATTACACCTTTATAACATATTCTGAAACAAAGCCAGTTAGTAAGATATCTAAGCATTCCCCCCCTTTTCCCCCCAACTCACAATTTAAAGCTTATATCCAATTTGCTTTTACTAGTACAACACACACACACAGACACACATATCATTAAACACTATCCATTAACATTTCCTTGTTATTATAGTAGTTAACTAAAAATTATTTACTATTTATATCACCTCTCCTCTCATCAGACCATATCTTGTTTTGCCCTTTGGTTGGTTATTTTGCATGATTTGTCCTATATATAGGACAAATCCTATATATATATAATTGGTGCTTAAATATCTTCTCAAGAGAATAATATCTCCTGAGCAGAGATATTATTTATTTGCATCTAAGTTTTCTTTGGAACCTTACAAGGTAAATGCTTGATTTTTTTTTAGAAATATCTGCAAGGCTTGTGCCTTGCAGAGTTGAACCTTTTAGCTTAAATTTATTCAGTGGGGCAATTTTATTGCCATAGGTTCTCAAAATTCCTCATTCAAATCAGTGCTACCAGTCTTTTAAATCGGTATGGATTTAATGCGTGGGAACCTCAGATATGTGCAAACCTCAGATCTGCCATCATGGAATCACTTCTATCTCACCCGTTATTGTTTATAAGCTCTTGCAAACGTATTTGCATTTGCTTTGATTTCCAACTATAGTACTATAGTCGGAAAATCAAAGTGTAGTACTTCTTGAAACAATTTCCATGCAGATTATCACTTCAAATGCTCTCTTAACTTAGCCCATCTTAAGTTCTTTTTATATATTCTTCCTTTAAGAATTCCACAGACTACCAGATCTTTTAACACTTCCCAAAACTTGTAGTGTTCAGAAATCTTCTGAAATTCAGTTCTATATGTTGCAATGGATGCTCCTCGTATTTTATGTCCTTAGGAATCCTGAAATGCTATCCAAGCAGTGACAGTTTAAATACCAAATGTTCCTGCATTGTATTTAGTACTATTTTAGAGCTCTGCAGGCCAACTAGAACTCCCCAATAATCGGTTTCTGCGATTTCTGCAGGCCAACTAGAACGTCCTATTAATCAGGGATGCGGTGGCTCAGTGGCTAAGATGCTGAGCTTGTCAACCAGAAAGGTTGGCAGTTTGGCGGTTTGAATCCCTAGTGTCGTGTAACTGAGTGAGCTCCCGTTACTTGTCCCAGTTTCTGCCAACCTAGCAGTTCGAAAGCCTATAAAAATGCAAGTAGAAAAATAGGAACTACCTTTTGTGGGAATGTAACAGCGTTCCGTATACCTTCAGCATTTAGTCATGTCAGCCACATGACTACGGAGACATCTTCAGACAGCGCTGGCTCTTCAGCTTTGAAACGGAGATGAGAACTTCTCCCTAGAGTCGAGAATGACTAGCACATATGTCTATAGGGAACCTTTACCTTTAATAATCCTTTACCTTTAATAATAATCAGTGGACATCACCTTCCATAACACTCACTAAAGAAGCACCAGATGGAAAAAAGATAAAAAAATTGGTTTTACTCAAAATGAGGATAATTTATTAAAACAAATTAGGGATCAAAGTCCAATGCATATAAAGAGGTTATATAATGTATTAATAGAAATGCATTCGGAAACAGAATTAGTTAAAGACTGTATGATAAAGTGGGCACAAAATTTTGAAGAACCAATAATGTTGGATACATGGGAAAAGATATGGGTAAGAAATGTAAAATTTACACAAGCCCAAAATTTGAGACAAAACTTTTATAAGATGTTTTATAGATGGCATTTAGATCCTAAAAAACTGGCCTGTATGTATCTGAATTTACAACCTAAATGCTGGAGATGTGATTGTCTCGATGCTACATACTATCATATACGGTGGACTTGTAAAAAGGTAAAAGCATTTTGGATAAAAATATGGTGGATTATGCAAAATGTTCTTAAAAAAGGATAAAGTTTACCCCTCAGTTATTCTTGTTAGGTGTAATTACTGATTGTACAGTTATAGAGACTAACTTGATTTTGCATTTAATAACCGCAGCAAGACTGTTGGTGGCGCAATACTGGAAGAAGGAAGATCTGCCTACTATTCAAGAGTGGACATTAAAAGTAACAAACCTAGCAGAGATGGCTAAAATATCAGCATATCTCAAGGACCATTCAAACAAGAGATATAAACTGGAGTGGAGAAGATGGATTGACTATACTTAAAATAAATATGGGACTAAGAAATTCCAGATAGTGACTGAAGAAACAAGGAATGATATAATCTGTTTAGAGTTAGCCTAGCAAAGAGGAGTTAAAGCTCAAATGAAAGATGACACTAACTTTTTTAAAGTTTATTTTAGAATATCTTTGTTAAAGATTTATACCCTGTATTGGTTCTGGGAAGTCGGGGGGGGGAGTTTGGGGGGGGTCGGGTTTGGGTGGGGAGGGGAGGGGGAGGGAGGTAAACATTTGTAAAAGTTTTTTTCCAAAAATTTTCAATAAAAAAAAGAAGAAGCACCTCCCCCCCCCCCGCTCCAACAATTATTTAATTTTTTTCTCAACAAGTTGTTCAGGTGCCTCCCTGTGTTGTCATCTAGTCATCAGTGGCCCTATCAAAGGCGCTTATCCTCCCAATCAATCGTTGGTGTTCTTTCCCCCTTTGTCTTTGGTCAGTGTGATCCGCTCAGAGCTATTCTTCTTCACATTGTGGTTGTGGCTTTTATGCCCTCTCTCTTCTTCCAAAAATCAAGGCAAGATGTCAGACGAAATCTGCACAATCGCAGTTCGTCACCACTGTTGCATCTTACTGCCGGATCAAATACAAAATGGCACAGTGTTTTCTGTTGCTTGCTTGACTGATCTTTTCAAAAAGCCTGAAAGAGTTCCAACATTCCCAGGCAGCCTCAGGCAATTGAACAACAGTGCAAGATCACAAAGTTGCTTAATCAACTACCAACAACAACAGTAACCCAATACTCTACAGTTGTCTCTTCAATCTGATTCCTTCTCTTCTCAGCACTCTGAATTATAGATTATACAGTGATCATACAGTGGCTTAGGAATTAAATAATGCTTGTTGGGCAGCATTTAGTTGTGCTACAACTTGCCTATCTGCACTTATTTATTTATTTATTTATTTGGCCCGAAGGTGCTTTCTTTCAAAAGGCAATGGGACTTCCTTGTTTTGCTCAACATGTTTCGCTTCTCATCCAATAAGCTTCTTCAATTCTGACTAAAGGCAGGAGAATGGAAGGATTTATGGAAGGAAGGATGGAAGGAAGGAAGGACAAACACAATGGAATGGAATGGAATGGAATGGAATGGAATGGAATGGAATAGAATAGAATAGAATAGAATAGAATAGAATAGAATAGAATAGAATAGAATAGAATAGACCTTGGAGATCTTCTAGTCCAGCTCCCTGCTAAAACAGGAGGATGTATACCATTTCTGATGGCAAGATTCAGGCTCTAGGTGTGGAACAGTAAAGAAATCTGCTTGGAAGAATCACCAAATACCATTGGTGGATTTTGTGGCCTGACATCTATCTTGCCAAACTGAAGCACTTCACTATCTACAGCAGTGGTAGTCAACCTGGTCCCTACCGCCCACTAGTGGGCGTTCCAGCTTTCATGGTGGGTGGTAGGAGTTTTGTCCGATACTGAAGCACTATCCTTTTTTTTAATTTAATTGACTTAAAAAAAAAAATCATAGCATTATTTAAAAATTTTCATTAGGTTTCCGTAAAATCACCATTACTGTGGAACCGGTGGGCAGTTAGAAAATTTTACTACTAACAGAGATACAAAAGTGGGAGGTAGGTATAAAAATGTTGACTACCCCTGATCTACAGCAAACATATACTCTGGTTGATTGGTCTCACTGTCAGAAAATTTCTCCTTATTTCTAGCTTGAATCTCTCCTTATTAGTTTCTATCCATTGTCCCTTCTCTGTCCTTTGGGTGCTTTGGAAAATAGCTTGACCCCCTCCTCTCTGTGGCAGCCCCTCAGATATTGGAAGACTGCTATCATGTCTCTCCTGGACCTTCTCTTCACTAGACTAACCATGCCCAGTTCCTGCAACTGTTCAGCGTATGTTGGCTGGGGAATTCTGGGAGTTGAAGTCCGGACATCTTCAAGTTGCCAAGCTTGAGAAACACTGTACTAAAGCTAGATGCTGTGCACATTTTCCAATTAGCCCTTTTCTTTTTAAAATAAATTTCCAGTTGCCTATAAACTTAGGCTACTCCTTTATGGGGAACATCAAGAGCAAGGGACACCGTGTTCTAAATAAGAAACCCCGTTATAGATGGCAGTTGCTCTTAATAACATTTGCAGATGACAAAAAGCTCGGTTCCCGCAGAGCATGGGATTCTGAGTCCAGTGAAGGGGTGGTGGTGGTGGATCTTCTCTCTGAAAATGTTCTGAAATGCAGAAATGAAGAGATCCAAAGGATTGGCTTCCCAGATCGAATCGATTGTAGAAACAAAAAGCCAAACCACACAATGACTTCGCTGATTTGGCAGGAGACGCTACAGAGAGAATAGATTAGATGTCTTCATTTCTGGTGGATGCACACTTAAGTTTAAATGTAATGCTGGCAGGGTTTTCATTCTTGGGCCAAAACTCCACATTCTTCAGTTTTGTACAGGCAGGAGACAAAACTTGTTTTAGCTGTCTTGGTTTTCCTTTGCTTTGATTTCCTGGCAGAAGCACGAGCCACTCCATCTCATGAAATAACTTTAGAGTGCCTTTATCACCTGTGACTTGACTAGCTTGCCGGTTTTATCCTTCCCTGTTAACGCAGGAAATGTTGTGGCCCGCCAGCAGCTGGCGGAGCTGGCAGCAGATTCGGACAGTGAGGAGGTTGGGGAGGAACATGGGTCAGTCCTGGAATCTGGGGAAGGCTCTGATGAGGGCTCTGTGTCAGAGGCAGAGAGGGGACCAGGGCAGTATGCCAGTTATCAGCTGCCTTCAGAGTCAGACATCAGTGAGGCAGATGAACAGCTGGAGCCTGTTCCCAGTGTCTGCATGCGCAGAGTTGCCAGATGGGAGTAAAGCCACAGGTAGACAGTGAATGCCTCCTCCCATAGGGAATAAAAGAGGAGCAAAAGGGGAGTGGAGTTTGCAGGAGACAATTAGTTCGCTTAATTGGTTCATGACTCTCCGAGACTCCTTGCCAAGTTTCGAAGAGATCAGCCTGTCAGCTCTCCAAGCCAGATAAGGTCTGTGACTGTAAATCCTCCTTCGAAAGACTTTGCTGGATGTGAATGAGTAGAATTCATAGTAAATTAATAAAAGTGGTTTTTGTCGGGACAAGGAGTTTGCTTCATGATCTTGGGAAGCCTCGGTCAGAACAGGAAGTTGGTGATGAGATCCAAGTAGGTTTAAACACCATACAGTTTTACCATTGCTCAGCAAAAGGTCACCTTTGGAATAGCTGCTGTGTGGCAAGTCAAGAAGAAGACTTAGCTAGCCAGCCAATGCCTAGATGACTCAGAACTCAAGATGACACCTTTGGATCCTATTGGCATGGTAGGATTGCATTCCAGTGAGTCAGTATAGTGTAAATCAAAAAAATGTGGTGAGCCAGGATAAAATTGAATTCAATGTAATTCATAAGTTCATCTCCTGATTGAATTCTTTACTTCTTCTTTACTTCTTCCCCCAGAAAGAGGGCTGAGAAAATATCTGCAGTCCTCACACATCCTGTTTCAACTTCTTCCCTTAGGATGCTACTATACGGCGTTGCATGCCAAAATAACTAGAAACAGTTTTTTTCCCCCATGCAGAGGTGGGTTGCTTCCGGTTTGGCCCGGATTGGGCAAGCTGGTAGTAGCGGTGGCAGGAGGCTCTGCCCATCCACCTGGATGCTTCTGTGCATGCGCAGAAGCCGTGCGCAGGTGGGAGCGCACGTGGGAGCTCACGCAGGAGCACAGCTGAACCGGTAGTAAAAATATTGGCAACCCGTCACTGCCTCCATGCCATCACTCTGCTAAACCCATACAGTAATTCCCACAGCGCTGCCTTATGCCTAAGGATATCTAATCATGTAGTAGGGTTGCATTACTATTATCCTTCTCATCTTTCCTGTTACCTACTCCCATTTGCATCTTACGACTGTCATTTTGTTGCTTGTATATACACTGAGAGTGTATGCACTGGAGACAAATTTCTTCTGTGTCCAGTAACACTTGGCCAATAAAGATCTATTCTATTCTAGTCTAGTCTAGTCTAGTCTAGTGTATTCCATTCCATTCTATTCCCATGCCCATTCCCTTTTCCATTCCCTTTCCCTATTTAATTCTATTCTGCAATTTGGGAGTTCGAATCTCACCAGGCTCAAGGTTGACTCAGCCTTCCATCCTTCCGAGGTCAGTAAGATGAGGACTCAGATTGTTGCGGGCAATAGGATTGTTGCAGCAGATTGAGGTTTGTAATCTACTTACGAAAGACCAGGACTCGATACCACGAAGATGAAAGAAACAGGTTTATTTGATGCATCGAGTTCAGCATGTTCACACACCAAAATCTGAACTGCCTGGGCTCTGCCCAGGATGCTACTTTTATGCCGTCTTCCACACTGTGCATTCTCAAAGCATTTCCATACACGAGACAAGCATGACATTTCAAGAAGGGGAGTTCATTTGGAATGTTACAGCGAAGTACATAGGAGAAATACAAGAAAGAGAAGTTCCTATAATGTCTTAAGCTGTCAGCAGTTTTTACCTCTGTTCTATCTCTCACCCACGCCTGGCTTCCTGTGCCCCTCCTTTACAGGGTCTTGCCACACTGTTCAGCCCTATTTTTAATACTAATGAGGAAGTTGGAGAGAAAGTTCACTCCAGCTAAAAGTCAACTTTGGAACTCCAGGGCACTAGAATGAAAAGCCAAGCTACTATGAATTTATAAGGTCCATTCTATTAAGACCACCTAACCTGGCCAGCCACTGGTGGGTTTACCTGTGCACCCCCTCCTGCATCAGGATGACTCTGTAAACCACTTAGAGAGAGCTGTGAAGGGGTATGTAAGTCTAAGTGCTATTGCATTGCATTCTATTACATTCCATTCCATTCTATTCTACTGTCACATTCACACAACACCTTTGCGAAGGGCTCAGGGACACCAACCGAAGCTTATGCGACCTGAGCTTCAACTGTACATCTCAATTCCAAAGTTATCTCTCTAGTCCGCTATGGTTGCCATTGGTTCCAACTATCAATAGATTATCAGTGCTGATTAGAGGATTCTGGAGCTTCTTTTGTTTGAAACCTACAAGAAACAACTATTCCTTGGAAGACTAATACTGACAATGGAGGTTCCTAAAGCAACAAAGTTCATCCTGCTCCTGGATCATAGCCTTTCCTGATCCTGAATGCCCATTGTCAAGTATTTAAATACGATACAGATTACATTTGAACGAGGAAATAGTCAAAATCTCACCGTGTGGAGGAGTCAAGTTTTCTCCCACCTGAACTCCCAATTTGCATATCAGCCTATCCATGGAGAAGTTCCAAGGTATATTGTTTGCATCTGAAAAGTCCTTGGCCTTCCCACTCGAGCTCCTTCCAAACATTTGGCTTTCTGAGGATTTCCGAGACCGTCTGCAGACAGATCAGCATCTAAAGAACAGTGACCCATTGTAAAACAGCAATCACCCTATGATGCAATTACTGCTAAATCTCCCTCTACAATGGAAAACCTAAGTTGTAAACTGCCTGTCTCATTTGGTGATGTTCTTGCTTAACAAACTGAGATCTGGCACGTAGCCCACTGGATAACTTTTGACAGTTTGAGGAAGCGTCGATTATTCCCACGTGATGGCACACTAACGGACTAACAGGAAGTTTGTAGAATATATATATATATATATATATATATATATATATATATATATATGTATGTATGTATGTATGTATGTATGTATGTATGTATGTATGTATGTATATATGTATATATGTATATATGTATATATGTATATATGTATATATGTATATATGTATATATGTATATATGTATATATGTATATATGTATATATGTATATATGTATATATGTATATATGTATATATGTATATATATATGTGTGTGTGTGTGTGTGTGTGTGTGTGTGTGTGTGTGTGTGTGTGTGTCAGCACAAATACAACATATATATATGACCCCATTCCTTTGACTTCCAAGGTATACATATTAAAAAAGGTGTGGGGGGGGGGGGAGACACTGACATTCTGCAGTGCTGGAGAAATGTATATATAAGCTCCATATTATTCTATACCCAGATGACTTCTTGATCTTCCTCCACTTTTGCAGACTGTTTATAGTAAGCAGATGGGTTGGCATTCTGCCTGTATTTACCCAGGTTCAACAGTCCAATAAACAAGAGAAGGAGGGGGGAAATGTTGGCAACGGGTTTGAGGCCTATAGCTGATGAAATAATGATATGTAAATAAAAAATAGGAGGGTCAAGGGAGAAAAGTCTTAGCCAATGCAGTTTTGGAAGAACATGAAATAGGAACCAAACTTTTCTACTTAAATGAACTATTATACGGGTGGCCTCAATTTGTAAGCAGCATCCAGTGGCTACCAGGACACCCTGTTCCATAGCCATGAACATTTCACCTCTAAGAAAACTGGCTTTGTTTCGGATCTACACCCCCTACACACCCCTCTTAAACAGGAGGCACTTAAGGCAATGGCATGCATTAAGTCCAAATGTCTATTTTTCTGGGTACATAATGTTACAAATGTACAGTTTTCAGTGTTACTCCAAGCACTTTCTTTTTGTGAAAGTCCCCAAATGGTCACATGGATGTTGTTTTGCTTGAGATTTTGCTCGTTGTAAAGGTTTGTTTACCTTTAATTCAGGTAGTAGTATTCCAGATTTTGCTTTTCTCTCACCAAGGCCTGATATATCACCATTGTCCACTTACACCAGCATCTACACACCAAGGAATGCAGTGGCTCAGTGGCTAAGAGGGCGAGCTTGTTGATCAGAAAGGTTGGCAGTTTGGCGGTTCGAATCTCTAGCACCGTATAATGGAGTGAGCTCCCGTTACTTGTCCCAGCTTCTGCCAACCTTACAGTTCAAAAGCAGGTAAAAATGCAAGTAGAAAAAAATAAGAAACACTGTGGTTGGAAGGTAACAGTGTTCCATGTGTCTTTGGCATTTAGTCATACCCAGCCACATGTCCACGGAGACATCTTCGGACAGTGCTGGCTCTTCGGCTTTGAAATGGAGATGAGCACTGCTAGAGTCAGGAACAACTAGCACCTATATGTGAGTGGAACCTTTACCTTTACCTTTACCAATTCTCAAAAGCCTGGATAAAGACAAAGGATGTTTCTACAAGACATGTATTAGATTATTCAAACAACCCCTGCCAGTGACAAACGTATCATTCTGGGCAGCTTCAATGCTAGGGTGGGGAGAGACAGCAACAACTGGAACCAGAATGGGGACAATTTGCCATGGACAACTCGTCTTGGCCATCTGGCCATGGCCATCTCACTGTGGCCAATTTGCCACGGCAATGGCAATAGCAATAGCAGTTAGACTTATATACCGCTTCATGGGGCTTTCAGCCCTCTCTAAGCGATTTACTGCCTATTGCCCCCAACAATCCGGGTCCTCATTTTACCCACCTTAAAAGGATGGAAGGCTGAGTCAACCTTGAGCCGGTGAGATTTGAACAGCTGAACTGCAGAACTGCAGTCAGTTGAAGTAGCCTGCAGTGCTGCATTTAACCACTGCGCCACCTCGGCTCTGGCCAAGGGACAATTCATGGCAGGACAATTCCATGTGGGATAACTCAATGAGATAAATATTATCCGCCACTCTTTCTTCAACTTTATTGCCATTGACACCACCACCACCACCCCCAAAAAAAACAGTGGTGGATAACATTTATCAAGTTGAGATATCCCACACAGATTGTCCTGTGGTGAGTTGACCTGCACTGAGTTGGCTGTGGCAAGATTGTCTCACAGCTTGCGGCAAGATGTCCACGAGATGGCTGGGTGGATTGACAATGGCAAGATGGCTGTGGCAAGATGGCTGCAAAGCAGGGGTGGGATTCTACCAGTTCGGAATGGTTCAGGGGAACTGGTAGCTCCAACAACCAGCTGGGAGAGAAACGATTTGCTTTGACGATTATCTGGGCCAGCCCACCCACCCTTGTCTTATACTGACCTATATCCTCTCAGCTGAGTCGTGCCGCAGATCGGATTGATGTGCCTCAGCTATTTTCCTCCCTATCAATAATGCGGAAGGTACGTTTTCTCAAGACACTGCATGCACGGACAGCGCGCAATCACTGAACTGGTTGTTAAACTGGTAGGATCCCACCACTGCTGCAAAGAATTAGCTATGGTGAATTAGCAATAGCAATAGCAGTTAGACTTATATACCGCTTCATAGGGCTTTCAGCCCTCTCTAAGCGGTTTACAGAGTCAGCATATTGCCCCCACAGTCCAGGTCCTCATTTCACCCACCTCAGAAGGATGGAAGGCTGAGTCAACCTTGAGCCGGTGAGATTAGAACCGCTGAACTGCAGATAACAGTCAGCTGAAGTGGCCTGCAGTACTGCACCCTAACCACTGCGCCACCTCGGCTCTCCTAGTCCCAACTGGAATGGGGTCCTTGGATTGTAAAACTAAGCAGCAATGACCATGAGGATACTGCAACAGTCGTAAGTGTGAAAAAACGGTCATAAGTCACTTTTTTCAGGGCCATTGTAAGTTCGGTCATTAAATGAACGGTTGTAAGTTAGGATCTGCCTTATCATTCCTGAAATATTGCATTAATCATCCTTTTAACTCATTTTACCCCTTTTTTTAAAAAAAAGATTACACTCCCTGCTGTATGTCTCCATGACACTCCGCAGCGAGTTCATTATTTCCATCTGCCTGTGCTTCCCCTTTCCCTCCCTCCCATATTTTTTTTTGCAGATTTCTCTTAGCCTTGATTCGTTTAGCTTTCTCCTCCTCCCTCTTTCTCGTTCACTTACTGCAATTACCTCTGCTCTCAGTTGGACAAGTCACCATCGTCAACGGAGCGCCAAACAGAAGTCTCCCTGGTTTTCTGAGCGGCGTCTCTAAAGAAAAATATTCTATCTAACCTCCAGCACATTCTCTTCCTGGCTGTGTTTGTTAAGCTTCGGTTACTGGTCAGGGACTCCAAATTGGTGTTAAAACAGTGAGGATCTGAACAGAAAGTCGAACCCCAAACATGTGGCTTTTGTAACGTCTCTCTTCCCTGCCACCTTTTTCTCCTCCTGAGAATCAAACTAAGATCTCCAAGGAGGAAAGAAAGCATCTCTTCTGCAACAGAACAGAAATTAGTTGCAGAGACACTTCCTTTTGGCTTTGTTTTATGCTTCTCTGAAGCTCTTTCTGGTTCAACACAGCTGCCCTATCCCAAAGAAACAGTGGGTATATTATATCTGACTTTCCTCACAAAAAGAAAAGAAAAAAAGAGAGGGGGGGGAGGAGGCAGGAAATTAGGATTAGCCATGTGGTTTGACTTTCAAACTGTATTTCCTTACAAAAAAAAAACCCTCTCAACTTGTGGTTGTGGTTGAAAGGACAAAAGGGGACTATACTCATTTTGCCATGCAGGGGTCCTGGAACAGATCTACATGAAAAAAAAATGGCCATCAATCTTCAGCCTTACTTAATGTCCTTTTTTAAAAAAATACCAGGAATCTAATTGAAGGATGTAGTGAAACATGGCAGAATCCTCAAATGCCCTTTGGGGTTCTAGTAGTTTCAAACTTCTGCTGGATGATCTGTGTTCACCACCATTTGTTCCTTGTTCTCTAAGTGAGAATTGGGTAAATGTTCCTTGCAAGGATGAGATTTCAGAATATCTGGGTTATTCCATGTGGAATCATCAAGGAAGGAGGTCAGAGGTGGTATTCAGCCGGTTCTGACTGGTTCTGGCAAACCAGTAGTGGAAATCTTGAGTAGTTCGGAGAACCGGCAAATATCACTTCTGGCTGGCCCCGCCCCCTATCTATTCACTGCCTCCCAGCCTCCCAGTCCCAGCTGATGGTCAGTCTTTTGCTTCCTCCAAGCCTCCCAGCTGATTGCTGGGTCTTCTTTTGTTGCCCTGCACAGGAGAACGGAGCTGGAAAGCAGGTTAGTGAGGTGGGGAGGGAATGGGGATTTTGCAGTAACCTTTCCCCCAGGAGTGAGGAGGGAATGGGGATTTTGCAGTATCCTTCCCCTGGAGTGGAGTGGGAATGGGGATTCTGCAGTATCCTTCCCCTGCCACGCCCACCAAGCCACTCCTTTCCTACCAAGCCACGCCCACCAAGCCACTCCTTTCCTACCAAGCCACACCCACAGAACCGGTAACAAACAAAATTGAATCTCACCACTGGAGGAGGTGATGGGTGTCATATTATCTTTCTCGCCAGTGTCTTTGTGCAGCTCTGCTAGTTTGGAATGGGTTGAAATCAGGGGTCTTTGGTGCTCTCTGAGCTGGCTTGTTTTCTTGCAGTCATTTTATTACCCAAACTAGGTAATATAGCAATAGCAGTTAGACTTATATACCACTTCATAGGGCTTTCAGCCCTCTCTAAGCGGTTTACAGAGTCAGCATATTGCTCCCAACAACAATCCAGGTCCTCATTTTACCCACCTTGGAAGGATGGAAGGCTGAGTCAACCCTGAGCCGGTGAGATTTGAACAGCTGAACTGCAGAACTGCAGTCAGCTGAAGTAGCCTGCAGTGCTACATTTAACCACTGTGCCACCTCGGCTCTACATCACTGTTTAATCTGCTCTGCAATTGACTGGTTGTATGGGAAGCGGTGGCTCAGTGGCTAAGATGCTGAGCTTGTCAATTAGAATGGTTGGCAGTTTGGTGGTTCGAATCCCTAGAGCTATATAACCGAGTGAGCTCCCGTTACTTATCCCAGCTTCTGCCAACCTAGCAGTTCAAAAGCACATAAAAAATGCAAGTAGAAAAATAGGAACCACCTTTGGTGGGAAGGTAACAGCGTTCCGTGGTCCTTCGGTGTTTAGTCATGCTGGCCACATGACCATGGAGAATATCTTTGGATAGCACTGACTCTTCGGCTTTGAAACGGAGAGGAACACCGCCCCCTAGAGTTGGGAATGACTAGCACATATATACAAGGAGAACTTTTACCTAGGGGTTTATCTCTCATCCTTTTGTTGACCCCTGGATAGTTGCTACAACTTTGAGAAGAAATAGCTCTGCCGATTGACGATGCAGGGGGAATAGAGGAGGAAACTCACCCAACACTGATCACAAACTTTGTGCACCCCTGAGCTTCAGCTAAACTACTCTGAACTAGGATTAGCCCTTATTCTGAATAGTCTCCTACACTATATTTATAAACCGATTGATAAAAGGCTACCGGCATGGAAGAAGATTTGAGTAACCACTTGCTTCTCTCTAAGGATCCCTTTGGGTCTGCAAACTGTTAATTAGACAATTTGAGAGCTAGCTAATCCCACTTGTTTTTATCCATCTGTGTCATCCCCACCCCCTTTAAGGTCAATGGTTGTCTTCCTGCTGGAAGGCAAGGTGTAGTAAGAGAGTTAAGCAAAGCTGAGCAGATTTACCAATCCCTTTCTTTAATTTGGCCTGAAGCTTTACTGCCTGCAGAAGAATGGCTTGATAGCACTTCACCTTGTAGGAATACAATGCTTTCCACAAGCCAAAAGCTCGTGAAAATGACAAAGCTTGTCATCACTTGTACACACACATACTCCTTGCCTGTTCTTACAAACCACCCAGAATTGCTCAGGTAAGGTGTGTGTGTAGAAATTTGATAAGTATTTGTACACCAGGAAGAAACATCTTCAAGTAAAGGAGGCGTATTGAGGTTAAGAAGAAAGAAAATTGAAGGAGTTGCATGACGTTGGCAATGAATTTTATAACGAAGAGCGTGATTTTCCAAGCTGACATATAACCCCATTTTTATTTTACTTGATCTACTTTTGAAGAAGAATTATTGTGTTCACAGAAGCAAGATATTGGGGGAAGCCACAGAGGCCCAAATCTGTTTTGCATGAACTCTCCCTTTCCTTAATCCTTCCACTAACTGGGTTCCCATATCAATACAACACAGTAACTCTATCAATAACTGGGTTAAGAGCACAATGTAAACATAGCCCATATTGTTTATGAATGGATAATTGCTGAAAATCTTCAGGAAACTTTCTATGAGCACTAGATGGCAGCAAAGAGATGGGAAAGACTCTCTGCTGTCCTCTAGTGATTGTTTATATGTTCTGCAGGTCATATATAATATGTCTATTTTTCTAAAACAGTTTTTCTTAATTCAGCAACTTTAAGCTGTGTGGACTCCACCTCCCAAAATTATCCAACTAGAATGATAAAATTGCCAAATAGGAAAAAAAAACCTGAAACATTAAAAGTATGCCATAAGAACCAAAAAGCTTGGGTATACATGTATTCTTACAGGACTTATAGGCATCTACAACTGTTGTATCACATTTATGTTAACTGGAGTTGGCAATAGTGTCTTTCCTACTGCAATTTGCTGCAGCAGTGGTTTCTGGAACCATATTACATACCAGTAGCACAATTAAGTTCAAACAGCTTTAGAGTCTTTTGCAATATTTGGATCCAACTTCATCACAAATTTTCAGGCCATGGGAGGTGGTGGCTTGTCATTTTAACAATCTGTAGTGGCACAGATCCAAAAAAGCAGGTCAGAAAGAGAAAAATATGAGTTTACATATTCAGTTATGTCTATCTCGAGGGACTTGTAGATTTTTTCCAGAGAATTTGGGAAAGAAAAGTTTGTAGTTATGTTCTTTTCAACACACAATGTACTCTTATTTCCCTTCAATTACAGGAATTGCAAACTTTTTTTTTCAATAGCTTTTATTGCTTCCTTTTACAAAATCTTATGGCAGCTGGAAGTCTATTTGACAATTGAATGGGTGTTACAATAGGGCAGCTCCATTTGTGTTTCCAAGTCCATGTAATGGCATAAACCAGCGGTGGTTAACCTTTTCAGCACCCAGTGACAAAACTGAAATGCATACACACACACTGGAGCACCGGAACCCGGAAGAGAGACGCATGCACAGGGCGGCCAGCTGCTCTTCCGGGTTCCAGTGTGCACGTGTGCGCCAGCCAGCTGGTCTTCAAATATGTGCAACCCAGAAGAGCAGCTGGTGATGGCATGTGTGGCCACAGAGATGGCTCTGTGTGCCACCACGTGACACAGGTTCACCATCACGGCATAAACACGGCATAAACACACAAAGGGGTGTGACATATGTAACATCAACTGTTGTGGAATCAAGTATACATTCAAACAAGATTATAATAATTATAAATTAAATAAATGATAAGGTTCTCAAAATGGAACCCTCTCATCCCATTTTAGGGAGTAGCAGTCAAAGCAAAAGAAAGACTGATTTTGTGTTAAAGCAGGGGTGTCAAACTCAAGGCCCAGGGGCCACCTTGGAAACAGCGGACTGGTCCACAGTGCCTCTGCCAGTGAAAATGTGGCTCGGGAGGGCTGTGAACTCCTTTCTCACTGGCAGAGGAGGCCGTTGCAGCTGAAAACGGAGCTCAGGCACCCGTTTTCTCTGGCAGAGGGCTCGGGTCACCACAGGTGCCACTGACATGAATGATGATGAGCTGGCCATGTCCATCGTGGCCACAACCACTCTGTCACCCCCACCCCCCGAGGTCAAACGCAACCCTGATATGGCCCTCAATGAAATCAAGTTTGACACCCCTGTGCTAAGGCCAAGAAATGGACCAGCGTTCGCCATAAAGATTATATTTTGTGTTGCTGGGAATCATTGGCTTTCTTTACACAACCAAACCACCTGAAAACTTCCCAACCACGTTTTTGCCCTGCTGTGTTATTTAAATCTTGTCCATTAGCAGGGCTCATTGGTGCAGGTCGACCAAGACAAAAAATAGATCTGTCTATAAGATATTCATTGAGAAAGAGGTGCAGTTCATTTTACTGTGGATGTGCACACCGGTTCCACCACAAAACCGCGTTCGACTAAAGGGCGCTCGACGAAACCGCGTAGCTGACATCATCACAGCGCGACAACAGCACGGAGAAAAAAGCACGCTGTAAACGCTAAACCTAAAATTAACACCTAAACCTAAACCTAACCCCCCCTAAACCAAATCCTAAACCTAACCCTAAACCTAACCCTTAACCTAACCCTAAACCTAACCCTAAACGTAACCCTTAACCTAATGCTAAACCTAATCCTAACCCTTAACCTAACCCTAACCCTAACCCTAACCCTAACCCTAACCCTAACCCTAAACCTAACCCTAAACCTAAACCTAACCCTAAACCTAACCCCTTACCTTAACTTGAATCGGCTTGCTTTCAAAGCGCTATTTAAAGCGCCCTTCTTTCTCCGCGCTCGCTGTTGTCGCCCTGTTGATGACGTCAGCGACGCGGTTTAATCGGGCGCGCTTTAGTCGAGCGTGGTTTTGTCATGCCACGGTGCACACCACGGAACCAGAACCAATTTGATACGTCAAGCTGATGTCTGCAAAAGTTTTGGATGCTTCAGGCTCCATTACGTAGTTTTATGCAGTCGGCTGCCATTTGAAATACCAACTATTATTTTTGAAGAACTTTAATTTAATTTGGGGGGGGGGGGTCCCATGGCAAACATCTGAAAGCATGTCAGGCAGCATTCCTTGAGTCAGAAAGTTGGAGTAGGACCAACTTGATCCAACTTCTGTCAGTCTTTTGAGGTAGTCTAGACAGGAAACCAAAGCCATGATTAATAATACTACCTTTATTGTAAGGTTACAGTAATAGAATCTTGCAAGTTTGAAAGGACTTCTCTCTTCCGTTATGTCTACTTTCCAAAGAATGAAGGAGAGTCAATTTTGAGATGCTTCCTCTCCCCCCATCCTTCCTTTGGACTCAGATTCCTCTTAGCAGAGCATTGTCTTAAGCCGTAGGTCTTCTTTCTGTCTCCCAAGGTTAATCTCACAGTCCTTTTCATTTTCAAAACCATTGTTGGTCATGGAATCTTCATGGATGATTTCGGAGTACAAAAACTGTCTCAGCCCAACTTACAATAGTTTACAATTTTGTTCTTGCGTAAATACAATTACAAGAGGGTGAAACTATATATGCCACATGGTGCATTTGGGGGGAAAAGGAACAATATCAATAGTAACAGACATAATAAAAGGATGCAGCCACTCCTGGTAACCCAAGTGTTATTCTATTCCTCACAATGGGCAACAAATATACTCATTAGAAAGATAGGTACCACTTCTTTACATTCTGTAGCTCCCCAAAACAGTTACAAAGAACAATATAAACCCTTTGATATATTAAAAAAGCAGTATGTTGGCAATAGGGATGATCAAAAGCACAGTAATAATGGTATATACTTAGATTAGTGCAGTGTTTCTCAACCTTGGCAACTTGAAGATGTCCGGACTTCAACTCCCAGAATTCCCCAGCCAGCATTCGCTGGCTGGGGAATTCTGAGAGTTGAAGTCCAGACATCTTCAAGTTGCCAAGGTTGAGAAACACTGGATTAGTGTTTCTCCCACTTGGAAGGTTATGAATTCGATCTTAGGTAGCACAGATATTTCTCTCCCAGGGCACAAAGAAAAAACACCTGCTGCGAACTCCATAGCAATAGCAATAGCAGTTAGACTTATATACCGCTTCATAGGGCTTTCAGCCCTCTCTAAGCGGTTTACAGAGAGTCAGCATATTGCCCCCAACAATCCGGGTCCTCATTTTACCCACCTCGGAAGGATGGAAGGCTGAGTCAACCTTGAGCCGGTGAGATTTGAACAGCTGAACTGCAGAACTGCAGTCAGCTGAAGTAGCCTGCAGTGCTGCATTTAACCACTGCACCACCTCGGCTCTATGTGGTATTAAGAAGGGCATCCAGCCAGTAAATGCATCCAGTCACCCCGACTTTACACCAAATTAAGGGATTACAAGGTTGTTAAAAAAGGAGGTGATAGATGGATGGATGGATGGATGGATGGATGGATGGATGGATGGATGGATTAGATGAGAGTGAGAGATGAGATAGATGAAAGATGAGATAGATGAGAGAGAGAAATGAAATAGATGACAGCAATTTAGAGAGAGATAAATTATAAGAGAGATGAGATAGATGAGAGATGAGAGAGAGATGAGATAGAGGGAGAGGGAGGGAGAAAGATTAGATGAGAATGAGAGATGAAATAAATGAAAGATGTGAGAGAGATATCTAGCTGGATGATATTTAGAGAGAGAGAGAGAGAGAGAAATTAAATGAGAGAGATGAGAGATGAATAGATAGTGATTGATAGATAAATAGAGATAGATAGATAGATAGATAGATAGATAGATAGATAGATAGATAGATAGATAGATAGATAGATAGATAGATAGATAGATAGATAGACAGACAGACAGACAGACAGACAGACAGAGAGATAGATAGATAGATAGATGATAGAATAAATCTGAGCTACGTGAATTGTTCTTCCCTCATTCTCTATCAGCCCCGATTTCTGTTCAATAAAGAAAATGTGAGAAGTTGGATCTCAGGATAGCTTACTTTGACTTCCTTAAAAGTAAACATTAATTTGGAATTTTCAAGTCCATTTCATTTCAATGACATCCATTGGTCCACCCAAAAAGTGAAAGGTTTTTGGGTCACAGGCATTATGTCCCTATTGGCCCTGAAGGACAGCTACACCTTCTGGATGCTGATGGCATAAATCCAATAAAAGCGAAGGGGATCCATATGTTTAAATGTCAGCCTAATGAGCCTCATTAAACACATAAGAGGTCTAATCAAGCCGCCCTTCAAGTAGCAAACCTTTCCATTTCATTGGCTTTTGTCAATACCGCAGATTGCATCAACATCAAACTTGTCCTGAGGACATGCCTGTTAGAAACAAAGCAGGATGATGGGATTAATTTCCCCGCCACCCTTTCTCTTAATTTAAACCAGCTTCCTTCCAAAACCTATATTTCAATATCTTTTTTTTTATTGTTGTGCAGGGAAATGGAGTAATTATACATTTCACAATGACTATCGTAATTGCAAACAGGAGTTTGGGAGGAAGGAAAAGTTATTATGCTGGATGCCGCACAGAGAGAGAGAGAGAGAGAGAGAGGGAGAGAAAGAGAGAGGGAGAGAGAGAAAGAGAGAGGGGGGAGGGAGAGAGGAAGGGAGAGAAAGAGGGAGAGAGGGAGGGAGGGGGAGGAAGAGAGAGGGAGAGGGAGGGAGGGGGAGGGAGAGAGAGAGCTCATGTTGGACCTTAAAGTAATTAGGGGTTTGGGGGTGGTTTGATTTTGGATTTTTTTTCTCTGCATCTGTCTTCGAGGGGTGCATTCAAACCAGCTTTTATTGTGCAATCAGACCCCCTTGTCTATCCTTTTTCTTTTCCAGAGAAATCCTGTTAAATAGGCGAAGAAAAAAAATGGAGATAGCATAATTAGAAAAGGTCTGTGGAGATTCTCTGTCATCCCGGATATTGTTGTCTCAAAGGTGCTTTATCTAAAGGCAACTGGACTGTTTTTTTTTCCAAGGAGGAGGAGGAGGAAGATGAAGAAGAGGAAGAGGAGGAAGAAGAAGAAGAAGAAGAAGAAGAAGAAGAAGAAGAGGAGGAGGAGGAGGAGGAGGAGGAGGAGGAGGAGGAGGAGGAGGAGGAGGAGGAGGAGGAAGAAGAAGCTTCACTTCTCATCCACAAAGCCTCATTGGTTCTGGCAGGATGGTGGGGGATTAGCGTTGACAGGATGGAATGACGGTGTTGGAACAGAAGCAAATTGTCTTCTTCTTCAAAGGGGAAAAAGAGTCCAGTTGCCTTTTGAAAAAGCACCTTTGAGACAATTCTTTGGCTGGTGGGACCCAACCCACAGTGGGTTGTTCGGCAGCAATTTCATTTGATGTTGGGCCCCTCCCTGCGCTTAATCTCATTTTCACATGCAAGGACACCTGTGTGAGCGAAGAGGCTTCAGCCTGGAGTGATTCCGGAAACTGCCAGAAAGGTTTGTGCGTGAATGCCCTCAGCCAGTGCACGAATGCCACACTCCACCCTGCGCATGATTTCTCCTAAATCATCCACTCCTTTGAAAGACATTCAAAGGCGCATTCCCTTTTTTTTATCAGACCGAATAGGAACTGTTAACAACACAACATTCTCCGACTGGCTCTCGTGGGCGGAAAATAGAGTCTTTTGGCCCAGAGCCAAGTGGAGAAGAAGGCTTGGATGCCGTTTCTTCCTCAAAGCTTCATTGGGGCTATGCCAGTGGTGGAATTCCCCATTGTGGTGGGGAGGGCCAATGTGAGGATTGGGGTGGGGGGCACAGAAAGAGAGAGAGGGGGGAGAGAGGGGGAGAGAGAGAGAGAGAGAGATTGCTTCTCGGAGAGGCCAGTTGGCTTTTCAGCTAGCTAGCTAGCATAGCCTAGACTTCAAGGAATAAATTTCCACTACTTTGGCTTAGGTTTACAGGTAGTTTTTGACTTACAACAGTTCATTTAGTGACTGTTCAAAGTTACAACGGCACCTGAAAAAAGTGAGTTATGACTTTTTTTAACAGTTGCGACCAGGGGTGAAATGCTACCAGTTCAGACCAGTTTGCCTGAATTGGTAGTAAAAAAAATGCTACCAGTTCAGGCAAACCAGTAGTTTCAACGATCAGCTGTGTGGCGCAATTTAGCTGATCGTCACACAGCTGATTGTTGGAACTACCGGTTCATTGAACCGGTAGCATTTTTTACTACTGTTTTGGTTCTGACGATCAGCTGTGCAATAATCAGCTGTGCTGCATGATTTAGAAATTGCTTGGCATAGCTGATTATCGCACAGCTGATCATTGGAACTACTGGTTTGCCCCAACCGGTAGCATTTGTGACTACCGGTTTGGTTCCGATGATCAGCTGTGCGACAATCAGCTGTACCACATGATTTAGAAATCACGTGGCACAGCTGATTGTTGCACAGCTGATCATCAGAACTACCGGTTCGCCTGAACCAATAACATTTTTTATTACTGGTTTGGGCGAACCGGTAGTTTTGACAATCAGCACCTGCGGTGCTCATGCGCACATAAAGCGAACCGGTAGCAGACTTCAGAGCATTTCACCATTGTATCATCCCCATGGTCACATGATTAAAATCCAGACGTTTGGCAACTGACTCATATTTATGATGGTTGCAGTGTCCCGGGGTCACATGATTACTGTTTGTGACCTTCTGATGAGCCAAGTCAATGGGAAAGCTGGATTGACTTAACAACCATGTTACTAACTGAACATCTGCAGTGATTCACTTAACAACTGTGGCAAGATAGCAGTAACTACATTCAATTCTACTGTATAGTGCAATGCTAATGCAATATCAGGGGTTTTTAATTCAATCATATAGAATTCAAAGGATTTGCATTTTTCTTTTATTTTTATAGTTAGTTAGTTAAATAGTTTGTTAGTTTACTTTATTGTCACTGCACATGGTACAACAAAAATTAATTAATCTTATTAATTTAATGAGAGATTAAATTAATAGTTTTTCTTATGTATAATGTATATTGAAGATGGCATTTAATTTCGTTGTACAAAGTGCAATGACAATAAAGTAAAATTAAAGTTAGAACGTAAACTAGGACAAAACTCACTTAACAAGTATCTCACTTAGCAATAGAAATTTGGGGCTCAGTTGTGGTCATATGTCAAGGATGACCTGTAATATAATTTATACTTTTTTCATATTTAAGTGATCCTGTGTCCAGTACAGTGGTGGGTTGCAGGCAGTATGCAATATCAGGGGCGTACCGGAGCCTGCCCGGAGCACTGGATACCATTCCGGTATGGTGCTCCAGAGGGCCCACCTGCCTGCCCGAGCGCCTTACCGGTCTTTTAAGTCTTTGGGGCTTCCACCCATGTGCACAGTACATACAGCACCTATGTGATGCTCCACTGAGCAGCTGGAGCAACGCAGAAGCTCTCAGAGGCACTAAGATGCATGTGCGTGCTGCACGCCTCCATGTGGACGCTGCTGGGCCCATTCCAACTATACTGGTTGGAACGGGATCTGGAACCCACCACTGGCCAGTATCACCCCCAAGGAAGGCACAATGAGGTAGATTCCAAAAAGCAACATTGGTCTGTTGTGATTATACAACTCTTTCCTTGTTTTTAATGTACATTGCAGTGTTACCCACAGGTACCAAAGGAGTGGAGTTTGCCATAATGTGTTGCTGCATTCAGCATTTTGACTAAAGCAGCAAGCCTCTGCCATGTCCTGAATGTGCAGTACTTTCTAATATCTTTACTTTCTGTAAATGTTAAATATTTTCATATTTAATACATAAGAGTATTATGTAAAAAGTTTGAGTTTTCCCCAACCTCTTGTGCTTCAAATATGTCCAGAATACAAGCCTATATCTAAGTAAAGGTTTCCCTTGTCCAGTCATGTCTGACTCTAGGGGGCAGTACTCATCTCTCTTTCTTAGCTGTGGGAGCCAGCATTGTCAGAAGACATTTCCATGGTCACATGGCCAACAGGACTATACACTTTGTTATGGCCCAGCAGGAGCCGTTGGAGCTGCCACCAGACTCCGACAGCGAGGGGCCCTATGAGTTGGCTCTGGAGGATGTGGAGGATCCTGGACAGAGTTCCGACTCCGAACAGGGTGCAGAGAGGTTGGTTGGCCACCAGGAGGCACCTGAGCCTTGGACCAGTGGGGAGGAGACAAGGGAGTGTGATCTGGACATCAGCAGTGAGTTGTTCCCGGATGCCCGGCACCGAAGAGCTGATAGGCGTAAGGAACAGTTGCACAATTGCAGGAGATAATTGCACTCAGCTGGTGGTAATTAGGCTCCTCTCAAGACTATAAGAGGAATGTTTGTGCACACACCCCATTACAGGAGTCAACGCATTGACTAAAAGTTGGAGAACTGTGGCTAGCTTGGCAGACTGGATTGCTGCCAAGGCTTATCTGTGCTGGTTTGCTGCTAAGGACCTGTCTGTCTTTTAATAAATTCCTTAAAGTATCTTTGGCTCGGCATGCGTTGGTGTGGGACGAGGGGGGTCAGAACACACCTAGGCACACAGAATGCTATTATTTGCTCATGGGAGTGGTACCTATGTATCTACTCGCACTTGCATACTTTTGAACTGCTAGGTGATCAGGAGCTGCAGCAAGGGAGGGGAGCTTGCCCCATTGGGCAGCATTTGGGTCTTGAACCAGGGCTGTCTTTTAACCCCTGAGCCATTGCACCCTTCTACAAGCTCGTATTGCACATTTAATGTCAGGGATTTTTTGGAAGTTGAGTCCCCAAACATCTGGATAATGCCTTATTGGAAGAGGCAGGCTTAAACAGTGAGCTACAATTCCATTTTTAAACATTTATATCCCTTTCTAAATCTCTTCATTATTGGAATGTAGGAAACAAATGAAATTAGGATTTAACTTGTGTGAAATCAATGGGGAAAAGTTAGTCATGATTATTATCATCTGCAATGATTTCAATATGTCTGTCTCCAGAATTGCTCCATATGGATCTGCCCTTTTATACTGGCTTTTCTTATGAGATTCTGCATTGTGTGCAGAAAGCTATCTTAAAGCTATCAAGTTACAAGACCTTTGCACCTGTAACCCTTTAAAAAAAAATACCCCAGGGGTGTTCAAACTTGACAGCTTTAAGACTGTAAGGTTTAGATAGGACTCTTAGAGGCAGGCGGGGCGATTGGTGAGCCAGCCAATTAGTGAGTGGTGGGTGGGGCAAGCGTGGTGCGGACGGGTGGGGGGAGGGAGCTTGGACCGGTTCTAAACAGCACTGTAGATTTGTGGAACCTCTTCTATAGAAGAGATTAGAACTGGCAGGAACCCACCCCTGACTGCGTATGCACCAGCAATGTGTGTTGAATGTTGAATGTTGAATGTTGATTTTATTTATATGCCACCCTTTTCCCCCGAAGGGGACTCAGGGCGGCTCACAACTCAACCGGGGAAATTAAAACAACACAAAACAATGCATAATTAAAAACACACAACAGTCATACCAATTCGAGACGGGGGCAACAGTTCTTTAGCCCCAGGCCTGTCGGAACAGCCAGATTTTAAGGGCTTTGCGGAAGGCCTGGAGGGTGGTGAGGGTTCGAATCTCCACGGGGAGTTCGTTCCAGAGGGTCGGAGCAGCCACAGAGAAGGCTCTCCTCTGGGTAGTCGCCAGTCGACACTGGCCGGCAGATGGAATTCGGAGGAGGCCTAATCTGTGTGGCTGGCGAACTGGTACCGACCGGTATAGGAACCCACCCCTGATCCACACGGCCTGTTTTGGATACGAGGCCTCCTGGAAGTTTCCGGAACGAGCCTGTTTCCAGCCTCCAGAGCCTGGGGAAAAGTGGTGTAGAAGGCTGATTAGGCCACCATTGCCACACCCACCCAGCCAGTGGGCAGAACTGGTTGCTGAAATTTTTGAAGCCCACCCTCGCTCCCACATGTTCAACATTCATTGTTCCTCAGGATACTACTCTCTCTTTAAAAACAATAATAACAAAATTCTGAACCAGCAAAACAAGCATACTGGAAGCTGTTGGCACCGATAAAACAATAAAACAAAAATGGAGGCAAGGCTGCCTTTGGGAAGGGGAGAGCTGGAACGCATTTCAGAGTTTAGAGGCCTTTTGTTTGAGATTTTTTTTAAAAACTGAAGCGAAACAATCATTTGTGCCTCCTCAGATGGTTTTAATTTGCCGGCAGAATCCCGCAGAGGCATACAAAGAAAGAGAGCAGATTTTGTGATCAATCAAAATTGGAATGATATTCGTTATCCAAACAAAAGAAAAGGGCATTGAATCTGAAATTTGGGCTGGCTAAAGAAAGAAGGAAGGGCTTCCAAAAATCTCTTTCTTTGAAGATATTTATTTCATTTGAATTTGAATTTGAATTTTATTAATATTTATAGGCCGCCCTTTTCCCTGAGGGGACTCAGGGCGGCTTACAGAGTATAGGGGGGGGGACGACACAAAAACGATGAACATAAACATTACATGAGTATAAAATAGTACACACCATTCATTCATCATTCAGGTGGGGACAGATTACGATCTTCATCCCCAGGCCTGACGGGATAGCCAGGTCTTAAGGGCTGTGCGGAAGGTCTGGACGGTGGTGAGGGTACGAATCTCCACGGGGAGATCGTTCCAAAGGGTCGGAGCTGCTACTGAAAAGGCTCTCCTCCGTGTAGTTGCCAGTCGACACTGACTGGCGGATGGAATTCGGAGGAGGCCTAATTTCATTTTCATTTATTGGTTTTGTGTGCCGCCCACTCCAGAAGGACTCCGGGCGGCTTACAATAAAACAGGGAAAGGGGATAAATAAGACAATACAAGACAATGCAACAATTTAAAATACGACAACGTTCACAGATGAAGTGGGGCTGGATACTTCAACAGCCACCAGCCTGCCGGAACAGCCAGGACTTAGTAGCTTTACGGAAGGCCGGAAGGGTAGTAAGGGTCCGGATTTCCACGGGGAGCTCATTCCAGAGGGCCGGAGCTGCAACAGAGAAGATAGAGCAAGTCAATCTTTCTTTCTTTCTTTCTTTCTTTCTTTCTTTCTTTCTTTCTTTCTGTCTGTCTTTCTTTCTTTCTTTCTTTCTTTCTTTCTTTCTGTCTTTCTGTCTTTCTGTCTTTCTTTCTTTCTTTCTGTCTGTCTGTCTGTCTTTCTGTCTTTCTTTCTTTCTTTCTTTCTTTCTGTCTTTCTTTCTTTCTTTCTTTCTTTCTTTCTTTCTTTCTTTCTTTCTAGAGATGACATTATTTGTTGGATGAATATCATTTGATTTCTGAATTCCAAAGCATGTATCTCAGTGTTTCCCAACCTTTCCCATTTTAAGAGGTGTGGACTTCAACATAGCTGGCTGGAGAATTCTGGGAGTTGAAGTCCAGAAATGTAGCCAATACCCAATGTATTCCTCTACGGGAGAAAAATAAATCACCAAAAATATATTACTACTGGGTTTTATCACCCTACGTCTCCTTCAGATCACTGCATACAAGCACATACAAGTTCACCATTCATAAAACTGTTTGTTGATATGGGAATCATTACAGAACAAGCTATATTAAGCAAGATTGGATGATGAGCTGTTCATCAGATAGCAAGTATTTGGCATTTATTGGATTTTTAAAAAAAATATTTCATATATTTAAAAGGTTTGAAACCTGCTTTTTTACTAAAAGCATCTGCAGCAATCAACAATAAAAACCAGCATTTAAAAACACACACAATAGATCCATTCAAACCAGCACTTTATAAAACAAGCATAAATTCATATGGGAAATGCACAGTGAAATATTTATTTCTTACAGATGATCTAAGTAATTTGCAAAGTTATTGTAATTCATTTATGATGTTGTCTTTACATAGGACAATAAAGAGATGTATGTTAAAGCTTTATGACTTAATTTTTGTTGTATAATCAAACATATGTAGAGAGTGCTAAATAAAGCTATGGCATAATATCTCATCCCAACCCCCGCACCCCCATCCACCGCCCCTCCGGGTACATAGGAACTGGCAAGGCAACAGATAAAGAGTTGGGAAAGATAAAACAAACCACATAGGAAAATGAGAACATTCAAATAATCGCTCTATATCTTCTACTCTTATACAGTATCATATGGCTAATCCTGTAAAATGTAAAGTCTCCTTGAACTTAGCTCCATTGCTGTAGACCAAATGGAAAATCCATGTAGTTTTCTTGGCAACAATAAGACGAGCAAGAGGAATTGGACTTATATACTGCTTCATAATGCTTTCTAGCACTCTCTAAGCCACGAAAAATTTTGGTGGTCCGAAGAAAAATTATTTGCAGTTTTAAAGTGTTTCTTATTTGACATTTTCCAAACATTAAAATCACAATTACACTTTTACAACTTTCTGTGATCGGTATTCCTTTTTTCTGATTTCGGGCTTTCCATTTTGCATTCTATTATCTTATACATATTCTTCTTGGCTTCATATTTTCTCATTGTTACAATATATACATATATATATACAATAGTTCCATCTCTATTGCTTTCTAAGTATATGCCATCTCTTTTCATTGTGTTTGCTATGTGTTCCTTATACATTTTACATCTCTTTTCGAGCCAGTTATACTACCTATTCCATATCTTGCAGTACTCTGTTTCCTCTCTATCTCTTAGTTCCATCATTACTTTGTCCATTTCCCAGCATTCTAGCACCTTTTTTTTTATGTTTTCAGCATTTGAGGGAATGTTTTTTTGTTTCCAACTTTGGGCAAATGATTCTGCCAGCAGTAATTATATGAAGCATTATATATTGGATATCCTTACTAATATATATTTTTTATTCCTAGAAGAAACAGCTCAGGGTTCATGTCAAATTTTTTGTTCTATTATTTCTTCTAACCATTTTTGAATTTTTGTCCAGAATTCTTTGGCTTTTGGACACATCCACCACATATGATAGAAGGCTGGAGGTTGGTGGTTACATTTCCAACAGTTTGGAGATCTATTTGGGAATATTTGGCCAATCTCGCCAGAGATAAATTATTTGCATTTTTTATATTGCACTAAATTGCACGCGCACCGAACTGGCAGTAATGCCGGCAGCAACCCACCCCTGCCCTGTATCTGTTGTTTACTTCCAACTCAGAAGCTAACTTGTTATCACAACCTAATTCAGGGGTCGGCAACTTTAAACACACAAAGAGCCACAAAGGTCCTAACTGGAAGCCCCCCGTTCAATTCTGGAGCCAACCGGAAGTCCGGTTCCCCCACCATAGAGTCTCCTCCTAGCACGGCATCCTTTTTCCTCTGCCAACAGGAGATCCAGTTCCTCCACCATAGAGTCTCCTCCTAGCACAGCATCCTTTTTCCTCTACCTGTCCTAACTGAAAGCCCTATCAATTGTGGAGCCAATCAGCAACAGGGAGCTGCAGCAGAAGGATGAAAGAGCCACATGCACCTCCAGAGCCGCAGGTCGCCAACCCCTGACTTAATTCTTTAGGTTTGAAACACATTGAGTCACGTGGCGTAGTTTGTCTGACAAGGTCTCAGCTGTAATCAAGCAAAAAAAAATCAAATGCAACACCTTCAAGATTGAACTTGTGTTCAATAATATTCTGTGTCTTCTTTCTGTTTGATTTTCAATGTAAGTCTTTCCATTTCTGCACAGTCTAGTATCTTCTTAATTATCTCTTAACTTGCGGTGTTTCTTCAGCTTTCCAATATTGTGTGAATATTTTACCAGTCGTTGAAAAAAAGGGGTGGAGAGTAAGAAGGCAGAAAAGATGTGGAGACTCCAGAAAGAGTGCAGAGAAGAGAAACAAAGTTGATTAGGGGACTGGAAGCTAAAATATATGAAGAACTGGGTATGTCTAGTTTAATGAAAAGAAGGACTAGGGGAGACATGATAGCAGTATTCCGATATCTCAGGGGCTGCCACAAAGAAGAGGGAGTCAAACTATTTTCCAAGGCACCTGAGGGGAGAACAAGAAGCAATGGGTAGAAACTAATTAAGAGAGAAGCAACTTAGGACTGAGGAGAAATTTCCTGACAGTTAAAACAATTAATCAGTGGAACAGCTTGCCTCCAGAAGTTGTGAATGCCCCAACACTGGAAGTCTTTAAGAGGATGTTGGATAGCCATTTGTCTGAAATGGTATAGAGTTTCCTGCCTAGGCAGGGGGTTGGACTAGAAGACCTCCAAGGTCCCTTCCAACTCTGCTATTGTATTGTATTGTAAATCTATATGTTTAAGCAAATTAAGTAACAAGAAAATACGATGTTTATTAAGCAATAAGAAATGTAATTAATAATAAAGTAAAATTTATTTATTTTTTAAAAAAGAATGAACTTGTATATCATGAAATGCAACAAGGGACAATTTAACCTAATCCAATCTCTTCTAATTAGGTCCCTCCAAATGTGGTGAAGGCCACTATAACTGGAGACTATCAAGCTGGGAAAGTTGAATCAGGTCTCGTTTAATCCAAGTTTTTTTGCTTATCCAAACTGCCCTGCCATTTCCTCACAAGTTGTTGTTTTGGGTCCTTTGCAGCACGCTGAGAACTAGCTTGCAGCTATTTGTACAAGTTTGTTTACCTTTTTCCCATGGACTTAATTACATCTTGTCAGGCCTCTACTCAAGCATGCAATGCAGCTGTTGGCAGAGGCTGGAGTTCTAAACCACTGCCTTGTAATTCACGGGCAAGAACCTTGCTTACCTCTTTCCAGCCTAGGAAACAAAGCCTTGCTGGAATTACACAATGTTGTGGGCTATGTTGCAATCCAGTCACCTTGCTGATCAGGGTTGTTTTATCAGCCAAAGTGTGTGTGTGTGTGTGTGTGTGTGTGTGTGTGTGTGTGTGTGTGTGTATAATATTATAGATAGATAGATAGATAGATAGATAGATAGATAGATAGATAGATAGATAGATAGATAGATAGATATAGAGATAGAGATGATAGAGATAGAGATAGAGATAGAGATAGAGATAGAGATAGAGATAGAGATAGAGATAGAGATAGAGATAGAGATAGAGATAGAGATAGAGATAGAGATAGAGATAGAGATAGAGATAGAGATAGAGATAGAGATAGAGAGATAGATAGATAGATAGATAGATGATTGATAGATAGATAGATAGATAGATAGATAGATAGATAGATAGATAGATAGATAGATAGATAGAGATAGACAGACAGACATGATAGATGATATAGATATAGATATAGATATAGATATAGATATAGATATAGATATGGATATGGATATGGATATGGATATGGATATGGATATGGATATAGATATAGATATAGATATAGATATAGATATAGATATAGATATAGATATAGATATAGATATAGATATAGATATAGATATAGATATAGATATAGATATAGATATAGATATAGATATAGATATAGATATAGATATAGATATAGATATAGATATAGATATAGATATAGATATAGATATAGATATAGATATAGATATAGATATAGATATAGATATAGATATAGATATAGATATAGATATAGATATAGATATAGATATAGATATAGATGATATAGATATAGATATAGATATAGATAGATAGTGTCACAACCCCTGGTAAGCCCCAATTATGGGAGGAAGCTAACTGCTTCCATTATCTGTCAATCGGCTTGTCACAAGAGTCCATCACGACAGAAACCCAATATTTTTACTGTTGCCTTCCCATAGCCTCCAGAAGCACTCTGCAAGCTTCAGCAGGGCTGGGGGAAGGGGGAAATGCCTCCATTTTTGCAAAAAAGGTCCCATTTTCCACCCATTTTTCGCAAAAACGGAGGCGTGTTTGCCTTTTCCCAGCCCCGCTGAAGCCTGCAGAGTATTCCTTGGGGCTGGGACAAAAACTCCCCCCCCCCTTACTGGGTAGTTTGTAGGCACTCCCTTAGCTCTGGCAAGGCTGGAGAGCCCCTCCCCCATCAAAACCTTTCACCACCGTTTTGGTGGGCACGGCTTGGTGAGGGGGTCATGTGACTGAGTGTGTGTGAGTGACATCAAGTTGGCCACGCCCACTCAGTCACATGCCTCCCATCTAGCCATGCCCACTGAACCAGTAGTAAAATATGTTGAAACCCACCCCTGCCGGGGGGGATCATCCCATGGGGTGGTTAGACCTGGCCCATGGGGCCACCCTAGAAACTGCAAAGGACCTGCCTGTGGTGCTTCTGCCAGCAAAAACGGAGCTCGGTAGGACAGCCCTCCTCAGCTCCGTTTTCGCTGGCAGATGGTTTCAGGAGCATGGATTTGCAGCCAAAAACGGAGCTCGGGAGCCCGTTTTCAATGGCAGAGCACTTGAGCCTACAGACATCCCCAACACGAGTGACCTCGAATTGACCACACCTATCCCCGGCCCCCCAAGGTCAAACACGACCCTAATGCAGACCTCAATGAAATCAAGTTTGACACCCCTGGTCTAAAGCTATATTTAAATAAATTCTAAAATAGGCGTGGTACATGCCTTATATAGGGACGTGGTGGCTCAGTGGCTAAGACGCTGAGCTTGCCGATCAGAATGGTCAGCAGTTTGGTGATTCGAATCCCTAGCACCATGTAACCAAGTGAGCTCCCGTTACTTGTCCCAGCTTCTGCCAACCTAGCAGTTCGAAAGCACATTAAAAAGGCAAGTTGAAAAATAGGAACCACCTTTGGTGGGAAAGTAACAACACTCTGTGCGTCTTTGGCGACTAGTCACGCCGGCCACATGACCACGGAGACGTCTTCGGACAGCGCTGGCTCTTCGGCTTTGAAACGGAGATGAGCACTGCCCCCTAAAGTCATGAATGACTAGCACATATGTGCGAGGCAGGGGTGGGTTTCGACCGGTTCGCACCGGTCCCTGCGATCCGGTTGGTTGCCGAACCCGGAAGTAAGTAACTTCCGGGAACGGCGAAGCCCCCCCCCCCCCCGCGCCCGCGCGTGCCCGCACACCTGCGCCCGCTCCTTACCCGGTTTTTACGAATTCTGCGCTTCCACGCATGCGCAGAACACATACAGCGCCTGCGCGATCCTCCAGGAGCAGCTGGAGCATCGCGCAGACGCTAGTACGCATGCGCGCGTCGCGTGCGTGTGCAAGGACGCCGCCGGCCTCGTTCCAACCGAACCGGTTGGAACGGGGCGAGAAACCCACCCCTGGTGTGAGGGGAACCTTTACCTTTACCTTTTACATGCCTAATGCTAAGCCTCGGTAGATGCATTCACAGATGATTGCTTAACCCAACATATAAATCCGTCTCTGGTGAGAGTTTTGACTCATACGTAAAAGCCTTGAAATTGGATACTGGCTTTTGCAGAACTTGAAAGAAAATGAACCGTGTAGGCCCCATGCCTGCAGGCAACAGCAAACAGTCAGGCCTTTTCGCTTCCGAGAGGAAGCAGCGATCTTTGTTCAGCTCCGACCAAACGTGAGTTGCTTTCCGAAATAACGTCTTCCAAGATGCTGATGTGACCCTTGTCTGCGAATGTGAAACTTCCTCCCTAGGGGGAGAAGAAGAAAAAAAAATCCCCTTTGGCTTCTATCTTATTTAATTTTGGATGGGTTGCTTTTTCCTTCTTCTTCTTCTTCTTCTTCTTCTTCTGCCTAGCATTTGAGTGTTTTTAAATAGAACACATTTTTTAAAAAGAAATCTTTCACGTTTCGGCGGGTTTGAACACTGTCTGTTTCCTGTGATTTTATTTTCTGGGTTTTAATCTGTAATCATCTCTTTGTTTATTAAACAAATAGAGCCAACACATTGTAAAAAGGAAGAGACTGAGAAAGAAAGTGGCAAGTTTATTGAAGGGGGTGGGGTGGGGCGGGAAAGTGGATTTCATTAGGTTCCATGTGTGGTCTGGTTTGGTCTGTATTGAAATTAAAAATTAATTCCTTTTCCAAGGGCATCTGCATCATACATTTCAACTAATGTGACCTGAACTCAGATCCAACATTTGAAGATGTACGTATCTACGTATGTATAAGGTAAAGGTAAAATTTCCCCTCACACATATGTGCTAGTCGTTCCCAACTCTAGGGGGTGGTGCTCATCTCCATTTCAAAGTCGAAGAGCCAGCACTGTCAGAAGACGTCTCCGTGGTCATGTGGCCGGCATGACTAAACACCGAAGGCGTTTTTTACCTTTCCACCAAAAGTGGTTCCTATTTTTGTACTTGCATTTTCACAAGCTTTCAAACTGCTAGGTTGGCAGAAGCTGGGACAAGTAATGGGAGCTCACTCCATTATGTGGCATTAGGGATTTGAACCGCTGAACTGCCGACCTTTCTGATCCACAAGCTCAGCGTCTTAGCCACTGAGTAATGTGACCTCAACTCATATCCAACATTTGAAGATGGATGGATGGATGGATGGATGGATGGATGGATGGATGGATGGATGGATGGATGTATATCCCATCTTTATTATTTTTATAAACAACTCAGATGGGTGAACATACCTAATACTCCTTTCTCTTCCAATTTTCCCACGACAACAACCCTGTGAGGAGAGTTGGGCTGAGAATGAATGACTGGCCCACAGTCACCCAACCAGCTTTCATGTCTAAGGCAAGACTAGAATTCACAGTCTCCTGGTGATTGGCCCAAAGTCTACCAGCTGGCTTTAATATCTAATGTGGGACTAGAATTCAGAGTCTCCTGATGATTGGCACAAAGTCTCCTAGCCGGCTTTCATATCTAAGGCAGGACTAGAATTCACAGTCTCCTGGTGATTGGCCCAAAGTCTACCAGCTGGCTTTAATATCTAATGTGGGACTAGAATTCAGAGTCTCCTAATGATTGGCACAAAGTCTCCCAGCCGGCTTTCATATCTAAGGCGGGACTAGAATTCACAGTCTCCTGGTGATTGGCCCAAAGTCACTCACCCAGCTTTCATATCCAAGGCAGGGCTAGAACTTACAGTCTCCAGGTGTCTAGCCTGATGCCTTAGCCACTAGACTAAACTGATGCTTTTTCTCTCTAAAAATAGTAAATACTTTTTGATTAGAATTTTGGAGGGTGTGGCCGAAGCAACTGAATATTGGGATGAAAAGAAAAAAGGATCCAAACAGGTAAAAGGTAAGCAAAGCTTTCCTCTACATGTTCCACTCTTTTTTTAATGTTCTTGTGACATTGATCATACCTGCCATCTTGCTTGGGTTGAGCCCACCCTATTAGACACTTACCTTACCTTCCATTGTCACCTTCTTTCTTATCTTCTTTACAATGATCATCTAATTACACAAAGTTTATGGTTACCTACAATGGTGGGTTCCTCTCCCCATCGCTACCCGTACGCTGCACACAGGGCCGGGCGTCCTGATCGTGCATATGTGCTGCTCACACATGCATGCTCCACTGTCCCTCCGACACTCAGCTGCTCTCACTGCACACTCATGCGCACTCCACCACCCCTGCGACACCCAGCTGCTCATCGGAGGTCGTGCAGGTGCCGCACACTGTGCGTGCATGTGCAATTGGCCCAGATGCTTTAAAAATTGGTATGGAATGCGGGCGGGTGGGCCAAACGAGCCACTGTACAGGGTCGGTGGCCACTGCTCCCAGCTACTACTGGTACGCTGTACCGGCCGGAACCCACCACTGGTTAATCAGTATTCATGGATTTATTTATTCAATAGGCTGAGCAGTGGATAGGATACAACAGTAAGAGCAATAAAGGCACATTGAATACATAACCCCAAAGAAGCCCACAATCTCTTAAACAATTGGAACCTCCCACAAAGATCTTCTCTTCCCCCCCTCCCCATTCTAATCCAAGGCCTGGAGACAGAGACAGATTTTGAGGGCCCACTTAAACTGGGGCCATGAGAGGCGAGGTTGGTGGATCGCAGATAGAATGGTGTTCCAAAGCCTAACCTAAGAACCAAAGAGAAAAAATGACGAGGGCTCCTCATGCCATTGGTGAACAAATGTGAGGTCGTTAATGAAGTTTTGAAACAGGCAAGGAGAGTTCTATCTGACCCTGACGTCATCTCCTCTCATTCATTCCTTGTAAGAAGTTAGCACCCACCCCTCTCCTAGATGAATGAAATATTCCAGGAAATATTAATAGCAATAGCAGTTAGACTTATATACTGCTTCATAGGGCTTTCACCCCTCTCTAAGCGGTTTACAGAGTCAGCATATTGCCCCCACAGTCTGGGTCCTCATTTCACCCACCTTGGAAGGATGGAAGGCTGAGTCAACCTTGAGCCGGTGAGATTAGAACCACTGAACTGCAGATAACAGTCAGCTGAAGTGGCCTGCCGTATTGCACCCTAACCACTGCACCACCTCGGCTCTTAAAAAGGCAGAATATTATATTTCCCAGGGTGAGAAAAGGAGAAACATGTTTTGAAAGACAAAGAGCAGCTCCCTGCCCCCAACAGATATTTGGTACCCATTAAGACTGATCCAGCCTATCTACAAGACAATTAGACCTTCAGCTCCAGGGTGATGGATTAAGACAAGATCCTCCAGGACATAATAGCAATAGCAATAGCAATAGCAGATTTTTATATACCGCTTCATAGGGCTTTCAGCCCTCTCTAAGCGGTTTACAGTCAGCATATTGCCCCCAACAACAATCCGGGTCCTCATAATAGGATTATCTATCAGCAGAGCTCAGCACAGGGCACAACCAAGGCCCTTCATTACATCAGCCCAAGGTTCAACCAAACTTGATTCTGACAAACTTGACTCCCCCTGGGAGTCTGACAGCCAATAGAATACATGCCCTTGCCACAGGAATAGGAAGCTCAAGTTCAAAGCCCAAGAGAGTGTATAAATAGCACTCACTCTCCACTCCATGTGGTCAGCTACCAAGGACTTCAAACCCACCTGATCCTGTTCATCAATAAACCATCTTTCCAAGCAGCCTCCATGTTTCCAGTGTCTTTCTCCCCACTTGGAACTGAACCCAGATGGACATTTCTTCCAACAACTTCTTCCTTCACAAAGAAGATAGAAGTTTCCATCCTACACCTAAGAATGTTTTGTTTATTTCTGGACAGGACCAAAAGCCAAGTTAGATCAGCCTTCCCCAGCAATTTCCTGTAGATAGATTGGACCTCGGCTCCCAGAATTCCTAAAGCAATGCAGGTTGAGAATTCTGGGGGTTAAAATCCAACACATCTGGAAAGCACTTGGGAAAAACTGCCTTTAGAAGCACTAAACCATGTGGATTGCTCTGGCCTTCAACCACTCCAGTTTGTCTAGTATTTGGGATCAGCTAAAGACTGGCCAGGTTACTGAGTCAAAATCATGGAAAGTTTAGGTCAGGCTTAAAACTGCAACTACTTCAGGGAGAGTCTGCTGAGTTTTCCTGAAACATGATGGCAGAATTACCAGAATGTTAATAAAACAAGAATAATCTAAGACCCAAGTTGGCTTCCAGCCAGGATCTTAGGGGGATAGAAAATCAAAAGATCCGTTCTGATTTGCTCAAATGACTACCAGCCGCAAAGTGGCTTTATTAAATTCCACAACTGCTGTAGTTTGTTCTGAACTTTCTGCTTGCAAACGTCCACCATCTGAGGGAATCAACAAAGTGTGTGTGTGTGTGTGTGCGTGCGTGTGTACATGTGTGTGTGTGTGTCAATGAGTGTTTCTTAATGACTTACCATCAAATCACACGCATTGAGGAAACCTCCTATAATACCTCCTCTTATGATACTAGACAATAGAGTATCAACAGCAGAGAACTTCAAGTTTCTAGGTTCCATCATATCTCGACTTAAAATGGACACCTAACATCAAAAACTTTATCAAAAAAGCACAACAAAGAATGTTCTTTCTGCACCATCCGAGAAAGCTCAAACTGTAGAACTGCTGATACAGTTCTACAGAGGAATTATTGAGTCTGTCATCTGCACCTCCATAACTGTCTGGTTTGGCTCTGCAATCAAATAAGGCAGGTGCAGACTTCAGAGATAATTAGAACTACAGAAAAAACAATTGCTACCAACCTGCCTCCCATTGTGGACCTGTACACTGCATGAGTCAAAAAGAGGGCTGTGAAAATAACTACTGACCCCCCTCGCATCCTGGACATAAATTGTTTCAACTTCTACCCTCAAAACAACGCTGTAGGGCACTGCACACAAGAACAACTAGACACAAGGGCAGTTTTTTCCCCAAATGCCATCACTCTGCTTAACAACTAATTCCCACAAAACTGTCAATAATTTACTAAGAATGTATTATTATTATTATTATTATTATTATTATTATTATTATTATTATAAACAATTGTATCACAGCGGCCAGTTGTTTCGCCGGATTTGGCATTGGTTACTAGTCGGGCCCCACCCAGGGGCCTAGGACGTCGTAACGTATTTTTGTAATATGCGTGCAGATCCAAGCAGTGCGGCTTTTTGTATTTGATTTCATATTTTTTTTAATTACTGATAGTGGGATCATTGCGATGATGAAGAGAAGAGGTGAAAGTGAATCACCCTGGAAAATTCCTCGCTTGATATTAACCATTCCGTAGATCTCATTCCCTACTGCCAACTCAGTTCTCCATTGTTTCATCGCCTTTTCAGTAAAGGATGTAATATTTTTGCTAATGCCAGTTGTTTCTAAGCATTTTATGATCCAACTATGTGGCAGTGAGTCAAATGCCTTTTTGTAATCAATCCAGACCATATTCAAGTTCGTTTTTCTGTTCTTACAATTTTCTAATATCATTTTATCAATTAGAAGCTGATCTTTTGTGCCCCTGCTCCTTCTTTTGTTGCCTTTTTGCTCTACTGGCAAGATGTTGTTTGTTTCCAAATAATCCATCATGTTATCTGCAATAATGCCTGTGAGTAATTTGAAGGTTGTTGGTAAGCATGTTATTGGTCTGTAGTTTTCAGGTGTTGTTCCTTTAGTTGCATCTTTCTGAATCAAGTATGTTTTTCCAGTTGTCAACCATTCATCAATTTGGCCCTTTTGTAAAATTTCATTCAGTTGCTTGGCCAATATTGCATGTAAACTGGTCAGATATTTGAGCCAGAAACCATGTAATTGGTCCTTTCCTCTTACTCGATTTTTGACCATCTCAGTTGTTATTTCTAATACTTGCATTTGTTTGTTGCCAATGCTTTTCTCAAAGTCATGTATCCACTTTGCTTCCTTGTTGTAGTCCTTTGCATTTTCCCACAATTCTTTCCAGAATTCAACTGTGGCCTGTTTTTCTGGTTTTTCACTTTTGGTGTCACCATTCACATTAAGACTTTGATAAAAATGCCGTTGGTCTGATCGAAATTGCTGATTTTGTTTATATTGGATGATTCGTGTCTC
Organism: Thamnophis sirtalis; assembly: GCF_051295495.1. Classification (NCBI taxonomy): domain Eukaryota; kingdom Metazoa; phylum Chordata; class Lepidosauria; order Squamata; family Natricidae; genus Thamnophis; species Thamnophis sirtalis. The sequence goes on along the minus strand of NW_028261382.1, from coordinate 113,912,035 downwards.
ATATCTTTCAATTTTTCTAGCTGTTGCTGTTATCTGCTGTTTTACAATCTCTACAGCTTCATTGATGTTTCTTGTATCCAATCTATATCTTCTGATTAGCCGATCTATGATTTTGTTGTTTTTAAGCCGTTGCTCATGCATGTTCTTTAAGTTACTAGCATCTGCTCTTAATTTTTTGATTTTTTGTTCTAAACGGATTTTCCACTTTGGCTTTGATGCTTTTTCTGTTGTGTGACTAGGTACTTTAATTTTAATGCCTAGTTCATTAGTGACTATTACAGCTGCGCTATACATTAACTGGTTTGTTTCCAAGATGGATCCCGGTTCAATTGTTGAAAACACTGCATTAACCATTTTCATGATAGGGGCCAAAATTTTCTTAGGCACGGTTTTTAGTGATGGTAAACGTTGCCTTTCCTCATTAATCAGAAAATGTTCCATGATCTTATCCTTCAATTCTTTTTGTTTTTGAGTTAGTTCATCAGTTGGTTCAGTGATAACTGGTTCTAGTGGTGGTGATGTTATTTCCTCCCCGAGAGCTTCTTCTGGGAGTTCTACTATAAGGTCTTTAGTTGTGTCTTGAATATCGGTTATTTCCGCTTGTGATATTGTTTTTTGGGTTTTGCAATTTGCCTGAATTTCCTCATGTTCAACTTCACTAAACACTTTATTCCGTATAATAAATCGCCTTTGATCTGCTAGTCGTTGTTCACTAACATTTGAATCTGGATATTGTTGTTTCCATAATTCATACATTCGCTTTAAATAGCCTCTTTTTTCTGGCTCTGAGTTGTAGTAACAGGCCATTATGGCACGGTTTTCATCTGCACTATATTTTTGTCGTTTTGATGGCTGGTCCACTTGTAGCCCACTTGTCGACGGATGTCCAGGGACCCCAACATCCGCCGCGGCCCTTGTTAACCCGCGCGACGACCGATGCGGTATGAAATTCTTATTTGTTTTTTTCACCATATTGTATGGGTTGGCGGGGTTTTTTTACGGGACCAGATTCCAACCTGACCCCAACCTTCCTCCTTTCTCATCCGGGCTTGGGACCGGCAACGGCGGAGTTAATTCCCACAAAACTGTCAATAATTTACTAAGAATGTATTATTATTATTATTATCATTATTATTATTATTGTACAATTGTATCACAGCGGCCAGTTGTTTCGCCAGATTTGGCATTGGTTACTAGTCGGGCCCCACCCAGGGGCCTAGGACGTCGTAACGTATTTTCGTAATATGCGTGCAGATCCAAGCAGTGCGGCTTTTTGCATTTGACTGATGGTGATTTTGTCAATTTTTAACTGTTTTAAATGTAATTCCAGTGCTTTTGGAATAGCACCCAGTGTGCCAATTACCACTGGAATTACCACTGCTGGTTTGTGCCATAGTCGTTGAATTTCGATTTTTAAGTCCTGGTATCTTGCGATTTTTTCATGTTCCTTCTCGGCGACCCTGCTATCACCTGGTATTGCAATGTCTATGATTGTGACCTTATTTTTCTCAACCAGTGTGATGTCTGGTGTATTATGCGCCAGTATTTTGTCGGTTTGTATACGGAAATCCCACAAGATCTTGACCATCTGATTTTCTGTGACTTTTTCAGGCTGATGTTCCCACCAGTTTGTTGCTGTTTTAATATTATAATTTTTGCACAAATTCCAATGGATCATTTGTGCTACTGAATTGTGCCGCAATCTATAATCAGTCTGCGCGATTTTTTTACAGCAGCTGAGTATGTGATCAACAGTTTCGTCAGCTTCTTTGCAAAGTCTGCATTTGGCATCATCAGAGGATTTTTCGATTTTGGCCTTAATGGCATTTGTGCGGATAGCTTGTTCTTGCGCAGCCAGGATTAGTGACTCTGTTTCTTTCTTTAATGTACCTGTTTTTAACCATAACCAAGTTTGTTCACTGTCCACTTTATCTTTTATTTTTTCCAGAAATTGACCATGCAGTGCTTTGTTCTGCCAACTCTCCATTCTTGATTTTATCACATCTTTTCTGTATTCTTGTTTTGTCTGTTGGGCCTTCAGTAGATTTTTGTTCTTTACTTCGATTAATAGATGTTCTTGACTTTCTTTTAAATAATCAGCCAGTGCATGTTTTTCTTCTTCAACTGTTTGCTTCACTTGTAATAATCCTCTGCCACCTGATTTTCGGGGCAGATATAGTCTATCAGTATCACCACGTGGATGTAATCTGTAGTGCATTGTCATTAGTTTCCTGGTTATTTATTATTATTATTATTATTATTATTATTATTATTATTATTATTATTATTATTATTATTCAATTGTATCACAGCGGCCAGTTGTTTCGCCGGATTTGGCATTGGTTACTAGTCGGGTCTCACCCAGGGGCCTAGGACGTCGTAACGTATTTTCGTAATATGCATGCAGATCCAAGCAGTGCGGCTTTTTGCATTTGACTGATGGTGATTTTGTCAATTTTTAACTGTTTTAAATGTAATTCCAGTGCTTTTGGAATAACACCCAGTGTGCCAATTACCACTGGAATTACTGCTGGTTTGTGCCATAGTCGTTGAATTTTGATTTTTAAGTCCTGGTATTTTGCGATTTTTTCATCTTCTTCTTCTTCTTCTTCTTCTTCTTCTTCTTCTTCTTCTTCTTCTTCTTCTTCATCATCATCATCATCATCATCATCATCATCATCATCATCATCATCATTATTATTATTATTATTATTATTATTATTATTCTCTTCCTTCCTAGTATCTGTTTCTTCCCACTTATGACTATAACCATGTTGCTTGTATCAGGGATGGGTTCCTGCCAGTTCTAACCTCTTCTATCGTACTAGTAAACAAATAAAACAATATAAATTGAAAGATACAAGCCAGTGGTGGGTTTCAATTTTTTTTTAGAACCTCTTCTGTAGAAGTGTGGCCATGTCACTGGGTGGGAGTGGCTTTCAGGCCATGTGACCAGGTGGGAGTGGCTTGCCAGTCATGTGACTGAGTGGGCATGGCCAACTTGTAAAATGTGGTGAAACTCACTTAACAACGCTCTTGCTTAGCAACCAAAATGTTGGCTCAGAAACTCTGGCATTTGAAGCACGCAAGTCTTAAAGCTGTCAAGTTACAAGACCCTTGCACCCCTAACCCTTTAGAAAAAAAACTCCAGGTGTGTTCAAACATGACAGCTTTAAGACTTGTGGACTTCAACTCCCAGAATTCCCCCTCTCGCTCTTCATCTTGATGATGTGTGGACAGGCATGGGGAGGGAGCTGGAACCGGTTCTAAACGGCACTGTAGATTTGTGGAACCTCTTCTACCGCTCCCTCCCCATGCCTGTCCACACATCATCAAGATGAAGAGCAAGAGGGGGAATTCTGGGAGTTGAAGTCCACAAGTCTTAAAGCTGTCATGTTTGAACACACCTGGGTTTTTTTTTCTAAAGGGTTAGGGGTGCAAGGGTCTTGTAACTTGACAGCTTTAAGACTTGCGTGCTTCAAATGCCAGAGTTTCTGAGCCAACATTTTGGTTGCTAAGCAAGAGCGTTGTTAAGTGAGTTTCACCACATTTTACAAGTTGGCCATGCCCACTCAGTCACATGACTGGCAAGCCACTCCCACCTGGTCACATGGCCTGAAAGCCACTCCCACCCAGTGACATGGCCACACTTCTACAGAAGAGGTTCTAAAAAAAAATTGAAACCCACCACTGGCTTGTATCTTTCAATTTATATTGTTTTATTTGTTTACTAGTACGATTTGATAGCTCATTAGTAACCTTGACTATCACTAAGTGTTGTATCTTTTTATTCTTGATGAATGTATTTTATTCTCCTTATGTACACTGAGAGCATAGGGGCCAAAGACAAATTCCTTGTGTGTCCAATCACACTTGGCCAATAAAGAATTCTATTCTATTCTATTCATCTCTTTCACTGCAAGTGGTGCAAGTTTGTTTGCTTCACAGGTGAGGTCATAAATCCATCCTTGCCGGCTTTTAAAATAAGTTGCCTTTTTCTAGAAATATTCCAGCAGATTCTAAACTGCCTGCAACTAGACTCGGCTGTTTATATTGGCAAGATGTGACCTTACAGTTGCTAGAGAATCACCATCCAAAATCGGTTAAGTTTACAAAGACCCAAGGAAGGAAGCAGATTCATGCAGACTTTTGTTCCATTGTTATAGCCATTGACTGCCTCAAGGCACTTTCTTATTAATCAGAGGTTGTCTTGCTAAATAAACCAAGTTGGGGAGCCTAGGATGAAACTAGCACTACATGGAACTAGCACTAAAGGGAACTGGGTAGTTATGAGATGAAATGCACTTTGCTTAATACGTCAAGGAATCCATATGTAAAGTAGATTCAGCTTTATGTTGAACAGGCCTGCTCAGCATCACCTGGAAAATTATTTGGTTTAGATGGGTGGTTTAGAATGTTTTTTTTTTAATCTCCTTTTATACAACCCTGTAATCCTTTAATATAATATATTTAATATAAGGGACGCAATGGCTCAGTGGCTAAGACGCTGACCTTGTTGATTCAGAAAGGTTGGCAGTTCAGCAGTTCGAATCCCTAGTGCTGTGTAACGAAGAAGGCTCCCATTACTTGTCCCAGCTTCTGCCAACCTAGCAGTTCGAAAGCACGTAAAAATGCAAGTAAAAAAAATAGGAACCACCTTTGGTGGGAAGGTAACAGAGTTCTGTGCGCCTTCGGCATTTAGTTATGCCGGCCACATGACCACGGAGACGTCTTCGGACAGCGCTGGCTCTTCAGCTTTGAAACTGAGATGAGCACCGCCCCCTAGAGTTGGGAACGACTAGCACGCATGTGCAAGGGGAACATTTATCTTTACCTAATCCTTTAATTAGGGCTAGAGTTGGGGAGACTAGATGGAGCTGAGCATTTATTGGCCAGATTCCCTTCCTGAAGTCTACGCAGAGTTCACAGTAGATAGTTTTTCTTTGTGCACTGAGAGAGAAACATCTGCCGCTACCTAGGATTGAACTCTCAATCTTCCAAGTGGGAGGTGAGAGTCTTCACCACTAGGGCACTGCACTGCTCAAAGAAAATTCATTGAAGAGATGGGTAGTTTAGAGATGACAGATAGATAGATAAATGATAGATAGATGATAGATAGATAGATAGATAGATAGATAGATAGATAGATAGATAGATAGATAGATAGATAGATAGATAGACAGACAGACAGACAGACAGTTTACCTACATACATACATACATACCAGGGGTGGGTTTCTCGCCCCGTTCCAACCGGATCGGTTGGAACGAGGCCGGCGGCGTCCTCACGCACGCACGCGGCGCGTGCGTGCACACACACGGCATCCTCGCGCATGCACGCGACGCACGCATGCGTACTAATGTCTGCGCGATGCTCCAGCTGCTCCTGGAGGATCGCGCAGGCATTCTGCGCATGCGTGGAAAGCGCAAAATTCGAAAAAACCGGGTAAGGAGCGGGCGCGGGTGTGCGGGCGCGCGCGGGCGCGGGGGGGGGGGCTTCGCCGTTCCCGGAAGTTACTTCCGGGTTCGGCAACCAACCGGATCGCAGGGACCGGTGCAAACCGGTCGAAACCCAGCCCTGATACATACATACATACATACATACATACATACATACCTTGAACAGGTTATCCAAGATGTTAGGTAACTTCTTGGAAGTTAATCCCTAAATTCTGTGTTGGGTAAACTTACTTAGGGCAGCAGAGAGTAAAGGCGAGACTCTTCTGTGAAATGCCAGGGGATTATATATATTTATGGGTATCTTCAGAGATTAAGATTCCTCACAAATTTAAGTAGTTGAGTCTGATGTGGCTTGGCATTTAAGTCTTTTGTCGTTTCATTTTAAAGAGCAGCCCACCACTTCCAACTTCTGCTGGATTATTTAATAAACAGAGGAAACTATGTTTTACCTTTTTATCTAGTGTGGGAAATAGATTTGCCTGCTGGTGATGCACCTACTCTATACCTCATTCTTAAGAAGAAAAAAGGAAACCTTGAGAAAGTGACTTGGTCCTTCTCCCATAGTGTCATCTGTGGGCTTTGAAGCTGGTGAATTCAGCCCAAAATTTAGTCACTGTTCTAAGTCAGAAGTGATAGTGGAATATCTGTCTTGGAAAGGTGATGGACCAGCCTGTCCTATCTTATCAAGTTGGAGATACAAATTTAGCAATAGCAATAGTAGTTAGACTTATATACTGCTTCATAGGGCTTTCACCACTCTCTAAGCGGTTTACAGAGTCAGCATATCACCCCCACAGTCTGGGTCCTCATTTCACCCACCTCGGAAGGCTGGAAGGCTGAGTCAACCTTGAGCCGGTGAGATTAGAACCGCTGAACTGCAGATAGCAGTCAGCTGAAGTGGCCTGCAGTACTGCACCCTAACCACTGCGCCACCTCGGCTCTTGTCCCTCTCAGGGTGGCACATAGGTATTAAAATTCTTTGCCTTATTGTTGAGGTAGCCCAGTTGGTTTAGCATTGATTATGTCTCCAAGTCTCCAAAATTTGTTTGGTCAGTTGTGAGACGACATGAGAGAAAACAACAACAACAATAAAACCACCTGCCCTGTGTGCGACCAACTCAGGAGAACATAAGTTGGGTGGATGCAATCTCTTTCTAGCCAAGTCATTAAGTTGCTGTGGTAATTTTACTTCCCCATTTAATTTCATATTTCATACCCCCCTCTCTGGTTGAGAGAAATACGTAGGTTGTGTTTGCACCAGAATGGGCTACAAGTAGCCAAAGTATGCCATTAGAGAAAAATTAAGTGGACAGATTTCCCAAGTTTTTCCAAGGAAGGAAATATTCTCCAACAATTTCTCGATCGCAGCCCAATTCTACCACAACTAAGAGGCTGCTTTATTGTTTCAATGTGGGACATTCTGGATAGCAATTGATGGGTTTCCACCACTTCATTTCCCCTCTGAGAAAGAGCTGCCTGATTATAAGAAAACAACCACCCATTATTCATCCAAATATCAGGTGGAAAAGAGAAAGAATTCAGAAGGAGTGCTGAAGCCGCCTGCCCAACCACCATGTCTGAGGCAATCCTAGGCTACATTAATAGTGGGATAGAATCAAAATCACATGAAGTGTTAGTACCACTTTATAATGCCTTGCCACACTTGGAATATTGCATCCAGTTTTGGTCACCACAATGCAAAAAAGATGTTGAGACTCTAGAAATAGTGCAGAGAAGGGCAACAAAGCTGATTAGGGGATTGGATGCTAAAATATATAAAGAATGGTTTATATGTGACCAGGGGTGACATGATAGCAGTGTTCTAATATCTCAGGGTTTGCCACAAAGAAGAGAGAGTCACCCTATTCTCCAAAGCTCCAGAAGGCAGGACAAGAAGCAATGGAGGGAAGCTAATCAAGTAGAGAACCAGGGGTGGGATTCAGCCAGTTCGGATCTGTTTGGGCAAACCAATACTTCCGGCGATCAGTTGGCCATGCCCACCCAACTCTGCTCTATTCTAGCCTATATTTCCTTTGTTTGAAGCCCAGCTGATTGGCACAGCAGGGCAGATTGCCATGTCTCAGCTGTTTTACTCACCGGGGTTGCAGGAAAAGGTGAGATTTAGTGCTGATTGCAAATGCAATGTGCAAAGCAAACCAGTTATTACCCCAGTTGAATCCCACCACTGGAGAGAACCAACCTAGAACTAAGGAGAAAATGTCCCGAGAGTGTGGACAATTAGCAAGTGTTTCACTTGGAACTGAACCCAGATGGACATTTCTTCCAACGCTCTTAAGTGTGGAAAATGGTAATAAGCAGCAGGTTCTGACCAGTTCTGGAAAAGCGGTAGTGGAAATTTTGAGTAGTTCAGAGAACCGGTAAATACCATCTCTGACTGGCCCCGCCCCCATCTATTCTCTGCCTCTTGAGTCCCAGCTGATCGGGAGGAATTGGGTTTTTTGCAGTAACCTTCCCCTGCCATACCCACCATGCCATGCCCACAGAACCGGTAGTAAACAATTTTGAATCCCACCACTGGTAATAAGTTACTTTTTTCAGTTGTAACTTCGAACAGTCGTTAAACAAATTGTTGTAAGTCGAGGATTACCTGTACTGGGACATGTGAGTGCTACATTTAGTGGGCCATGAGATCAAATCCAATAACTCCAGCAACTCAGCATTCCATCTGTCAGACTTCCATCACAACCTCCTTAACTGAGCTCATTTTTATCTCTTCCATCAAACCAAAAAGTAGAACAAATGCAGGGGAATTTACACTCTGGGAAATACTGTATGGAAACGGCTTCCATTTTAGGAATGATCGTTTCCAGCAAATAAGCCGTGCATTATTTTATATCAGCTACTTTGCCTTTTTGAAAATAGCCAGAGGAAATTAGTAATTAAAGGCTTCTCTCTTCTCCTGGAGACCCGAAACCTGATCCCAGAGCAAATTAAAAAAGGCCATTCACAGGAAAATTAAGGAGCTATTCATTCTTAATATCGCACAGTGGACATCAACAGAAAACAATAACATGGGTAATAAAACACTGGAAACAGGAACCTCTGAATTAATTCTGGAGATGACATTTTTGTAAGTGCAGGAAGGATTTATCAACAAGCACCATAAAAGAAGGCCTCTTTTGGTGGGAAACCGGATTGTTGGTAGATAATATGGTATAATATTATCTAAGTTAGTAGACATTTCTGTTTAATTTTATGACTCCCATTTGGATACTGAGGAGAGGGAGGGAGGGAGGGAAGGGAGGGAGAGAAGGGAGAGGGGAGGGAAGGAAGGAAGGAGGGAGGGAGGGGAGGGAGGAGGAAGGGAGGGAAGGAGGGAGGGATGGGGAGGGAGGGAAAGGGAGGGGGAGGGAGGGAGAGGGAGAGAGGAAAGGAAGAGAGGGAGGAGGGAGGGATAGAGGTTCCTTGATTAGGCTTCTTGTTCGATTGTTCATCTGAGCTAGTAGTTCTTTGGGATATTTTTTTAAAAAATTTTATTGTTTTTTATTAGTAAAAGAAAAATACAACAGCCAATAAATTGCAAAAGACAATACAACATCCACCACTGTTTTGCTTTACATTTGACTACGTTTTGAAACATTTCCATAATAACAAAATCGTTATAGACATCAAAAGTTAGGCATCTTCTTCCCTCCCTCCCTCTTTCCTTCCCTCGTTTTTTCTCTCCCACTCCCCTTCCTTCCCTCCCTCCTTCTCTCCTTCCCTCCTTCCTTCCCTCCTTTCTTTTCTCCTTTTCTCCTTCCCTTCCCCCTCCCTTTCCTCTCTCCTTCCCCCCTTCCTTCTCTCATACACTGTACATGTATGGGATATTTTTTTATATAAAGGTTTTCCTGTCAGTCATATCCAACTCTAGGGCACGATATTCATTTTCCATTTCATGGCCAAGGGAGACTGCATTGTCCAAAGACAATTTCAACGGTCATGTGGTTAGCATAGCTATATGCCAAAGGCACGTGGAACACCACTGTTACCTCCCCACCAAAAGTGGTACCTATTAATCTACTTGCATTTGCTTGCTTTTGAACTGCTAGATGGACAGGAGCCGGGGCAAGCAATGGGAGCTCACATGGGGGTTTCCATTTTAGAAGCAACGAAGAAGCAAGATAATCCTCACGCTTCCTAACAATTCAGTGGAAAATCTCTGAGCTTCTCTCTTGCTTGGATGTTTTCCAGCCAAATGAGAAGACATTCTCAAATTATTCTACTGCTCACCCTAGAATCCAGCTTGGCCAAATTTAACCCTGCGGAGAACATCTAATGCTAGTGAACAATGAAAATAAGTTGACTTGCTCTTTCTTATTGGGACATTTGCTTTAACATAAAATGAAGGTGAATGGAACTCTCTCACTGTTCATTAATTTTTAAGTTAAATGTAAATTTGCATTGGGCAACACGTTAGAGGAGTGGATCCAGATACTCTATTTCTAGGAAAGAAGGTAAGTTCTGGAAAAGGACAGTCAAACAACTCCCACTAGCAACAACTTAGCATGACATCCCCCAAAAGCTGAAAAACCAGGTCTGCCTCTCATAAAAAGTGACAATAGGAACATACAGAGAAAAGGCTACTCTTTCAAAGCAACCTGAAGTTCTTTTGGGGGGGGGAAGGATGATCTCATTGTGTTTGTCTTCTGTGTAGGCGGAGAGGTCATTCTGTCCTTTTGGCCCAGCTAGCTTCTTCTCAGTTCACCCTGTACAACTTCACTATTTCTAAAAACCAGGGAAATCATGAACTTCAGGTCACTTATCAACCCTGTTCTGCAAAGCCCGTAAAATGATGATCAGGGAGGGATTGCTCCGTGAATACATGAAGGACTATTTTCCTTTTCTTTAGCAGTGTCTAATGCCAAGGCATACATCTTGCAAATGGCCTGGTCTTCACAGTTTTATAGATGGCCAGAAGGTTGCCAAGGGTTGGCAGAAAGAAAGGCAACACTTAGGGGTGGGATTCAACCGGTTCGCACTGGTTCAGGCGAACTGGATGCTAATTTGCATCTTGTTCGCCGAACTGGTTGTGGCAAGGACCGGCTGGCCCCGCCCTCCCCTCCCAGGAGTCTCCACGTGGCCGGTACACCATGCCAGTTAAGTACAGGACTCTCAAGGAGGCTCTGGGAGGGTGAAAAATGGGCCTATTGGAAGTTCCGGAAGTCTGGAAATAGGCCCATTTTTGGCTTCCGGGGGGCCTCCGGAGCTTAGGGGAGGTCGTTTTTGCCCTCCAGGAGGCTCGTGGAAAGCCTCCGGAGCCTGGGGAGGCTGAAAACTCCCCCCCCCCCATGAGGAGGCTGAGGAGGCCACGCCCCTCACGTCCATGCCCACCCAGCAACCAGGCAGAGAACTGGTTGCTAAAATGTTTCAATCCCACCCCTGGAAACAGTGTCCTGCATCTCCACAAAATGAAATCTGGGTGTCTTGAAAGCCACGAGACAGGGAAGATGTCCTTCATTCTGTCTGGAGACATTAAAACAGGAGCAGATTGAGGCAGACTAATGCTCACTCCTTAATCTGCCATAAACAGGAGGAGACACAGATCTGAAATCTATCAATCCTCTCCAAACTACAACTGAGGCTGGGAGGTCACTGTGAGAGGGACCTTGGACAGTAATTGTGACAGTAACTATGAGAGAGACCTTGGAGTCCTAGTGGACAATCACTTAAACATGAGCCGGCCGTGTGTGGCAGCAGCCAAAAAAGCTAATACAATCCTTGGTTGTATAAACCGTGACCCGTCAAAACCGCGTTCCACAAAAGCGCGGTCGACGAAATCACGTATGTGACGTCATCACAACGCGACGAAAAAGATCGAAAAATTGAAATAAAATTAAATTACAGCAAGCCGATTCACATAAAGGTAAGGGTTAGGTTAAGGGTTAGGGTTAAGATTAGGTTAAGGGTTAGGTTTAGGTTTAGAGTGTTAGCGTTACGTTTAGCATTAGGTTAAGGGTTAGCGTTAGGTTTTTCGTTACGTTAAGGGTTAGGTTTAGGGTTAGGTTTAGGGTTAGGTTAAGGGTTAGGTTTAGGTTTAGGGTTAGGGTTAGGTTTGGGGGGGTTAGGGTAAGGTTTTCGCTTTATTTTTACATTTTTCGATCTTTTTCGTCGCGCTGTGATGACGTCACATACGCGCTTTCGTCGACCGCGATTTTGTCGTCCGCGGTTTTGTGGTGGAACCGTATAAACAGAGGCATAGAATCAAAATCACGTGAAGTATTAGCTTTATAAAGCCTTAGTAAGGCCTCATCTGGAATGCTGCATCCAGTTTTGGTCACCACATCACAAAAAAGATGTTGAGATTTTGGGAAAAGTGCAGAGAAGAGCAATTAGGATGAATAAAGTCCTGGAGATTAAAACATGACAAACAGCTGCAGGATTTGGATTTGGCCAGCCTAGAGAAAGAAGGACTGAGGGGAGAGGGGTCCTTGATAGCAGCATTCCAGTATTTGTGAGGCTGCCACAAAGAAGAGGGGGTCAATTTATTTTCCAAAGCACCAGAGGGCAGGACAAGAATCAATGGATGGAAACTAATCAAAGAAAAAAGCAACTTGGAATTAGGGAGAAATTCCCTAACAATGAGGACAATTAACTAGTGGATCAGCTTGCCTCCAGAAGTTGTGGGCTTACACCACTTCAAACAAATAGTTGTCCAATCTCTTCCTCAAAACATCCAGCGTTGAATCACCCACAACTTCTGGAGGCAAGTCATCCCACTGATTAATTGTTCTCACTGTCAGGAAATTTCTTCTTAGTTCTAGGTTGGTTTTCTCCTTGATCAGTTTCCATCAGTTGCTTCTTGTTCTGCCTTCAGGTGATTTGGAGAATATGTATATTCTGTACCTACATTCTATACAAGAGAGAGAGAGAAAGAAAGAGAGAAAGAGGATGATGGTGATGTTGATGGAGATGGAGAGAGAGGGAGGGAGGGTGGGAGGGAGGGCCAGATCTGGCATATTTTCTAAAATTCACTGAACTGTGCATTTGCAGAACTGCAGTGCAAAAATTGCAATTAGATCTTGGCTCATTTCCAAAGAGTTAAGCAGGATTACAACAGGTAGACTGAATAGACTCCGCAGTTGATATATCATCTTAGAGAATGGCAAAGAATTTTTTTAATTGTAAAAAAAAAAGCTCACCCACAAAATAAACCAACAATAGACTCTTCCCCACATAGACACACCAACACAAACACACACACACACACACACATCCTCAGTAACCATAATAGCACCTTGGAGGATGTACAATTGAAGCGATTCAGACTTAGAATAAATCCAGAAAATTCAGTTTGGACAAATTCATTGTGGTTAATTTAAATCCAGTTCCAACTCAGATTAAGACAAAGAAAAGAAAAGAAAGGAAAAGAAAAGAGAAGAGAAAAAAAGAAAAGACAACTGCATGGACAGGCTTATGAATGCGTTCAACTGGAATCCAGATTGTCTGAGAAGTTTTAATTTGAGCATTTGTACTGGGGAAAAAACACAGAAGACAGGGTTCTCCCCTCTCCCCCTTTCCTGGTATTTTGCCACAAATGTAAAATCTGCTTTTTTCAATGTTCTATATTTCAATTGAAAGGAAGGACTATCGCTGTTTTTTCAAAAGGCAACTGGATTTTTCTTTGTTGTTGTTTTTTCTTTGAATATATTTCGCTTCTCACCCACGAAGCTTCTTCAGTTCTGACTGAATGGCGGCGGAGGTGCTGGTTGTGGTGGTGGAAACTGAAGAAGTTTCTTGGATGAGAAAAAAAACAAAGGAAAAAACAAAGAAAAGACCAGTTGCCTTTTGAAAAAGCACCTTTGCTGAGTCCCCTTTGGGGAAAAGGGCGGCATATAAATGTAATCAATCAATCAATCAATCTTTGGGACAACCATGACCTGGATGACTGAGGATCTCCATAAACATTAAGGAAGGACTAGAACTCACAGCCTCCTGGTTTCTAGTATGGTGCCTTAACCATTGGACCAAACTGACTCTCTACAGATTAGTCCTATAGATAATTAGGCTGTATGCCATGATGCTGTCAACCCTTGAAGTTCAAGGTATGCTAATATTACTTTTATTATAAGGTTACAGTTATAGAACCTTACAAGTATGAATGTACTTCCTCTCTCCCTCCTTTTATCTTTGTGGTAATTAGGAAAGGGCCTGGTCTGTGGTTCTTACTCAGACTACAGTTCTTCCCTAGACACTGGGTTTTTTAAAAAGAAAATCTGATTGTGTCTACTAGGAAAATGGCCAAAGAAGAATAAAAGCAAAAAACCCTTTGGAAGCAAAAGTAGACTGTGAAGTATAAAGTTGAAGGAAATCTGTTCGTGCTTGATATTTTCCAACATCAATGTTGCCTGAGCAATAAGATCCTTTTTTTTTTTTTAGAGTTTGTTCAGGAAAGTATGTGCTGAAAGCTGTGGGCGTGAAATTCCAGAAAGTCAAAATGCAACCGAAGATAATACAGATAGTCCTCGAGTAACAACCACAACTGAGCCCAAAAGTTATGTTGCAGACTGCGTTTGTCCCATTTTACAACTTTTCTTGCCACAGTTGTTAAGTAAATCATTGTACTGGTTAAGTGTCATCTCTGAAGCTGGCCTGACTGAGGCCATCTTGGAGGCTTCAGTGTTGCCGCTATGGTGCTGAGGGATAGGGAGGGGGGGAATAGAGATAGCTGGGGGTTTGTAGCCAAAGCAAAATAGTTTCCCCTGAGAACCAAGGACATTCCCCCAGGTGTCTGAAAAGAGAAGGAGAGAAGTTTCCAAGGAACTGGACAGCACCTTGATTGGACCAGGTGACTGAGTGTTTGGGAAAAGGGGAAAAAACTTTACTTTTAATTAGGTGAAAACCATGGGAACCCTTAGAGTCAGTATTTCACCAGTCTCTGCCAATATGATACGACCAATACGCCTGTTCTTTGAGGAATCTGCTTGCCTCGGAGTTCTGTTTGCTATGGGTGTATTACTTGGAACCCTGACATTGTCAGTAACCTGATCGTTAAGTGAATCTGACTTCCCGTTGACTTTGCTTGTCAGACAGTCACAAAAACTGATCACACGATCCCAGGATACTGCAACCATCATAAATATGAACCAGTTGCCAAGCATCTAAATTTTGTTTATGTGGCCATGCTGATACTGCAACGGTTGCAGGGGTGAGTTCCTGCCAGTTCTAACCTCTTCTATAGAAGACGTTCCACATATCTACTATGGTGTTTAGAACCGGTTCCAGCTCCCTCCCCCTGCCCATCCGCACCATGCTTGCCCCGCCCGCCGCTCACTGATTGGCTGGCTCACCAATCGCCCCGCCTACCTCTAAGAGTCCTATCTAAACCTTAAAGTCTTAAAGCTGTCAAGTTTGAACATCCCTGGATTATTTTTCTAAAGGGTTAGGGGTGCAGGGGTCTTGTAACTTGACAGCTTTAAGACTTGCACACTTCAATGGCAGAGTTCCTGAGACAACATTTTGGTTGCTAAGCAAGAGCATTGTTAAATGAGTTTCACCACATTTTACAAGTTGGCCACGCCCACCCAGTCACATGGCCGGCAAGCCACTCCCACCCAGTCACATGGCCGGCAAGCCACTCCCACAAAGCAGGCCACACCTATAGAGGAGGTTCTAAAAAAATCTGAAACCCACCACTTAACTAAGTGTGAAAAATGGCCATAAGTCACTTTTTTCAGGGCTGTTGTAACTTTGGTCACTAAATGAACTTTTGTAAGTTGAGGATTGCCCGTAATTACGCTGGAAAAACTAAATGGCCAGAGTGCAAACCCAAGTAGGCTCTCTGTTTTCCAAGTAATAATTTCCTACTGCACTGAATGGAGCTAGCCCTATCGGTTGCATAGAATTGCTATTCAAGATCATACCCTGCATGGACCAAATTAACAGTCAAAACACACTTCACGTACTCCTCAATTTATGAGATGTCACTACGTGACCATTGGAAATTATAGACTATCTGAAAAAAGGGGGCTTGCAACCCAAATCTGAGGTTCCAATGGCCACAGAAGCATGGCCCAGGCACTTGGCAACGTGGGTACATTCGCAGCTCTTTGTAGCATCTCGCAATCACATTTCGTAATGGTTTTGCTGAAAATTCACACTTCTGATTTTCAGCAAAAGTGCACCACACTGAACTATGGTTTTGTGTAATGGATCCAACCCGGGACTCCTCTCCGGACACGGGTTCAGAGGAACGGTTTCAGTCAGCAGAGGAGTGAGTCAATAGAGTGTAGAGCCGGTTATTGTTCAGGATCGGGGCCTGACAAAGCAGCCTCAATTGGTTGATTGGATGCGTGATGGGCTGAGGCAAGCCACAGCTGCAGCAAGTTGGCCAGGAGGCTCCAGGGTTAGGGTTAGGGTTAGGGTTCGGGTTTGGGTATGATCTGGTTCGGTTGAACAGATAGTAACTCTGGCAGACACGTGACCGTACTGGTTCGATCCTCGGCGGAGCCATCTTGATTTTCTGTTCTCCACATGTGCAGGACAATCTTCATTGAAAAAAAATGAATTCCCCCCCCACACTTTTTAATGTTGTGTGCATGCGCAGATCGTTTTAAGTGCAAATTCACACACACACGGAGTTTTTCGGACGCTGAACCGGTAGTAATGAAGGCAGGAGCCCACCCCTGGCATAGAACAGAGAGAAGACAGACTACTCATAAGGAGGCAACTTCTCCTGTTGTGGAAGGCTGCACTGGCGTCGCCTACTTAATTCTGCCGTGAGAACTTGAGCTTTGCTGGAGCAACATTCCCAGTTCCGTGGCTTGTTGCTCATGCCATGTACCCTGTCTTGTTCGAATCATGGGCTGCTCGCCTGGATTTCATGTGTGCCTGTTGGACTGGGTTACCAAGTGACTCCTGTTGTGCTGAGCTTGAAATTCGAACCTGTGCAACGAGGGTGCTTTCCGAGGACCTGTTTGAGGGGTTTGAATAAACACCTATAGAACTTAAGGGGCATGCATAGCCACACCAGCGTGCCTACCGTCCCTGTCCTAATATTCCCTTGTGGTCGTATTCATTTCATGTATTTATAATCATGTATTCATAATCATGTCTATACTTATATCTGTTATCTAATTCGTGCTTGACGCAATAAAATAAATGTTAAATAAATGTTAAAACTCTTGCTGTATGTTCCTGTGTGAGGGGAGCATGGCAGCACATTTTGCTTTGCAACCAGTACATTTGCTTAATAACTGCTGCATTTGGACTTATTTATTTATTTATTTATTTAATTTTTATGCCGCCCACTCTCGAAAGACTCAGGGCGGCTTACAATAAAAAGGGAAGGGGGAATAAAGAAAATAAAAACAACAATTTAAAATTGCAACAACATTCATAACTTAGGATGGGGCTGGATAATTCAACAGCCCCAGGCCTGCCAGAACAGCCAGGTCTTGGTCGCTTTGCGGAAGGCCGGAAGGGTAGTAAGGGTCCGGATCTCAGCGGGGAGATCGTTCCATAGGGCCGGAGCAGCCACAGAGAAGGCCCTCCCCCGGGGAATCGCCAGCCGACATTGACTGGCAGATGGAATCCGGAAGATTCACTTAATGACAACTGCCCCCCTCAAGAAATAATAAAAGCTGTCATATGAGTGATCCATTTCACAACCATTATGACATGACTGTAATTGGCAGACTTCATTATGGTTCATAATTCAAGGACTACTGGTATCTACCCTGTTTCCCTGAAAATAAGACCTCCCTGGATAATAAGCCCAATTGGGCTTTTGAACGCATGCGCTAAAATAAGCCTCCCCAAAAAATAAGCCCTCCCTCAAAATATTTAAATGCATGTGTAGCCGGTCTCCGCCATTTCCTCTGGTTGGTTGCCGCGTAAACAACACGAGGTGAGGCAAGGCCGGGGGGGAAGGGAGGGGGAACATGCCCCATGCACCCACACGCCCTTACTTAATGGCCGCTCCTGCAACCCTAGCCACTGCGCTCCTTCTGTCACGCTAATGCCTGCTGCAAAAAAGGGGGCAGGCCCAGTGGTGTGCAACATAGCAGCAGCCATGAGGTGACCGCACTCGCCACCTCCTGCACCTCAAAAATAATAAGACTTCCCCAAAAATAAGGCCAAATGTTTATTTCGGGAGTCAAAAGAAAATAAGGCCCTGTCTTATTTTTGGAGAAACAGGGTAGATAAAATGGGACCAGTTGCTGGAAACAAAGGATTCAAGTGAAAACACAAGTCCTTTCAGGCAAACCCTCCAAGCACACTACCGTAAGTGCTTTCTCCCAGCTAGGGTCTGTTTCATGAACTTGCGTCCTGTTTTTAATCTATTTAAATGACAAAGACAGATGGAAAACCACATTCTAGCTCGGATAGGTGATTGTCAGGAATATGAAAGAGACCTGGACCTGCTCTGCACCAACGGACCAAATGAAAATAAAATGTGGCTTTGAAGAATCAGTTGGCTAGATGCAAAAAGAAAAAAGTAGAAAGTGAATGAGCATAAGTGGAAGCAGAGCTACAGAATCTATTAAAGGCACCTTGGAGAAATAATAGACTTCATTCAATAAAAAATAAAAATAAAAAAACCTATTTCAGAAATGAATACCTGTTTTCTATTACCGTAAGAATTTTTTTTTAACAATATTAAAATCTTTGAGCCCCTTAGCTTGTCTAATAATTAGCCTTCTCCAATCTGGTGTTCTTCAGGTGTATTGGACTACAAAATTCATTATGCTATCATTCATTCTGGCTGGAGATTATGAGTGATGTCATCCAATACATCTGGAGAACACTAGTTTGAGAATGAATATTTAAGAGATTCCCGCCTTTCTGATCATCTTTCCTTTCTTGATTGTAATGATGATAATGGGAGTTGTAGCTATTCAACTGGAATTTTTTTCTATTACATTTTTGTGGTTATGTCTGTGCAAATTTTAGCCACATTTTCTCTCTCCAACTATGGTATGTCAGATTCCATTCAAGCAGATTAACGGAGTTGGAAAGGACCTTGTAGGTCATCTGGTCAAACCCCCCTTCCCAACCAGGTGACCCTACACCATTTCTGACAAATGGCACTCCAATCTCTTCTTCAAAGCCTCCAGTGATGAAGCTCCCACAACTTCCAAAGGCAACTTCTGTTCCATTGGTTGATTGTTCTCACTGTCAGAAAATTTCTCCTTATTTCCAGGTTGTATCTCTCCTTGCTCAGTTTTTGTATTGTATTGTATTTTATTTTATTATTTGTATGCCACCCTTCTCCGGGAGGACTCAGGGTGGCGAACAATTCAAGGGGGGGGAAAGGGAACATAAAAAGACAAAATACAAATAATAAAAGTAAACAACAGTCGCACAACCATACATGTCGAGAGGGGAGGGAACTCATCACCCCCCGGCCTGCCGGCAAAGCCAGGTTTTGACGGCTTTTCGGAAGGCCTGGAGAGAGGTGAGGGTCCGAATCCCTGCGGGGAGTTCATTCCAGAGGGCCGGAGCTGCCACAGAGAAGGCCCTCCCCCGGGTAATAGCTAGGTGGCATTGGCTGGTAGATGGCACCCGGAGGAGGCCAACCCTGTGAGATCTAATGGGTCTGTGGGAGGTAATTGGCAGCAGGCGGTCTCTCAAGTACCCAGATCTAATACCATGAAGGGCTTTATAAGTTACGACTAGCACCTTGAAGCGTATCCGGAGACTGATCGGTAACCAGTGCAGCTCGCGGAGGATAGGTGTAACGTGGGTGTACCGAGGTGCACCCACAATCGCTCACGCGGCTGCGTTCTGGACGAGTTGAAGTCTCCGAATACTCTTCAAGGGCTGCCCCATGTAGAGCGCATTGCAGTAGTCCAGTCTTGAGGTCACGAGGGCGTGAGTGACTTTTCATCCATTATTCCTTGTCTGGCCTTCAGGTGCTTTGCAAAATAGCTTGACGACCCCCTTCTCTTTGTGGCAGCTCCTCAAACTTTGGAAGACTGCTGTCATGCCTCCCCTGGTCTTTCTCTTCACTAGACTAGCCATGCCCAGTTCCTGTAACTGTTCTTCATATGTTTTAGTCTCCAGTCCCCTAATCATCCTGGTTGCTTTTCTTTGCACTCTTTCTAGAGTCTCAACATTTATTTTTTTTAGTGTGGTGACCAAAACTGGATGCAGTACTCTAGGTGTGGTCTTACTTAGGCTTTATAGAGTGGTATTAGTACCTCACTTGATCTTGATTGTATCCTTCTGCTAATGCAGTTTAGGATTGCATTGGCTTTTTTGGTTGCCGCCGCACACTGCCACCTCATATTTAACTGGTTACCCACTAAGACTCTGAGATCCCTTTAACAGTCACTACTATTCAAATCTATTCATTTGCTGGTATCTACCAATACAGTTGGCAAAGATATTCACCCACACTAGTCATCTCTTCACTCTGTAAGAATGCTCCATACAATAATGTGTTAAACCATGTGACTCACATACCTCACCTTACAGCTGTGATATTGTTCAGACAAAATCCCACTCGCGGTGTTCCAAAACGAATGAACCATTCGCTGCATTATTATTATTATTTATAGATTTTGTACGTTGCGTCTAATTCAAGGCTCAAATGGATAGGTTCAAAATGATCTCATTTCAGATATGTCATGCAAAGATCTAGCTCTCTAAAGAAGTCTATGATTCTTGGGAGAATGGAAGGAAGGAGAGGAAGAGGATGACTACCTACAAAATGGGTTGACTCGATTACAGGGGTACAAGATCTACTGTTGGAAGACCAGAAGGATCAGGTTGGGAACAGATCCTGCTGGAGAAAATCTGTCTCTGCAGTCCCAAAGAGTCAACGCTGATCTGATGGCATTTGAAGGCATCCGTCAGTCATACGCTACCAACTACCAAGGTTTAACAGAACCATAGAATAGGTAGAGCGGCTTTTGAATTTGAAGTCGGTGCAGGTGTCATAGTTCCAAATAGTGAACTCCGGGAAGTCAGGACTCTTGACATTTTGTTCAGATTCAAGAAATCCTTTTTTGAGTACATCATATCGGCACTTAGAAAGGTGAAGCTAGCTCTAAATTATTTCCATGCTTTAAAAGGTAAAGGTTCCCCTCGCACATACTGTATGTGCTAATCATTCCTGACTCTAGGGGGTGATGCTCATCTCCGTTTCAAAGCCAAAGAGCCAGTGCTGTCGGAAGATGTCTCTGTGGCTGGCATGATTAAATGGCGAAGGCGCATGGAACGCTGTTACCTTCCCACCAAAGGTGGTTCCTATTTTTCTACTTGCATTTCTTACACATCTTTCAAAATGCTAGGTTGGCAGAAGCTGGGACAAGTAATGGGAGCTCACTCTGTTACACGGCGCTAGGGATTTGAACTGCCAAACTGCCGACCTTTCTGATTGACAAGCTCAGCGTCTTAGCCACTGAGCCACCATATCTCTTCAGTTCCATGCTTAGGGATAGCTAAAAGAATGAGACCTCCCCACCTCGCTATGTCTCTCATGTCACATGGGCTAATCAGTCCAGATGTAGGTTCCTGCTCAACTTCAACTGGTGTCTGTTGACATGACCTTGGTTCTCACGCTGCCTGGTAAATGTTATGGCTAGTCACCATATTCCTGAGTTCCCCCACCCCATGCTCTTCCCCTCTTCCCCTTGAATGGCAACCAAGAAATGAAGCAGAATAAGGATGGCTTCAACTGAAGTTGTTTTGCAGGTTGACAGCAGGAATCAAAAGCAAAGCTTCTTCAGTAATGACTTTCTATTCTCCACTTGAGTACTTCCAATAAAGGGAAGTCCATCAACTATCTTGATAATTGTCTCTACAGCTGAAATGAGAGCCAATTTGGTCTAGTGGTTAAGGCACCAGTTTAGAAACTGGCAGATTGTGAATTCTAGTCCTTCCTTAAGCACGAAAGCTGGCTAAGTGACTTTGGATCAATCACTAGGAGACTATGAATTCTAATCCCACCTAGTATCTAAATTAAGAATATACGCCAAGTTCATCTCCTAGAGACCAGCCTGGCTGCTGAAGTTGATACTAAATTTCCTGAGTTACAGCTTTGTAATAAATATGCTTCTCCAACCTGGCATAAAATAGATATGACAACCAAGATAACTGGACTGCTGGTCCATATCTTCATTTTATTTCTTAGCCACCTACCATTTCCCAGAATGGTGTAATGAGAGTCCCTTGGACTGCAAGGCAATCAAACCGGTCGGTCCTAGAGGATATCAACCCCTTAACTGCTCTGTAGAAGGCCAGATCCTGAAGATGGAACTCAAATACTTTAGCCACCTAATGAGAAGGAAGGACTCATTGGAGAAGAGCCTAATGTTGGGAACGATTGAGGGCAAAAGAAGAAGGGGGACAACAGAGAATGAGGTGGCTGGATGGAGCCACCGAAGCAGTAGGCGTGAGCTTAAATGAACTCCAGAGGATGGTAGCGGACAGGAAGGCCTGGAGGAACATTTCCCATGTGGTCACAATGGGTCGGACATGACTTCGCAACTAACAACAACATTACCCAGAAGAAATAATAAAAGAGAAAGTGATATGGTGACTCTTTTTTCCTTCTCTCTCGCTGAACAATAGTTGGCCACTGGTTTTGGCTTAGACTTCGTTGCCCTGGTATTCATCTTCCTTTCCCCATGACTAATACGACGTTTCTGCATCTGTGGGCATTGTGGGAAGACCTTTTGTCTCGTGGACTTCTCAGAAAGCCAAACCTAGATCTCAAAGGAATAATAGAAGATAAAACCCAGAAGATTTTTTTTTTCAGTGCACAGTCTCTTCCGTTTCCTATATTTTATTTTTAAATGGGGTGAATGTCCTCCCACTGAATTTAGGACTTAAAAATCAGAACATTTGCTTTTCCCAAATGTCAAAGGTGGCTTTTGCATGGACCTGGCCTGCTCTTTGATCAAGTCTCTGCTCCCTATCATGGTTTATGAGAAGACGTCTGGCCAATTATGGACACTAAGCTGCATGTTCACCCCATCCTCGGGAATCTCTAGGCTTTTTATGTTGGAGAACATTTCTGGAATTCTGAGAACATGCTGTAAAGGAAAGCCCCAAAATAGTTGTGGTCAGAAGGAAACTGCCCATTCATAAAATGATCGCTGTGGGAGATACTACCAGTTAGAAAGCTCCTGTTTTCCAACATAAACATTCCTCTGCTACTGACGGACACTCTCTATCACATCTATTTGTATTTGCAGTTTTGGAAAGGTCCATTAATGCCCCTAAAAAGGGAATTCTGGATGCCTATCAGTCATTATTTGGACACGAGATAGGTGGCAAACAAATTTCATAAGTAAATAAATAATTCAATCTATAAGGAGCTGTGAACAAGTTTTCAGAAGATAAAATTTTCTTCTTGCTCCCAGACTATATTCCAGTAACCTGTTTTGCAAGATCAACGTAAGGTGGACAGTCTTTTGCAGGCAGGGAGACAGGTCCATTTTGTTAACAGGCTTATGAGGGTGCATGGCAGTGAGATAATATTGCCACCTGTAGATAAGATGGGGGGCACACAAATCAAATCAAATCAATCAGAATAACAACAGAATAATAGCAGAACAGGATAACAGCATTGGAAGAGACCGCAGAGGTCTTCTAGTTCAACTCCTGCTCAAATAGGAGACCCTATACAGTTGGAAGAAATGTCCATCTGGGTTCAGTTCCAAGTGGGGAGAAAGACACTGGAAACATGGAGACTGCTTGGAAAGATGGTTTTTAATGGTGGACAGGATCACATGCTTTGAGGTCCTGGGGAAAAGGGAAGAGATGCTGAGAATGCCTCAGTTTTATGCCCTCTCTGGGCTTTTGAATTTGAGCCTGTATTCTGATTGGTTATCAGACTCCCATGGGGCCATGCAGGGGTAACTTTGTATGTTGTGTTTTGAGTCCCAAGTTTGGTTGAGCCTTGCTGCATGATGACGTAATGAAAGGGCTTTGGGCAATTCTTTTTTTTTAAAGTTTTTATTGTTTTTATTAAAGAAAAACACACCAAAAAAATCATCCTTCATTACATCTTGTAGAAAGCATATCCATTGGTTACAGGTACATTTTGTGCGTTTCTTCCACAATCACATATATTTCATTCAGTTTAAATTGTACATTTTAGAATTGATATATTTTACTATCACTATACCACCATTTTCATTTAATAGGGTTTTAAGGACACAGCCACCTACTGGCATTTTTTTCCCCCAATCTCAATGAATCTGCCGTATCTTTACATCTTTATAACATATTCTAGAAGAAAGTCGGTTAAAAAGATATCTAACATTCCCTCTCCCTTCCCCTCCCCAAACTCACAGATTAACACTTCTGTCCATTTTACTTTTACTAGTACAACACACCTGCTTGTATCATTAAATATTATCCATTAACATTTCTTTGTTATTATTATAGTTAGCTAAAAATTATTTACTATTTTACTCACCTCTCCTCTCCGCAGGCCCAAAAGAAATTTACCTTTATAACCACCTCTAAACAGAAATTTATTAATAACCATTAATAAAATAACCACAAGAAAAAAATAATCACAAAATAACCATTTAAAATCTGAAACAATCTAAAAGATATTGCCATTTCTAGTTAATAAATCACCAAAAGTGTGCATTAACTTTTCCTTCTTGTTATTATAGTTAAAAGAAGAAAAAAAGGGCTTTGAGCAATGCTTATTCGTGACCCGACAAATGCGCGCCCGACAACAGCGCGCCTACAAAACCGCGGTGATAAAACCGCGACATTGACAGCGCACCCACAAAGGCGCGGCGACAAAAGAGCGCTGACAGAAGCGCAATTACGGTTAAGGTAAGGGTTAGGGTAGGGGTTAGGGTTAGGTTTAGGTTTAGGGTTCTTACGTTGTTTTCGCGTTGTTTGTTGATGGCGCGCTTCTGTCGGTGCTCTTTTGTCAGCCGCCTATGTGGGCGCGATTTCAACGTCGCGGTTTTCTCATCGCAGTTTTGTCAGCGCACTTTGGTCGTGCGCGCATTTGTCGGTGAACCATTCTTATTATGGCTCTGCTTGGCGGAGGTAGATCTGTGTAATGTAGAATAGACTGGCTCAGGCCTTAATGGCCAATTGACAAAGGTGGAGGGGGCTGAGTTTCTGCCTCCCTTTTAGGGAAAATATTCTGCCCTTTTAATATTTCCGAGGTGGCGCAGTGGTTAAATGTAGCACTGCAGGCTACTTCAGCTGACTGCAGTTCTGCAGTTTGGCTGTTCAAATCTCACCGGCTCAGGGTTGACTCAGCCTTCCATCCTTCCGAGGTGGGTAAAATGAGGACCCGGATTGTTGTTGGGGGCAATATGCTGACTCTGTAAACCGCTTAGAGAGGGCTGAAAGCCCTATGAAGCGGTATATAAGTTTAACTGCTATTGCTATTCCTAAAATAACTCACTTTCCTAGGAGAGGGGTGGGTGCTAACATCCTACAATACCTTTCCAGACAAGCGCCTTTCCAGTCTCTTCTTAAAAGCCTCCCGTGATGGAGCACTGGCAGCTTTTGGAAAAAAAGACAATCCACTGTTTAATTGTTCTCAAGAAATTTCTCCTTAGTTCTAGGTTGGTTCTCTCCTTGATTAGTTTCCATCCATTGTTTCTTGTCTTGGCTTCTGGTGCTTTGGACAATCGATCGGCTCACTCTTCTTTGTGGCAGCCTTTCAAATACTGGAATATTGCTATCATGGCACTCCCAGTCCTTCTTTTCACCAGACTACCCAATTCCTGCAACCATTCTTCATATGTTTTAGCAATCAATCAATCCCTGGCAGGGGTAGGACCAAAACTGTATTTACATTAGTATTGGGGAAGTTAGAGAAGGTTTAAAGCAAAGTCAAAGTGCTTAGCCTAACATATGCTTCATAAATCTACTTTAGACCTTACATGAAAAAGTAAACAAAAAACATGAGATTTAATGGCACAATCCTAGGATGCTGTGGAGGTAGAAAAAGGGGAGTGGGACTTTCTGGCAGATCTCTGTTATCCAACCATGACCAAGCAAAACAGATGAAGAATATCTTGAATTGCTCTTGCCTCTGGTCAAGCTTTTCTTTCACATCAGGAAAAAGACTAGGCTCAGCCGTATGTATTGCTATCTTCCTTCCTGATCTGTATTTTCCAGGTCCTTCCTTAAGCATAGTGGAATTAACCTTCTGACAACAATCTTGCTGACAATTGATCAGTTGGAGGTTGGAATTGGTTAAGTGGCTGGAGAAAGTATGGGAGAGCAACCAGATCAAAAAAAAAATGCAGCCTCCCGCACATGCCACTTCTGTAGATCTTTCAGCTCTCTTCACAACATGCAATTAAAAAAAGATCAAGAGAAAACACAAGGTGAAGGTGGTTGAAAAAGTGGTTCCAAATGACTCCGAGAGAGTAACCTCCTTATTCAACCTTGACTCAGCTTAAATGTGACTCTTTTTAAGACAGTCAACTAATCTAGTGGGGGCTCTTTCATAAAGTGGCTGACCCTCAGTTTTGTCTTTTCCAAAAGCAGGTGCATTTAGCTCACTCCCAACCTCTGAGCATATCAGGATGCTTTAAGCTGTCCTTGATGCCTCTAGACCTTGTTGGAAACAAAGATGATGCTAGAATGGCTTTCACCCAGGAGGAAGGAGGAGGAGGAAGAAGAGGAGGAGGAGGAGGAGGAGGAGGAAGAAGAAGAAGAAGAAGAAGAAGAAGAAGAAGAAGAAGAAGAAGAAGAAGAAGAAGAAGAAGAATGAGAAAAAAGGAGGAGGAGGAGAAGGAAGAAAAGGAGGAGGAGGAATAATAAAGAAGAGGAGGAAGGAGGAAAAGGAGGAAGAGGAGGAAGAATAGGAGGAGGAGGAAGAAGAAGAAGAAGAAGAAGAAGAAGAAGAAGAAGGAAAGAGGAGGAGGAAGAGGAGGAGGAAGAAGGAAGAGTAGGAAGAAAAGGAGGAGAAGGAGGAAGAGGAGGAGGAGGAGGAGGAAGAAGGAGAGGAGAGGGAGAAAGAATAGGAGGAGTAGAGTGGAGGAGAAGGAAGAAGAAGAAAAGAGGAGAGGAAGAAGAGGAGGAGGAGGGAAAAAAGGAGGAGGAGGAATAATAAACAAGAGGAGGAAGGAGGAAATGGAGGAGGAGGAGGAAGATAGGAGGAGGAGGACGAGGACGAGGAGGAAGAAGAAGAAGGAGGAGGAGGAGGAGGAGGAGGAAAGAGGAGGACGAGGAAGAAGGAAGAGGAGGAAGAAAAGGAGGAAGAGGAGGAGGAAGAGGAGGAGGAAGGAGGAGGAGGAAGAGAGGGAGAAAGAATGGGAGGAGGGGAAAGAAGAAGAGTGGAAGAGGAGGAAGAAGAAGAAAAGAGGAGGAGGAAGAAGAGGAGGACTTTAGTTTTGGAAAACATAAATGAGCATCCACAGGTAGGTCCCTGGGATTTTTTTTTTAAGTTGGATATGCGTGTTCTCCGAACAGATTGCAAAAATAAACGACAGGGAGGTGACGGGAGCCCTCCTCCATTCTGCAGACACACTAGCCACAGTGAAGGCCAGTCACATTGAGGTGAGAGAGGATCATTCATACAGAAAGCGCAACTCCCAAGATGAATAGCTCTGTATCAACCACATTCAGACCAGCTTAGATAACAGAACGGGGAGATGGGGTGGAAAGGCTTCAAGGAAATTAAAGGAAAACAAATGCGGAACAGATGTCGGGAAGCGCCCTTTCATTCAGAGAATAATAAATGTGTGCTGCGGCCTGCCAGACGGGGTTGCAGAGGGCAGGAACACCAAGGTCAGTTAATAAACAATTAGAGTTATTTAGGGGGGGAATCAAATGCTAACAGAGACAAAGCTGGGCCGCTGACATTTGAACATAATCACATCTTCCTTGTCTCTTAGTTTATGAGAGCTGTTTATTTTTATTACCAATATTTTCACAGTCACTTTCCCTCAAGGAAAGCTACCTCAGGATTTCCCTGCATTGGGCTATCAAGCAACAGCCGAGGCTACATCCTGTTGGTAGAACTTCCATGAATGAACTTAGTTCCCATGAGGAAACAAACTTGGACCACCAACCAACACATCAAAATGTGCCATAAGTCAGTCAGCCAGCTGCCCTCTTACCCTGGCTGAGCACATTCCTTCAGGCTAAATGGATCATCAATCAATGACTTCCCTATCATCCTAAGGCTGATAACAGGCCCAAACAGTTTTATTTTGTGGTTATGAACTTTCAGCTTCACTTGGGGGGGGGGGCGGGAGAGTCTCTGGACTTGGTGGAACTTCTCATCTGCCTAACGTTTCAGGTTGCGATGCTCATAAATCAGGGGTGAAATCCAGCAGGTTCTGACAGGTTCTGGAGAACCGGTAGTGAAAATTTTGAGTAGCTCAGAAAACCAGCAACTGCCACCTCTGGCTGACCCCAGAGTAGGGTGAGAATGGAGATTTTGCAGTATCCTTCCCCTGGAGTGAGGAGGGAATGGAGATTTTTGCAGTATCCTTCCTCTGGAGTGTGGAGGGAATGGAGATTTTGCAGTATCCTTCCCCTGGAGTAGGGTGAGAATGGAGATTTTGCAGTATCCTTCCCCTGGAGTGTGGAGGGAATGAAGATTTTGCAGTATCCTTCCCCTGGAGTGTGGAGGGAATGAAGATTTTGCAGTATCCTTCCCCTGGAGTGAGGAGGGAATGGAGATTTTGCCGTATCCTTCCCCTGGAGTAGGGTGAGAATGGAGATTTTGCAATATCCTTCCCCTGGAGTGTGGAGGGAATGAAGATTTTGCAGTATCCTTCCCCTGGAGTGAGGAGGGAATGGAGATTTTGCCGTATCCTTCCTCTGGAGTAGGGTGAGAATGGAGATTTTGCAATATCCTTCCCCTGGAGTGGGGAGGGAATGGAGATTTTCTTGGTGGTTCCCATCTTAAGCCATGTTCCATGCATTGTTGTTGTTGTTGTTAATTTATTTCATTACTCAGCTAGGTACTGATGATATTACCTAGTTGAACAATGTAAAATCTGCAAGAAAACAACCCATTGTAGAGACACCACAGTTCAATCCTGAGCTACCAATATTCTCTTCTATCAGTATCTACGAGGATATTTCTTTGCCTGCCATCTTGTTGGGGCCAGCCCAATTCAGCTGGCAGTTGGGCAAAGCAACAATATCCTATCTAATCAAGAAATCCCTAAATATGTGAATTAGGTTCTGCCATTCGATAGATTTAGGGGACAATACAATCTGAACTGTGAGATACTCATGTACTTTTCTCTCCCTCCCTCCAGTTTTCTCCATTTGTTCCACGGAAGTAAATGGTGTCACAGAAGGAAGGGAGGCCCACAGTTGAGAAATAGCTCAACACAATTCTTGCTGTGGATGCAATCTGGTACATTTCAATGATCCTTTGGTTACTGACATACTCAAGGGGGGTTGGATCTGCCCAACATCTATTCATCATTTTAAGCTACTATGGACATCGCTCCACCCCTTTGGTCACTAGGCATTCCATATTGGCCATATTGGCTTAGACTGCAGAAGAGACTAGAGGACTGATTCTCATAAAGGCATCTGTCTCCATAAATCCTGATTGGTGCTTTCCATGGCACTCATCAAGGCTTAGGTAGATCCCTTATAAACATAGATGTGCTCTTGAAAGAGGTATAATCCTATGCTACAGGGAAGATTGATTTAAACCACAAAAGAGATCCTCTTTCTGCCAACTGTTGGTAGTTGTGTCATCATGTAGGCTTTCCACTGCTATAACTAACAAAGGCTTTCAATAAATCTGTTCTACTGCATGTATTCTTTTTGGCTACAGAGCGACTTCTTCCAGATGTTGTTGGCCACAAGATCAGTACTGAATTCCATGGTTGTTCACTATGGACATTTCCATTTCCTTGCAACACAGGCTGAAGGCTGTACTCATGCATTACTGACCGCTCAAATCAATCTTAAATAAAATGTTACAAAACATTACAAATCTTTTTTTTCTTTCAACGCTGACATTCTGTATGGAGCAGAATAGTGACAGAGCTTCCCCAGTTGCATTAATATCACAGTGCGGATGGGTTACAAAGATGGACAATATCTAAAAGAAAAATGCAATATTCCAGACCAACCACAAGATGGCTTTGGTATGATACAAATAAGAGTCCTATCTGCTAAAGCTCCCAGGAGACAGGTTAAAATATTAGAGCCCCCGCCATCCCCAAGCTGATTCGGAAGAAAAGATTGCATTTTCATTAATATACGCTTGTATGATGAATGAAAGTTGAAATTAAATACTTAAGTTTGTAATTTATATAGCGCAACAAAGAAAGGATTTTGCATAACACAGACTATAGAAATCAAAAATGCTAATGCTAATTCTTGGCAATATTTCCACAGGAAAAAAAAGACTTCCTAATATTCCACTTAAATTTCTTCGAACACTCAAATTTTATGGACATTTTCAGTGTTAATCAGAAACTGCTGAGGACAATCGGCCTCTCATCTGTAAATCTTGTCCTTATGTGTTTCCTTAACAAAGGCAAAAATTATTGTATATCCAGCAAGAGAGAAGCTGGAATAATCTGACCATGTATCCATGTTTGTGACAGAGAGCCATCTTTCCCTTGTGGTAATATAGATTGTGAGTTTGAGACTGCTGGGTGGCATCCAGTCCGCAAAGCACAACCTCACTTATCTGGGAAGCAGTATTAATCCTACTGAAATGCCAAAAAAGCCAATGCAGTCGTAGGCTGCATTAACAAAGGGATAGAATCAAGTGTTAATTATACTTTATAAAGCCTTGGTAAGATCACACTTGGAATACTGCATTCAGTTTTGGTCACCACAATGTAAAAAGAATGTCAAGACTCTAGAAAGAGTGCAGAGAAGAGCAATAAAGATGATTAGGGGACTGGAGACTAAAACATATGAAGAACGGTTGCAGGAACTGGGTATGTCTAGTTTAATGAAAAGAAGGACTAGGGGAGACACGATAGCAGTCTTCCAATATCTCAGGGGTTGCCCCAAAGAAGAGGGATGTGGGCATGTGCACGCTTGTCCTTTCAGCACGTGATGAGCAAAAGGTTGGCCTAAGGCAATGACTAAGATTTGCTGAAAAGAATAAAAGTAAGTATAACCATAAAAATCATCACAATGAAATATCCACTAACATGGAAAAGTTTGAGGTATCATAATCTAGTATTTGTGATCATCAACTGAAAATCTATTTCCCAATACTGACCCCTTCTGGAATCATTATCTCGTTACTTCCATGGAAGCAACCAATCTTTTCAATATTGTTATTCTTTTGATCTCGAAACTGTCAGCTCATTTATTGATTTACAGATTAAGGTATGGGATAGTAAAAAGGGCAGCGAAAAAGACTTCAACCGTGTTTCTCAATCTCAGAAGTTTTAAGATGTGTGGACTTCAACTCCCAGTTGAATGAGTCTGTGGCCACAAAATTCCCACGGTAGGTTTCGTACTCAGACAATGAGCAGATAGTGTGGAAGGAAAGCATTGGGATTAAAGAGGATAAGAAAAAAACCCTGATGTGGTCAAAACAGACATCAATGCAGCATTGAAAGACTTTGGGGAAAGCTGGAAATATCTAAAGGAAACTAAAAGTTTTAAAAGGAACATTTTAAATCAATATCTTTTAATGTTGAAAGAAGGCTCCAGTCAGTAGACACATGGACTTGGTATAAGCATTATCAAAATGAAAAAGTATTCTTATTACAAAAAAATTAAAATATGGAATAAAACAGTTCTTAACATTTGTGTAAGATACAATGGCTATCTATCAGGAAGACAGGTAATCCTCGACTTACAACAGTTCATTTCAGTGACTATTCAAAGTTACAACAGCACTGAAAAAAGTCACGTATGACTGTTTTTCACATATCTGACGATAGCATTATCTCCTTGGTCATGTGATCAAAATTCAGATGCTTGACAACTGATTCATATTTATGACGGTTGCAATGTCCCGGGATCATGTGATCCGCTTTTGCGACCGTTTGACAAGCAAAATCAACGGGGAAGCTGGATTCACTTAACAACCATGTTAGTAACTTAACAACTGCAGTGATTCACTTAACTAAAGTGGGGCCAAATTCACTTAACAAATGTCTCACTTAGCAACATAAATTTTGGACTCAATTATGGTCATAGGTTGAGGACTACCTGTATGCTATTTCTTCTGTCTGAGAGGTAGGACCATCTAGGTTCCAGAATTCTAAAGTTCCCCTGTTGTTTGACAGCTAAATTGTCTCTAGTGGTAGTCGTCAATTTATGACCATAATTGGGATCAGAATTTCTGTTGTTAAGCAAGGTTGTTGTTAAGTGAGTTGCACCTAATTTTATAACCTTTTTCAGCATTGTTGTTAAGTGAATCATGTGGTTGTCATCTGGCTTCCCCTGTTGACTTTGTCAGGGGGAGAGAGAGAGAGATGGAGAGAGATGATAGATAGATAGATAGATAGATAGATAGATAGATAGATAGATAGATAGATGGATGGATGGATGGATGGATGGATGGATGGATGGATGGATGGATGGATGGATGGATGGATGGATGGATGATGGATGGATGGATGATAGATAGATAGATAGATAGATAGATAGATAGATAGATAGATAGATAGATAGATTCATAG
This sequence comes from Thamnophis sirtalis, assembly GCF_051295495.1. NCBI lineage: Eukaryota > Metazoa > Chordata > Lepidosauria > Squamata > Natricidae > Thamnophis > Thamnophis sirtalis. The sequence goes on along the minus strand of NW_028261382.1, from coordinate 113,880,045 downwards.
ATAGATTCATAGATAGATAGATAGATAGATAGATAGATAGATAGATAGATAGATAGATAGATAGATAGATAGATAGATAGATAGATAGATAGATAGATAGATATAGATGATAGATAGATAGATAGATAGATAGATAGATAGATAGATAGATAGATAGATAGATAGATAGATAGATAGATAGATAGATAGATAGATAGATAGATAGATAGATAGAACTAGACTTACCTGTTGATTCTCTCAATATCACTGTGCTAGTATATGCACAGAACGGACAGAGATAATTGTTTAATTTTGTCACAATCCATAACCTGTAATAAAACTGTCAGGCTCTTAATACCTCTAAGGCTATTCCCCTCTTGTGTGACTATATCTCACACCTAATGGGCAAAGCTGTTGTGCACTTTGATGATGGCCTTCACATTCTCAGAGATATACATTTCACATAAAGCACCCAGCTTCCTTTTACCCACTTAAATATTTTGCTTGAAAGTTTCCACCTCTGCTTACAGTAAACAAAAGGAGGAGAGATCTGTGAAACGACAAGTGAAAACATCAGAACTTACCAGCATAGGTAAGAGTTAGAATTAAGGTTCCAGCAGTCCAACATGGATAAGACGAGAATAAACATACCATGAAAAATTAAAGCTAAACAAACATGTCTGGAATTAGTTGAAAATATGTCTATTCCAGTGATAGATCAAAATAAGAATGTAGTGATTTCTCTGCTCATCCAAGCTACTGTGTTCTTTTTTAAATCTTTCTTAAAAATAAGACCTGCTGGAAAATGTTAATCTTTTTCACACTTGATACAGTGGTAGGTTCCTACCGGTTCGGACTGGTTCAGCCAAACCAGTAATGGTTTGGCCAAACTGGTTCCAGCGACCCAGGCCTGCCATGCCCCTGAACCGGTTCTCCAGGTGGCGCCAAAGGCACTGCCATCTTGTTTTTTGCTTCTGTGAATGCGCAGAACAATTTTTATTGCGTTGCGCATGCGCGCGCACAGCACATCTACAAGCGAACTGGCAGTATCCACCCCTGCCTTGATAAGTATCTCTCTAACATGCCCAGGTTCTACCCATTTTTCAATGAAAGTTTTAGTATATCGCTCACCGATATTGTCAACATAAATATTACTTACGTTGTCAAATTTCTTGGATCTCTGTCTTGCTTTTATGTGACCACCTGATTATGCACTTAAACTAATTCAAACAGCTCTCCTAATATATGTCTTTCTCTCTACAACTTTCCAAAACATATGACCTCCCCATAGACAGCAAAACTGAACTTTCTTGCTAATATTGTCTTGGTGGTCCACTTGGAGCTGAATACATTTTCCATTTTTTGCTGTATAAACAATGAGATAATTGAGTACCTAAAAAATCCTCCCAGAAAAGCAGCAGGGACACACCAAGCTTCTTCCACACTCTGCAAACTAAAATAAGTTTAACCCAGCAATTCTTCCTGGAATAAAAATAAATAGTAAATTGGTTTAGTTTCTTAGTTTAGTTTCACTTTATTTGTATGCCGCCCTTTTCCCTGGGGGGGACTCAGGGCGGCTCACAGTTCAAAAAAAGGGGGGGGGAAGACAAACAATTTACAACATAAAAGCACTACATCATTTAAGAACTCAACAGTCATACAATTCGAGTAGGGGTTAGAGTCTTTAACCCCAGGCCAGCCGGGATAGCCAGATTTTAAGTGCGGCACGGAAGGTCTGGAGGGTGGTGAGGGTCCGGATCTCCACGGGGAGTTCGTTCCGGATCTCCACGGGGAGTTCGTTCCAGAGGGTCAGAGCAGCCACCGAGAAGGCTCTCCTCCGGGTAGTTGCCAGTCTACACTGGCTGGCTGATGGAATTCGGAGGAGGCCTAATCTATGCGATCTTATCGGTCTAGTGGAGGTAATTGGCAGTAGGCGGTCTCTCAAGTACCGTTTGCTCATCTTTTCGATATTAGCCCCTGTCCAAAACTTTTTAGGTTTAGTGCTGCTTTATAGTGCCTTAGTAAGCCCACATTTGGAATTGTTGTGGCCCACCAGCAGCCAGCGGAGTTGACAGCAGATATGGCCAGTGAGGCAGTAGGGGAGGAACATGGGCCAGTCCTGGAGTCTGGGGAAGGCTCTGATGAGGGCTCTGTGTCGGAGGCAGAGAGGGGGCCAGGGCCATCTGACAGTTATCAGCTGCCTCCGGAGTCAGACACCAGTGGGGCAGAAGAACCGTTGGAGCCTGTTCCCGATGTGTGCATGTGCAGAGCTGCCAGGAAAAGGGAACAGCTAAGGAACAAGGGTTGACTTGGGAGTAAAGCCACAGGTGGATGGTGAATGGCCCCTCCCACACGGAATAAAGAGGAGTGAAAGGGGGTGGGGAGTTTGCAGGAGACAATTAGTTCGCTTAATTAGTATGAAGATTTGTTCCAACTTCTTGCCAAGTATTATCTGCTACGGAGTGCCGTTTGGAAGCTATCGAGCCTTAGCAGCTCTCCATGCCTGATAAAGGTCTGTAGTTGTGGAATCTCTTGAAACACTGTTGGCCGGAACTTTGCTGGAGAGGAATTCACTTTAAACTAAATAAAAGGGATTTTATCGGGATGAGGAGTCGGCTTTGTGCTTTTGGGAAGCCTAGGCCAGAATAGCAATAGCAATAGCAATAGTTAGGCTTATATACCGCTTCATAGGGCTTTCAGCCCTCTCTAGGCAGTTTACAGAGTCAGCATATTGCCCCCAACAACAATCCGGGTCCTCATTTTACCCACCTCGGAAGGATGGAAGGCTGAGTCAACCCTGAGCCGGTGAGATTTGAACAGCCGAACTGCTGAACTGCAGTCAGCTGAAGTAGCCTGCAGTGCTGCATTTAACCACTGCGCCACCTCGGCTCCTCAGAACAGGAATAATAGGAGGAAACTAATGAAAGAGATATTCAACCTAGAACTAAGGAGAAATTTCCTGACTGTAAGAGCCTGACTGCTGGAATGGCTTGCCTTCAGACATTATGGGTGGTTCACCAGTGGAGGCTTTTAAAAAGAGACTGGACAGACACATGTTTGAAGTGGTATAGGGCAGGGGTGTCAAACTCACAGTGTCACATTGTCATCACATGACATAGCATGACTTTTTTTCCCTTTGCTAAACCAAGGTGGGCGTGGCCAGCTCATGAGCCTTCCCACCCTCATGGCCTGGACCCTCGTGGCCCGGACCCTTCCCACCCTCGTGGCCTTCCAAAACCTGGCTGTTCCGACAGGCCTGGGGTTGCTGATTTTTAAAGCAGGTCCAACCCCCAGTTGAACCATATGTATGTTGTGTTTTTTTAATTGTTTGTATTCTTTCCCCTATGTGTTATTTTTATCTTATTTCGTATTTGTAAGCCGCCTGGAGTCCTCGGGGATTCGGCGGCATATAAACTCATTAAATTGCGAATGACGCATCCAGCCCAAGTTTGACACCCCTGGTATAGGGTCTCCTGCTCGAGCAGGGGGTGTACTAGAAAACCTCCATAGTCCCTTCCAACTCTGTTATTCTATTCAGATACTGGGTTGGCACACTTGCGATGAATTAACTTTTTGCTCAGGACAAAGTGAATTTCATGTTTTATGCTACGTATTAGGGGGAAAAAGTACTTTACGACATTGTGTTTAATTCTTGACCCTGTCTTCTTAATGCACAAACAGACAGAGATCGATGCCTTTAAAAGAAGCAGTGGTGAAGAGAGAAGTGTTGGATATTTTTTCTCAAGTTAGATAAATCAAGATAGTATTTATACCATAACAGACTCCCCCCACCTCCCGCAGCCTTTTGGGAAAGCTCAAAAGAGCATCCCATAAAACAGGCATTTTTATAAGCAGAGCCTTTTAAAAAGTGGCAAGGAAGAAATAAATTTGGCCGTTTGCAGAGAGGTTAAAAACCATTCACCACCTGATTTGTGTTTGATATACTGTATACAAGTCATGCTTGTTTGATCAGCTTTGGGGTGCATGGGGGGAGGGGGGAGGTTTCTAGTTCCTGGAAGGCCACATGGCATCTCCTGCAGTTTGTATCTTGACCATGTGAGCCGTTTAATGCATGCTGCATTTTGTGAGGGATTTGCACTCTTAATTCGGCCAGACATTTGCTGTTATGCATGCTGTAATTATGAAGCCGGGTGGGAAGGGGGTTCTTGTGAGAGCTACGATCAATTTAGATGAGTTACAGGCATCAGCCCATAGCCAAGATTTCAATATAAACCATTTGCAACATCTTCACCTGTATAATGTGATCAGTATATTCCTCATGTGCAAACATTCTTGCCCATTCCAATTACATTGCTTAAGCCAATATCTCCACGGGTGAAATCCAGGAGGTTCTGTCAGGTTCTGGAGAACCGGTAGCAAAAATGTTGACTAGTTCGGAGAACCGGATAATGCCACCTCTGGCTGGTCCCAGAGTAGAGTGGGAATGGAGATTTTGCAATATCCTTCCCCCAGGAGTGGGGAAGGAATGGGGATTTTGCAGTATCCTTCCCCTGCCACACCTACCAAGCCACACCACGCCCACCAAGCCACGCTCACAGAACCGGTAGTAAAAACAATTGAATTTCCCCACTGAATATCTGTCAACCTTGGAAGTTTTGAAAACACGAGTCTTCAACTCTCAGAGTTCCCCTTGCAGGTAGTCCTCAACCTACCACCACAATTGAGGCCAAAATTTCTGTTGCTAAGCGAGACAGGGGTTAAGTGAGTCTTTGCCCGTTTAGTGAATCGCTATAGTTGTTATAGTGAACTAATGCACAGTTGCTAAAGTGAATCTGGCTTCCCCATTCACTTGCTGGTCAGAAGGTTAGAAAAGTTGATCAGATGAACACAACACGGCAACCGTCATAATTACAGGTGAGTTGCCACGGGTCTGAATACTGGTCATGTGACCAGGGGGTGCTGCAATGATTGTAAAAACAATGTGAAAAACAGTCATAAATTACTTTCTCTGTGCTGCTGTGAATTGCCGTCACTACTAATGGTTGTAAGTTGATGATGACCTGTACTCATGAATTGGATTCCAATTTAATTAAAACAAACACTTGGTAACAGACTTGTAATTATGACTAGTGTTCAGAGAAGAGCAACAAAGATGATTAGGGAACCAGAGACTAAAACATATGAAGAACGGTTGCAGTAACTGGGTGTGTCTAGTTGAATGAAAAGAAGGACTAGGGGAGACATGATAGCAGTCTTCCAATATCTCAGGGGCTTCCACTAAAAAGAGGGAGTCAAGCTATTCTCCAAAGTACCTGAGATAGAGGCGGGTTGCTCCCGGATCAGCCCGAATCATGCAAACCGGTAGTGGCGGCAGTGGGAGGCTCTGCCCAGCCACCTGGACGCTCCTGCACATGTGCGAAAGCAATGCATGCGCGCACTAGCGCTCGCACACATGGGCGAATCAGTAGTAAAAAAATTAGAAACCCACCATTGATCTGAGGGCAGGACAAGAAGCAATGGGTGGAAACTAATCAAGGAGAGAAGCAACTTAGAACTAAGGAGAAATTTCCTCGTAGTTACAATTGGCCTAGTTGGCCTCCTGCACCATGCAGGGGCAGGGGTGCGTTTTTGCCTTCCCCAGGTTTTGGAGGCTTTCCTCAAGCCTCTGAGAGGGCAAAAACTGCCTCCCCAGGGCTTCAGAGACCTGTTTCCAGCCTCCCGGAACTTCCGGGAGGCCTGTTTTCCCCCCTCCCTGAGCCTCTGCATGGACCCTGCACTTAATCATAGAGAGAAGCAACCTAGAACTGAGGAGAAATTTCCTGACAGTTAGAACAATGAATCAGTGGAACAACTTGCCTCCAGAAGTTGTGAATGCTCCAACATTGGAAGTTTTAAAGAAGATGTTGGACAACCCTTTGTCAGAAGTGGTGTAGGGTTTCCTGCCTAAGCTGGGGGTTGGACTAGAAGACCTCCAAGGTCCCTTCCAACTCTGTTATTCTATTCTATTCATGCAATTGTGGGACACTGCAAATGGCTGTAAATGTGTGTTGGTGGCTGATGGCCCAAAATACTATCAAAACTTTGGAACTCGATTATAAGTACCTTCGGGGGCAGTGGGTCCATTTAACAACTCTGTTCCTTAATGTTAAGGGGGAGAAAGCATTTTGTACCTAATTTTCTTTTCTAGTTGTGTTTGGCGAGTGTGTGTATTTTTTTAAAAAACATGATTGCATTTTTAGGTTGGAGTCAAGGTTAAGATGCTGAACAGCTTACTGTATGACTCATTCCGAAAATTTATGCCTGTCTCTATGATAAGTATAATAAAACCTCTGTGAGTAATGATGAAACACAGCATTTTCCACTTGTTGTAGCTGTCTGTTATCATAACCCCTGCTGGATTATTTAAGCAACCAGGGTCTGTCCAGGCCGCTCTTGAAAACAAAGGAACATTTCATCGCCCAAAGGGGAATTAAGGAGGCCTGTTTCTAGCTATACCAACCTCTCATCTCAATCATTTACTCTATCGTTTACTCATCAGAGGCCACAGACATGAATGGGCCAGGTTATTTCTTTCCGTTCTGAGTCCAAGAAGGGAGGAGAAGGAAATACTCATTCTTTTTTCTAAGGTAATGTAGTTTATAGAATTTGCCCTGTGAGTCACTGCATTTTATGCACCATGAGTCTCATCCATTTCTACGTCTATAGAGGACAACAGCTGAAGAGGCCCATTTGAAGGTTAGATGGCCAGCCTTTTCCAGGACCGAGTGGCTTAAGCGCGCATGCACACCCAAACCCTCAAAATACAATGCATGCCTTCTACCACGCATGTGTGCATGGCCCCGTATGCACCCCCTGTGCATGTGCGCCCCACACACGCCCCACACACCCCCACGCATGCACACGCGCCAGCGCTGGGGCACACGGCCACCCCGCATGTACCACATTGTACCAACCTATATCATGTGTGGCAGAGACCTGACAATCAGCTGGCCGGCTGAAGTGGGACGACGGCGCATATGCCCACGGAGAGGGCACTGTGTGCCACCTGTGGCACGCATGCCATAGGTTCGCCATCACAGACTTAGAATAACTTTATTATCAGTTTGAATGTAGACTGATGACTGGTTGGTTGGTTGGATAAATAAATGATCTTGCTGATGAACAAAAGGCTGAACATCCGAACCAGTCTATGGTGTTAGTTGAATAAAAATATATAAATATAACCTAGTTCAATTACAGAAGGAGAAAAGAGCAGGAAATAAGTAACTAGGATAGAGTTTCAGATTAATTAACAAGCTTGAGGCCCAAAGTTCATTTATAGTGTTGCAAGATTAGTGGACCAGAGGAATGCTGTCAATATAGCTTACTTGGACTTCAGTAAGGCATTTGATAAGGTAGACCTACTACTAGATAAAGTAGAAGAATGTGGGTTGGACAGCATCATCACCAGATGGATTCATAACTGGCTGATCAACCACACTCAACGTGTAGTCCTTAATGGAACTGCATCTACATGGAGGGAAGTATGCAGTGGAGTACCCCAAGGTTCTGTTTTAGGCCCAGTATTCTTCAACATCTTCATCAATGATTTGAATGAGGGAATAAATGGGGAACTCATCAAATTTGCAGATGACACCAAACTGGCAGGAACAGCCAACACTCTAGAAGACGGGCTTAAGATACAGAAGGATCTTGACAAACTTGAACATTGGGCCCTATCTAATAAAATGAAATTCAATGGTGAAAAGAGTAAGGTTCTACATTTAGGCAAGAAAAACCAAATGCACAGGTACAGTATAGGTGATACCTTCCTCAATAGTAGTGACTGTGAGAGGGATCTTGGAGTCCTAGTGGACAACCATTTAAATATGAGCCAACAGTGGGCAGCAGCTGCCAAAAAAGCCAACCCAGTTCTAGGCTGCATAAACAGAGGGATAGAATCAAAATCACGTGAAGTGTTAATACCACTTTATAATGCCTTGGTAAGGCCACACTTGGAATACGGCATTCAGTTTTGGTCGCCACAATGTAGAAAAGATGTGGAGAATCTAGAAAGAGTGCAGAGAAGAGCAACAAAGATGATTAGAGGACTGGAGACTAAAACATATGAAGAACGGTTGCAGGAACTGGGTATGTCTAGTTTAATAGAAAGAAGGACTAGGGGAGACATGATAGCAGTGTTCCAATATCTCAGGGGTTGCCACAAAGAAGAGGAAGTCAAACTATTCTCCAGGGCACCTGAGGGTAGAACAAGAAGCAATGGATGGAAACTAATCAAGGAGAGAAGCAACTTAGAACTGAGGATAAATTTCCTGACTGTTAGAACAATTAATCAGTGGAACAGCTTGCCTCCAGAAGTTGTGAATGCCCCAACACTGGAAGTCTTTAAGAAGATGTTGGATAGCCATTTGTCTGAAACGGTACAGGGTTTCCTGCCTAGGCAGGGGGTTGGACTAGAAGACCTTCAAGGTCCCTTCCAACTCTGCTATTGTATTATTGTAAGATGGGTCCCTCAGAGATTAGGTGGGCAAGTATTAAATCAGTTAATAACGTTTGCACTGTGTATTATATTCCTCAGAAACAAAATCAACATTTGTAATCTTAGCAAAAAGCTTTTTTTATGGTCACTGTAACAATCCCAGTCCATAACAAACAATGAGGGCTTCAAAATGGCCACATGGGAACGTCATGCAAAGGTTACAGTGAACTAATGTCACAATAGCTGACACCAATATGTAAACTATGACATCTCCATAATGAAGTCATCCCATATGTGACACCGTGAATGTAATTTTGGCTCTTTTTTCCCTCTTTTTAGATAACATTGGGGGTGGGGTGGGGGAAGGAATTGGCAATTATTGAAAATCCCAATGGACGTCAATAGTTCCCGTGTTTCCTGAAAGTGAGTTTTCAAAACCACTATTTCCAGAATTGCCCAAAATGTCAGCCACCATAGCATAGCTTTTCTTTGTGTGTTTAATAAAACAGAAATATAATCCTGCCCTTGACCTCAGCGGAGTCTGAGGGTAACTTGTAAAGAACAACTTCAAAACATTAAAAACCCGAAGGGGAAAGAAAAGGCAGCAAAACAAGATAGAAAGGGGAAGGAAACCAAACCATTGCCAAAATGAATCAAAACAAAAATAATATACCGAAGTGGAAGTAAAAGTGGCTTGTGGTCTGACAACCAATCATGGCTTGGTCTTTCTTCCAAGCTGAGCATGACCACAGAAAATGTCCAAATGTTTCTTTCTCTTTCTTCCCATTTTCTAACAGATGATAATCCAGCAGAAGACACAAGGGCAAGCATTCGCACACTCACTACAACCAAGTCGTCTGGGCCAATTCACCAGTGGGACAATTCAATCATGGGACAATTCAAAAAATTCAAAAGTTAAATTTTAAACTCTTGGCTTCTAGGTGCTCGCTAAGAAAGGATTTTTCAAAATGACCATCTGATCATTAATATTTTTTATACAGTATTATATTAACACACTCTGATGCTGAGGCGTTAGACATTCTACTCTCCCTCCCCACCTGAAAAGAATTCTGTTCCAACTGCCAGTTGCCTCATATTCCGTTACCTCAGTTCAAACTGGCAGACATTCCACTCCTTCACTCAGGAGCAGTCTGGGGCTCCTTACAGTACTAAATGTCGGTAGCTCACCAAAATGTCTATGCCTTCCACCGATGGAACTGCTTCAGGACTCAAGGCGACGGGAGAGATATTCCCTTATGAATTTCAATCATTGACCATCATTGAGCCAACAGATTGTGAACCGAATTTCTCCTGCAGTGTCCCAGCCCCAACTCCCTTTTTACACTGACCTCCTCAGTTCAGACGAATCTGTTCCTTCTTGTGTAACACCAGTTAAAGGGAACAGAGGGGTGGAAACGCAGGAAAAGATTTACAGATGCAGTTAGGAAAACACAAGTAAGGGAAGCTGCAAAAAGTATCATCAAAGTCATCCAAAACTCAATAGAGAGGCTGTAAAAAGGTATGCATCTAATAACCCCTACATTAATCAGGCAGCTCCAGCTAAATACAATGAAAAGATATCACAAATCAGATCAAGCTTTATGTGTCAATTTATCAAGTCCAATCACATAGTTTCGTAGTGCAGCTAGTAATAATAATAAAAGAAAGTCAATGCAGAAATACAAGAGTTTTGATGAATAATCTTGGTGAAAACATGGTCACCAATAATAAAAGTACCATATTTTTCAGAGTATAAGACGCACATTTTTCCCTTTAAAAAGAGGGTGAAAATATGGGTGCATCTTATACACTGAATACAGTATTTTTTGCCTCCCAAAACCCCACCCGCTTTGCAAAAATGGCTGTGCATAGCCTTTAGGAGCCTTCCAGGGTGCTTCTGGGGGCTGGGGAGGGCAAAAATTAGCAAAACATGGGCTGTTTTTTGCTCGGTTGTGCCCCCGCAGCCCCCGGAGCACTCTATAAGCCTCCTAAAGGCTATTCATGCCCCCTTTTTTGACAAAAAACAGGCCTGTTTTCACAAAAAGAGTCCAAAAACTGTTCTTTTTAAATCAAAATCTTTGTGGGTCTTATACTCTGAAAAATACAGTAACTGACGGGCACATTTTATCATATGTGGTGAACTTGTGCTGAAGCAAAAAAAATTGGGCAAAAATAGATAGATGGCTAGAAAAGATAATAGGGAAGCATGTAGACTTTAAACCTGAACTGTTTTTATTAGGGATGATATCAGAAAAACTTGATAAGAGAAGTATGTATTTAGTATTACATGTTTTAACAGCAGCAAGGATTATCTTCGCACAATATTGGAAAAAATGAAGAAACACCTTAAGATGGAGAGATAATTAAGATGATATTAAACTGTGCAGAAATGGACAGACTTACATTGAAAACCAAACAGAAAGAAGACACAGAATATTATCAAACTTGGAATTTATTTCACCAGTTGTTGGAAAAAAGGAGAGTAAGAAAGGCATTAGTATTGTTAAGCAAATTAAATACTCAGACAACATGATGTTTATTAAGCACTAAGAAATGTAATGAATAGAAAATTAATAGGTAAAGGTAAAGTTTCCCCTCACACATATGTGCTAGTCATTCCCAACTCTAGGGGGCAGTGCTCATCTTCATCTGAAAGCTGAAGAGCCAGCGCTGTCTGAAGACATCTCCATAGTCATGTGGCCGGCATGACTAAATGCCAAAGGCGCACGGAACGCTGTTACCTTCCCACCAAAGGTGGTTCCTATTTTTTCTATTTGCATTTTTACACGCTTTCAAACTGCTAGATTGGCAGAAGCTGGGACAAGTAATGGGAGCTCACTCTGTTACGGGATTCAAACCACCAAACTGTCAACCTTTCTGATCGACAAGCTCAGCATCTTAGCCACTGAGCCACTGGCGTCCCTGTTTAAATTAATAAAATTTATTTAATCATCATCATCATCATCATCATCATCATCATCATCATCATCGCAATACCAGGTGATAGCAGGGTCGCTGAGAAGGAACATGAAAAAATCGCGAAATACCAGGACTTAAAAATCGAAATTCAACGATTATGGCACAAACCAGCAGTGGTAATTCCAGTAGTAATTGGCACACTGTGTGCTATTCCAAAAGCACTGGAATTACATTTAAAACAGTTAAAAATTGACAAAATCACCATCAGTCAAATGCAAAAAGCCGCACTGCTTGGATCCGCACGGATATTACGAAAATATGTTACGACGTCCTAGGCCCCTGGGTGGGGCCCGACTAGTAACCAATGCCAAATCCGGTGATACAACTGGCAGCTATGATACAATTCTGTTGTTGCAATAGTAATAATAATAATAGTAACTGAATGAAATGATTAATATAGCATTGAACTGTTCTGTGGTGAGTTGTCCTTTAGTGAGTTGGCCATGGGAATTGTCCTAGTCCCATATTTGCAGGCCTATCATAGATACCTTCTTTAGCACTTATGTTCCTTCTGAATCTGACTTTTGTTTGTATAAAGAAATTTCTCTGTTTAAAAACAACATGGAAACTGGGATGCTACAAGGCTCTCTTTCTCAGCCAACAATGGTTCCAGGAACTTGCTTAGGAATAAAAATAGAACAGTATCAAAATATTTATATAACTATAAAAGTGGAAAGCAATTAGAAACCAAGAGCACTGCCCCAGACAGACCCAGTACACAATCCTAGTCTACAGGTTTTGCTGGAAAGGTAAAGGTTTACCTCGCACATATGTGCTAGCCATTCCCAACTCTAGGGGGTGGTGCTCATCTCCGTTTCTAAGCCAAAGAGCCAACGCTGTCCAAAGACCCCTCTGTGGTCATGTGGCTGGCATGACTAAATGCCAAAGATGCATGGAAAGCTGTTACCTTCCCACCAAGGTGGTCCCTATTTTTCTACTTGCATTTTTACATGCTTTCACTACCTTTGTGTAGTGTGACAGTTGCATTCCTGAACCAGGAGGTCCTGCTCACCATCCTCCATGCCCTCGTAACCCCAAGCTTTGATTTCCCAAAGATGCTTTTTCAAGGAGCAACCGGACTTGTTTTTCTTTGAAGGCGTTTCACTTCTCATCCAAGCTTCTTCAGCTCTGATGCGAAACATCTTCAAAGAAAAACAAATGTCCAGTTGCCTCTTGAAAAAAAGACCTCTGGGACAATCATGACCTGGATGACCAAGAATCTCCATAGATTACTGCAAAGCACTGCACATGGGTTCACCGACAAAAGCGCGCCCGACTAAACCGCGGTGACAAAACCGCGAGTTCTGAACTGTGCCGACGAATGAGCGCTGAATCGGGCCGTCAACAGTGCGCCAACAGAAGGGCGCTGTAAACCTAAACCTAATCCTAACCCTAAACGTAACGCTAACCCTAAACATAACCCTAACACTAACACTAACCCTAACACTAACCCTAACCCTAACCCTAACCCTAACACTAACACTAACACTAACACTAACACTAACACTAACACTAACACTAACACTAACACTAACACTAACACTAACACTAACACTAACACTAACACTAAACCTAAACCTAAACCTAAACCTAACACTAAACCTAAACCTAAACCTAAACCTAACACTAAACCTAACCCTTACCTTAACTTAAATCGCCCTTCTGTCGACGCGCTGTTGTAAATCGCCCTGATAGCGATGCGCTGTTATCGGCGCATTGATGACGTTGCGGTTTTAGCAATGCGGTTTTGTCGACGCGCTTTTGTCGTGCTTGCTTTTGTCAGGTCACACTGTACATGGGGCTGCCCTTGAAGAGCATTGCACCCAGAAACCTTGAATTGCACCTGGAAACACAACAGCAGACAGTGAAGCTCAAGGAGCACATGTTACACATGCAACACCAGTTCTCCTTGAGTTTCACTGTCTATTGGGGTGTTTCCGGGTGCAATTCAAGTTCTGGTTGTCACCTTTAAAGTCCTAAAAGGCTTGAGACTAGATTACTTGAAGTACTGTTTCTTTCCAGGTGTCTCTACCCATCCAATTCAATCCAGCAGATTGGGCCCGCTACAGATCCCATCTATCAAAGAGTGCTGGTTGGTGGGGATCAGAAGACAGGATTTTTCTCCAATGGCCACTGCTCTTTGGAACATCCTCTCTTTAGGGATTTAGAATGGCTCCACTCCTGCTGTCCCTTTGCAAAGCTACTTGTACTTTATTAGCTTGTCAAACATGTACAAGATAGCAGGTATTAATATAAACATGGTCATGAACGAAGGAAATGAATACAAATAAATAGTGACAGTAAGACAGGGACGGTAGGCATGCTGGTGTGTGCTTATACACGCCCCCTTTACAGACCTCTTAGGAATGGGGTGAGGTCTGCAGTAGACAGTTTGAGGTTAAAGCTGTGGGGGGGTTTGAGGATGTAACAACAGAGTCGGGTAGAGCATTCCAGGCATCGACCACTCGGTTGCTGAAGTCGTATTTTCTGCAATCGAATTTGGAGCAGTTTTCCTTGAGTTTGTATCGATCGTTTGCGCATGTATTATTGAGGTTGAAGCTGAAGTAGTCATTGACAGGTAAAATGTTGTAAGAGACGCACTGTGCTTAGATTATACCACAGGTGGCACAGTTCCAGATTGTCCAAGCCCAGAATTTCAAGCCTGGTGGCATAGGGAATTCTATTGTGCGTAGAGGAGTGGAGTAATCTTCTCGTGAAGTACTTCTGGACCCGCTCAACAACATTTTTATCAGTCAATCAGAATAGAGCTGAAAGGCACCTCAGAGATCTTCTAGTCCAACCCCCTGCTCAAGCAGGAGACCCCTTTACCATTGCAGTTAGGTGGCTGTCCAAAAGCCTCCAGTGATGACGCAGCTTCAGCTTCTTGGCTACGTCCCCTGGCCTGAGGCCTGGAATGTGGGAAGGCCCCATTTTCTGACTTCCCTGTTAGTTGACTAATTACCTTGGCTACTGTTTCTGTTTATATTTTGGATGCTTCTACCATTTTATTGTTTTTAATTGTTTAGTAATTATTTGGTTGAGTTGAGCGGCTATAGAAATTGAATAAATAAATTAGAGTCATAAATAAAGAGTCCTTGGGCTCATGTTTCTTTCATTTGTGTGCTGCCCCCATCCATTGTTCCCGAAGCTGAAACGTTTTGCAAAATCACCTGAATCGTAGTGTGGGGGGGGAAAGAGGAGGGGAATAAAAAATTCAACATGACAACTGTGACAACATGAATGAAGTCTTGTCCCCTTTGAGTGCATGCATGTAAAAAAAAGGTGGCACTTCAACTGAACAGAGAATGACAGAGTTGTAAGGGACTTTGGAAGTCTTCTAGTCCAACCCACTGCTCAAGCAGGACACCCTATACCCATGATGGCGAACGTTTGGTATGCGTGGCATGCAGAGCCCTCTCTGTGGGCACATGCACCATCACCAGCTGCTCTTCTGGTTTCTGGTGCACACATACACAGCTGATCTTCACGGGTGCCAGAGCGCCAGAAAATAGCCTGAAAATGACCTAGCAAATGGCCTGAAAATGCCCCCCAAAACAGCCAAAAAAACAAGCTGTTTTTCTGGCTGTTTTTTTGAGTCATTTTCAGGCCAAAAGCAGCCCGAAAATGACCTCGAAAACATCCTGAAAAACAGCCAAAAAACAGGCATGTGCCGGCCAGCTGGTCTTTGCGTTTCCGGCACTCCGGCGCAAGCACATGCACGCATGTTCCGGTTTGGGCACTTGGTGCTGAAAAGGTTTGCCATCACTGCCCTGTACCATTCTAGACAAATGGTTGTCCAATCTCTTCTTAAAAACCTTCAGTGTTCAACCTACAACTTCTGAAAGCAAGTTGCTCCACTGATTGATTGTTCTAACGGTCAAGAAATTTCTTCTTAGTTCTAGGTTGGATCTCTCCTTAATTAGTTTCCATCCACTGCTTCTTCTGCTGCCTTCAGGTACTTTGGGGAATAGGTTGACTCCCTCTTCTTTGTGGCAATACTTCAAATATTGCAAGATTGCTATCAAGTTACCCTAGTACTTCTCTTCATTAGATTAGACATACCCAATTCCTGCAACTGTTCTTCATATAGCTTAGCCTCCAGCCCCCTAATCATCTCTGTTGCTCTCCTCTGCACTGTTTCTGGAGTGCACAGTCAAATCCATCATTTTGGGTTTTTCCCCACCACCTCTACTACCAAAGAAACACCCATGGACATCCCTGTACAGGTAGTCTTGACTTACACTATAATGGATACTGGAATGTCTCTCATAAGTTAAGACAGTTGTAAGTCAAGGCAGCAATGTAACTCATTGCTAATATCATGTTATTGCCTTTTTTTGTGGTAGTCATTAAATGGATGTATCATCTGTTAAGTGAACATATAGCAGTTGTGATAACCTTGGGAATCCGTATTGCCTTTCCCAGGGGAAGATGCCAACCCTGCTATTTCTTATTATTTGTTTCTACTACAAGCTACTTGGAAGATGTTATGAAATGGGCTTGCAACATTCTCTGAGCATCGAGTCCCCTCCTCTTCTCCCAAATATCTATCCAGTTTGCTTATATTGCACAAGACGTTACTTGCATAACAGCAACTAAATAGCAAATATCGACCTTGGCAACCTTAAGATGGGAGGACTTCAACTCCCAGAATCCTCCAGCCAGCAAAAAAAAAAAATGGAGAAAAGAGAGAAGGGTGAATTCAACTGTTTAAGCCCTTAGAGTTAATAGAATCTAGATCAGCATTTCTTAACCTTGTCAACCTGAAGATGTGTGGACTTCTGGCAAGGGTATTCTGGAAATTGAATTACTTAAATTATTTACTGACCACTGCAAAACATGTTGTCAAATCAGGCGAGTCACGTGATGATGTAATTCTGGACTCCATTACAATTTTCCAAAGCACCAGAAGCAGTTAGTGGGTTGCACATTTCGCTATCACTGGCTCGTCCCGTGCGTGCCCATCCGCTTTGCGCATGCACTTTGCTCACACGCGCACCTTCTGCACATGTGTATGGCCTCAAAAACGTGCCTAAATAGGATGCCATAACGACAGGTCAGGGGTGGGCAGGGAGTGAAAGCTTGGGACTAACTTCCAGCAGCAGTAATGGATCAATCATCAGTAACCGAGTTTAAATATGCTTGGGGTAAACACATGTCTATCCTCCAACAAAAATTAAATTTTAAAATAGTAAAAATAAAATAAGTTATGATAATATTAGAATTAATTAATTAAAAGGAAAACAGTGACCAAACTAAAGAGCTGACTTCATGGACCATTAAGTCTTTTTCTGCTATAAGGTTTTTTTAAGATATATTTCTATAAATGCTAGCTAATAACAAAAGGAAGCACTGTAGTTTCAAGGTCTCAGCAGGTGTAGTAAAAGGGTTGTGAAAAACCAGTTTCTGAAACTCTGCCATCACTTCAAAGCTAGATGAGTCAAGGATCTAACACTAAGCTAGTTCTTATATTTCCTGCCATAGACCCCAAAGAACAAAGGATTTGATCATCTTTCTTCCTGGAATACCGTTTTATCTGCCAGGTATAAGCCAGATCAAGCTTTCAAAACATACAGATCAGATCCAGGAGAAGATAGGCGATTTACCCAAAACCAAAACAAAACCCTACCTGTTTTACCTGTTTAAGGTGTGCAAATTGAAGAAGTAATTTTTCTCCAATGAAAAATCTGATAACTCGGTCTTGAAGACCTCATTCAGAGCTCCAAATAAATGAAATCTCTGGACAATCATGAATAAGGCTGTATCTCTCAGCCTGGCTTATAACTTACTATCTGATAATCCGACACTGCCTGGGCATTTCTTTATCCCAACCCTCCTTCCATGCCTTCCTTTTGCAATTTCTAAGGTTGAATTTTCCCCCTTACCAGAGGGAGCCCCCTTGTGGATTACTGTCAAGCCATTACTATGGCAACTCCACTGCGCTGTATAGTAGAAGCCATTTTAAGACAGTACAGTAGAAGCCATTTTGAGGCACAACAGGCTATATCTTAACAAAACACACCCCGAGGAGTGTTAGGGGTGTCTTACTCCCACAGTATTTGTTTTCAGAGAGTAAGTAATCTGTGTACCAAGTTTGGTTGAAATTGCTCAAGGCGTTCCAGAGTTATGCTGGAAAACACACACACACACACACACACGCAGATATATATACCGTATATATATATATATATATATATATATATATATATATATATATATATATATATATATATATATATATGTGTGTGTGTGTGTGTGTGTGTGTGTGTGTGTGTGTGTGTGTGTGTGTGTGTGTGTGTGTGTGTGTGTGTGTGTGTGTATGTGTATGTGTATGTGTATGTGTATATGTTATATATATATGTATATATATATAACACACACACACATATATGTGTGTTTCTGTGTGTGTGTTGTATTTGTGCTGATAAATAAATAAAGGGAGACTAGTATTTATCAGCACAAATAGAACACAAATGTAACAAAGGCAACAGTAAAAATATTGGGTTTCTGTCTGGATGGTGTCTTATGACGAGCCGATGGACAGAGAATGGAAGCAGTGAACTTCCTCCCATATTTGGGCATACTAGGGGTTGTGACTTTATATATATATATATATATATATATATATATATATATATATATATATATATATATATATATATATATATATATATATATATATATATATATATATATATATATATATATATATTCGTGTGAGAAAACACTGTTAGAAAAGAGAGAAATTATAATCATCTTTGTAAGATATGAATGTAACATATTTTATCTGTGTAGGATATGAATGAAACTCTCTTTTTACGATCCTGTAGTCCCTTGATTCAGGGTAGAGTCGGGCAGTGGTGGGTTTTAAAAATTGTTCGAACCTAATCTGTGGGTGTGGCTCCTTTGTGAGAGTGGCTTGTCATCCATGTGACTGGATGGGAGTGGCTTGCCGCCCATGTGACTGGATATGAAGATGCCGACGTCAGAACCACCTTACCTCACACACAGCACTGGCATGCATAAGAATATGATGTAAACTGGTTTTTTAAAAGGCATCTTTGGTTTGCGTTAAAACAACTTCAACACACGCAATGTTCTGATTGCACCACAAATGCAGTAGTCATCCTTACCTTTCACAGAGGCACTGAGTTTTATGAATATGAGCATGATAGTGTAGAATAATCATATCCAAGGACCAGTGGTGGGTTTCAAAAAAGTTTGGAACCTCTTCTGTAGGTGTGGCCTGCTTTCCAGGTCCACTGGTGGAACCTCTTCTAACCAGTTCGATAGATTTGACGAACCAGTTCTACCGAATAGGTGCAAACTGGTAGGAACCCATCTCTGGAGTCGGGGCAACTGGATGGAAATGAGTAATTACTGGCCAGATACCCTTCCTGATGCCTGTAAGGAGTTCGCAGCAGATTTCTTTTTATGGGAGAAATATCTGCCGCTACCTAGTATTGAACTGTCCACCTTCCAAATGGGAGGTGAGAGTCTTCACCACTAGGCTGCCACACCAAAATGTAACACATTTTTAAAAATGGTTAAGATCCTTCCAGATCCTTCTAGGCCAACTTCTATGATCCTATAGAAAGATTCGGACACTCCTTTAGTTTATATCTCTATAATACTATACAACTGGCTTCTGAAATTAGATATTTGGCAAGGATTCCAAAACTAAATATAATTAGACCTGATTTTGCTTATGAATGGCCTAAGTCAACATGGAAAAGATAGATGGCTCGCCAATTCCTTTTGATTTATTATGCAGTGTCAAGAATCTGCTTGAAATAAGTCACAGCTTTTAACTGTACTGCAACTGGACTTACACAGATAAAGCCATGGATTTAAACTGTCTGCTTGATCAGAGACCATGTCAAGTTCTTTCCAGGATGAAACATAGCCAGTTTTCTCTCTTTCTCTCTAGACTTGGCTGGGATACGCATAGTGAATATTTCACAAGGAAATAGAAACATGATGGCTGATTGTTAAACAGCCCAAGGAACCATTTTTTCCCCCTTTGTCTTTGGGTTTAGTACACTTTCTTAGAGATTTTTTGGATGTGGATAGGACATTTGCTCTTATTGATACACTGAATGTTGAATGCTTTGATCCAACTACTGGGGAAGAATGTCCTTAATTGCTGTAATAGAGTTTTTTTGTCCTTCCCTCCCCTTGAATTGTGAGCCGCCCTGAGTCCCCTCAGGGAAAAGGGCGGCATACAAATAAAGTAATCTAATCTAATCTAATCTAATTTTTAAAAAATAGCATGCAATCCCTATATACACACATATACATACACACACACAAACATATGTATATGCATATGTATTATGTCACAACCCCTGGTATGCCCAAATATGGGAGGAAGCATACTGCTTCCTTTCTCTGTCTATCAGCTCACCCCAGGAGACCATCCAGACAGAAAGCCATTATTTTTAATGTTGCCTTTTGTTACATTTGTGTTGCATTTGTGCTGATAAAGTCTCCCTTTATTTTTTTATCAGCACAAATGCAACATGATAGATAGATAGATAGATAGATAGATAGATAGATAGATAGATAGATAGATAGATAGATGATAGATAGATGATAGATGATAGAGAGAGAGAGAGAGAGAGAGAGAGATGATAGATAGATAGATAGATAGATAGATAGATAGATAGATAGATAGATAGATAGATAGACAGACAGACAGACAGACAGACAGACAGACAGACATTCACCCATACACATATATTACATACATGTATATTATTTACATATACTGTACATCTTTTTTATGACCCTGTAATTTCTTTTATCAGGGTGGAACTGAGCGTTTACTGGCCAGATGCCCTTCCTGACACCTATGCGCAGTTTGCAGCAGATGTTTTCTCTTTGCATTTTGAAAGAGAAACTTCTGTCACTGTCAGGATTGAACTCTCAACCTTCCAAGTGGGAGACAAGTGTCTTCACCACCAGGCCATTACGCCCTTCACATATACATCTTAATTATAGTGTGTGTGCCCGTGTGTATTGTGTATAATATATATAATGAAAGAATTTATAATTGCTGATAGATGATAGATAGATAGATAGATAGATAGATAGATAG
Source organism: Thamnophis sirtalis (assembly GCF_051295495.1). Lineage (NCBI taxonomy): Eukaryota > Metazoa > Chordata > Lepidosauria > Squamata > Natricidae > Thamnophis > Thamnophis sirtalis. Next base: position 113,859,547 of record NW_028261382.1, on the reverse strand, counting down.
ATAGATAGATAGATGGATAGATGGATAGATGGATAGATGGATAGATGGATAGATGGATAGATGGATAGATGGATAGATGGATAGATGGATAGATGGATAGATGGATAGATGGATAGATGGATAGATGGATAGATGGATAGATGGATAGATGGATAGATGGATAGATGGATAGATGGATAGATGGATAGATGGATAGATGGATAGATGGATAGATGGATAGATGGATAGATGGATAGATGGATAGATGGATAGATGGATAGATGGATAGATGATAGATGATAGATAGATAGATAGATAGATAGACAGATGATAAAATAAAATGAAAGAAACCTCTTTATTCTTTCCAAACCAAAGAAAGTTGCAAAAAAGTTATGTAAAGTGGCTTAGAACTTTATCCATCTGTTCAGTTATGGTTGGCTAGGGAATTCTGGGAGTTGAAGTCCACAGATTGAATAAATTGCCAAGGTTGGACAACCCACCCTAAGCAAAGCCCAACAATGGTGCCCCTCAATGAAAGTGAAGCTCTCACACCACAAGATAGAAACAAATGAGATATCTGAAAATATCTTCAGACCAGACTTTTAAACTTTAGTTGCTCACCGGGCCAAATAAAACTTCGTTTAAAAACACAATGCGTATTAAAGTTAAACTGCAGACAAGGAAAATTACAAGAAAAAAATGGCAGTGAAAAAATTAAGGGCATGATTGCTAGGGAACAAATTCTGTGCTCCCCGCTTTAATTGGTGCCCTAAGCACATGCTTATTTTGCTTAATGGGTAATCCAGGGTTGATACATATCTAATGTTGCAATGTATATTCCAAAACCATAGGGATTTTGCCACATTGCTGTGACGCTACTGTGGTTAATCAGAACCTTTGCGGGCACCCACATTTACTGCATCAAAGGTGAACTTGTAGTTCGTCTTCGTCAAGAATGGGCTATTTCCTTTTGCCAAAGTTTTATATATTTACATATATTTATATATTTACTAGCCAATAACCCGGCGTTGCCTTGGTATTTATTTATTTATTTATTTATAGGAGGGAAATGTCCGGACCAAACATAATTTCTAATGTTGGATTTTCCCCCTTACCCGAGGGAGCCCCCTTGTGGAGTACTGTGAAGCCGTTACCATGGCAACTCCACTGCCCTGTTCAGTAGAAGCCATTTTATGGCAGTACAGTAGAAGCCATTTTAAGGCACAACAAGCTGTATCTTAACAGAACACACACCCTGAGGGGTGTTAGGGGCGTCTTACCCCCACCCCCACAGCATTTGTTTCCAGAGAGTAAGTCATCTGTGTACCAAGTTTGGTTGAAATTGCTCGAGGCGTTCCAGAATTATATATATATTGCTAACTTCTTTTAGTATCCAAGAGTCATAGGGGGCATGGCCAACAGAGACACGATGTGATAGGATCAGCAAGGATAAGACTTTTGAGTCCCTTTGAGAGATCTGAGGAAGGGATTTTACTGTGTTGTTTGTCTGTATGTCTTCAAGTTCAGAGGTGGGTTGCTCATGGTTTGGCCCGGTTCAGCTGAACCGGTAGTGGAATACAGGCCCGGGTCACAGAACTGGCAGTGACCCAGGCCTGCCATGCCCCTGAACCGGTTCCCTCACCACCACTGGGCCACTGCCATTGTGGTTTTTAGTGACTGCGCATGCGCGAAGAACAATTTACATTGAACAGAGCACACGTGTTGTGAACTGGTAGTTAAACTGACAGCACCCCATCCCTGCTTCAAGTCCTGGCAACGACATACATTCAGACAAGCCTGCATGTGTTTCATGGCAAAATTTTCAGGAGTGGGTCACCTTAGGGCAGAGGGAGGGGGAGGGAAGGGGGAGGGGAGAGAGAGAGAGAATAATACAAAAGGATGTTGAAAAAATGGGGTCCAGAACAGCTACAAGTAGGTGAGTTAAACTTCTGTGCAGAACAACTTAAAGGGACTTGTTCTGTTTAGCCTAAAGAAGGGAAGATTAAACGGAAACATGATCCTCAAAGATTTTATGATTCTGTTGCTTGCCACAGCCATGCTTCCTCGTCCATTCTTCCCATGACAAGGGGCTCAGGCACAGGAAATGAGGATTTTTTTTTTTAAAAAAAGCCTTTTTATCTATGTGCAGGATTGTCTTTCGTCGTGCACACTATATACACAAACGTCTAACTAATGGTGGAGAAATCAGAACTTGGAAGGATGTTCAAAGTGCTTCAAAAGAGTTGACGTGTTTATGGGGATTCATGAAGGGCTGTGCCAAGCCATTCTCAAGTTTGAAAGTTAGCATTATTATCATTACATATCATTGACTGCCTGCTGCCCAAAGGCCTGACCTGGCCATTCATAAAATAGAGCTTGAATTATGTACTATAAAAATAGAACAAATTGAATGTCAAAAAGTGTTAAATTGACATTAGAAAGAGGGGAAAAAAAAGTCAAATTCTAGAAAAGCCTGAACACCTGAGTAAAATATCTGAAAAATAACAAAAACTGGATTTTAAAGTCTTTACTTCCATTCCAGAGAGTGCAATAAAACTCTCTTTTTACGACGCTGTAATCCAGTGGTGGGTTTCAGGCGGTACGCCCCGGTATGGGTGTACTGGTGGTAGCTTGGAGCAGCAGCCACCGTACAGGAATGGTGGCTCATTTGCCCACCCGCCCGCATTCCTTACCGCTTTTTGATGCAAATGGGCCAATTGCACATGCAAGCACAGCGTGTGGCACCTGCGCGACCTCCGCTGAGTAGCTGGATGTCGCAGGCGGTGGCATGTGCGATGAGGACGCCTGGCCCCGTCGCAGCGTACCGGTTGCGATGGGATCTGTAACCCACTACTACTGTAATCTACTTAATTCAGGCAAGAGTTGGGGCAACTGGATGGAGCTGAGTATTTACTGGCCAGGTGCCCTTCCTGATGCCTACATGGAGTTCGCAGCAGATATTGTGCCTTAAGAGAGAAACAGCTGCCACTACCTAGGATTGAACTCTCAACCTTCTGAGTGGGAGGTGAGCATCTTCACCACTAGGCCACCGTGCCACTCATTCAGGAGATTACAATGCAGTGCTACAATTTGCTATCTTGCCAACAGCGTCAGCCAGGACAATCTATAGCCGGGAGCTAACCACTGGAATGGTCCTCATATCTTCTGGTCACCTACCTCAAATGATTTGATGAAGAGATCTGGAAAAGGAGGTTGAAAGGGTCACCTTAGCCTCTGTGCTGATATATATCAGACAAGTATCTTTCAGAAATTCTGGCTCCATTCCCCTGAAAACTTAGAGCAAGATCCATGGCTTACAGCTGAATGGAGATCTTTTATAAATTTCCCATGGAGATCTCTGCATGTTAAGTACAGAATGTCCAATAGCAGTTTTAGCTTTACCATCTAGTGGTGTCACTTCAAATTTACCTTTTCCTAGATGGTCTTCCAAAGATAATTATAAAAACAATCACAGAAAATGCTGGATCCTGTCCAATCAATGGTATCCCATCCTTTTTTTTTTAGAAAAGTAAAGGTAGCAGGGAATCAAGGAAGTACCAACTCAGACAAACAATAAAATAGTAAATAACAGTCTAATTAAGGAACTACCAAGAATGCTGCCATCAACACTGGCAGGACAACGATTCATAAGCAGAGAGCAAACCCTATTCCTTTCCAACAGTTAATTATTATGTATTTATATATTTATGTATTTATTTGTGTACCTATGTACCAATGTATCTATGTATCTATGTATCTATGTATCTATGTATCTATGTATCTATGTATCTATGTATCTATGTATCTATGTATCTATGTATCTATGTATCTATGTATCTATGTATCTATGTATCTACGTATCTACGTATCTACGTATCTACGTACCTACGTACCTACGTACCTACGTACCTACGTACCAACGTATCAACGTATCAATGTATCAATGTATCAATGTATCTATGTATCTATGTACCAATGTACCTATGTACCAATGTACCTATGTACCTATGTACCTATGTATCTACGTATCTACGTATCTACGTATCTACGTATCTACGTATCTACGTATCTACGTATCTACGTATCTATGTATCTATGTATCTATGTATCTATGTATCTATGTATTTAGTTAGCTAGCTAGCTAGTTAGTTAGTTAGTTAGTTAGTTAGTTAGTTAGTTAGTTAGTTAGTTAGTTAGTTAGTTAGTTTGTCAAACGTATGAGATAATAGGTATAAGTATAAACATGGACATGAACACAGGAAATGGGGACAAATAAATGGGGACAATAGGACAGGGACGGTAGGGACGCTGGTGTGCTTATGCACACCCCCTTACAGACCTCTTAGGAATGGGGTGAGGTTCACGCTAGACAGTTTAAGGTTAAAGTTATGGGAGTTTGAGGATGTAACAACGGAGTCAGGTAGAGCATTCCAGGCATTGACCACTCTGTTGCTGAAGTTGTATTTTCTGCAATCAAGTTTGGAGCGGTTTACCTTGAGTTTGTATTGATTGTTTGCCCATTTATTATTGCAGTTGAAGCTGAAGTCATCATTGACAGGTAGGACATTGTAGCAGACAATTTTATGCACTACGCTTAGGTCAGACCTTAATCGGCGTAGTTCTAGGTTCTCCAAAATTTCAAGCCTGGTGGCATAAGGTATTCTATTGGGTCAGAGGTGTGGAGGACTCTTCTCATGAAATACCTCTGAACTCACTCAATTGTATTAATGTCCAATATACAGTGTGGATTCCAGGCAGATGAGCTGTATTTGAGAATTGGTCTGACAAAAGTTTTACAAAAAGTTTTGTATAAGTTTAGTTAGGTAACGAAACATCTGCCAAAAAAAACTCCAACAACAATTGTAGTTCAATCCTGAGCTACAAATATTCTTTTAAGATAGGCATTGAGGCAATGGTCAACCATTGCCATATCATCACCAAAATAATTACATGGGCACAATGACATCACAAACCACTAAGGACAATTAAAAGGATTTTATTACCATACTCTATTCTTTAAATTAATCAAGGAAGCAGCTACTGTTTTTTGCAAACCACCAAATTGTTTGCTCTAACCCTGGGGTACCCTATTTCGGGGACAGTGAATTGGAGAACCTTAAAAAGAAAGTGATTGCTAAAACGTTGAATTTATGTTTACTGACAAAGAAATAAAGGGAGACTAGTATAGATTTATTTCAAGCTATTTAGTTCTCATCAGCTAGCCATACCCTTCTGGGATTCAAACCCAGGCTACTTGCATATTAGGTAGATGTATTAACCTCTAAGCCATTGGGTCTCCTTGCTTTTTTGGCTATACCAGGGAAGAGATCAAGTGGTTTGTCTGGTGAGACCAGTCTATCAGGGCAACTTGGTCTACCCAATTATGCAGGGGCCGGCTTCAAAATTTTTAGCAAGGGGTTCTCTGCCCGGTTGCTGGGTGGGCATGGATATGGTGGACGTGGCCTAGTTGGCCTCCTGCACCATGGCAGGGGGAGCGTTTTTGCCCTCCTCGGGCTCCGGAAGCTTTCCTTGAATCTCCGGGAGGATGAAAATGTCCTCCCCAGGCTCCAGTGGCCCTCTGGAGGCCAGAAAGGCACCCATTTCCAGTCTTCTGGTAGGCCTGTTTTTCGCCCTCCCCGAGCTTCCACGTGCGCCCTGCACTTACCTGCACCCAAAATGGGACGCATGGGGATTCCTGGGAGGGGTGGGGCAAGGTGGGCATGGTCAGGCAGGATTTGGGGGTTCTCCAAACTGCCCAGAATTATAGCAAGAGGTTCCCCTGAGCCTCTGCAAACCCCCAGCAGCCCACCCCTGCAATTATGGGATGGAGAAAATGGAAGCAGTATGCTCTGTCGCATAACTGGGTAGACCAGTTGTCCTGAAAGACACTTAGGGGTTGCTAAAAGTTGGCAACTTGATGGCACAGGATCAATCAATCAATCAATATTTGGGGCTTGACTAATGCTCTGTTACTTTTATCTTTCTTTAGTGAGGAATGATACTGACTTAAACAACTACTGCCAATGGGTTTTCTCGAGTCATTCTGACTCTTGGACTAAATCTACTACAAGAGTAAAGCATCCTCCACTAAAGACAAATTTACTGAGATCTTTTAACCTTTGCGTCAGCCTATGCGATGAATTCTTGCATTAGCCAAAATAAATTTTTTTTTAGTAGTATTTTATTAATATTTATAGGCCGCCCTTTTCCCCGCGGGGACTCAGGGCGGCTTACATAAAATAGGGAGGGGGGTATAAACAATAAACATAAAACAATACATAAGAGTTAAAAATAGTACACAACATTCATTCTTCATTCGGGTGGGGACAAATTGTGATCTTATCCCCAGGCCTGACGGGATAGCCAGGTCTTGAGGGCTGTGCGGAAGGTCTGGACGGTGGTGAGGGTATGAATCTCCACGGGGAGATCGTTCCAGAGGGTCGGAGCTGCTACTGAAAAGGCCCTCCTCCGTGTAGTTGCCAGTTGGCACTGACTGGCGGATGGTATTCGGAGGAGGCCCAATCTATGTGATCTTATAAAGTTTGATGGTATCTCATCCTTCCATTTGTTTCATCAAGCATGCCAAGAAAATTACATCTGAAGCTCTGTCACCATTGGAAGATGCAAAGATACAACACAAACTTTTTAAAAGAGGCCACACACCTTTTCAAATCTCCAAAGAACTATTCTCCTTAGTTGAATCCGCTTTTGGCGTTCGCTCAGCTACAAGAAGACGGTTCTCAACAGTTGTTTCTGGGGAATATAAAGCCTGTTGAAAAGGCTTTCCTTCTAATATATGAGGTCTTTAAATTGGATGCGTGACGATTCCTACTGAAAGATCTCTGCTCACTCAGCTACTTTTAGAGACCTGCGTGCATTTAGCACCATAATCTAAAACGGATTTGTAACTGTGTTCAGCAGGATATGCTTATCAACAGTTTTAGGCTTGGATTTTCTGCCATACTGTGAGCATGCTCCAAATTTTAATTCAGCAGAAGGGATTCATTTGGATGTACAGAAATGTTGGCAAAACAGTAACAAATACACACTTACCAATGAGTAGGCCTGGATCAGACTCTAGAAAGAGGGCAGAGAAGAGCAACAGAGATGATTAGGGGGCTGGAGGCTAAAACATATGAGGAATGGTGGCAGGAACTTCCGGTTGGGCCGTTGGGCCATTTTCTGCCCTCCCTAGGCTCCGGAGGCTTTCCTGAAGCCTAGGGAGGGCAAAAAATGGACCAATGAACAAACCGGAAGTTTGTTCCCGAACATCTGGTTGGGCCATTGGGCCGTTTGTCACCCTCCCCAGGCTTCAGGAAAGCCTCTGGAGCCTAGAGAGGGCGAAAAATAGACCTAAAGGCTGAACCGGAAGTTTGTTTCCGAAGTTCTGGTTGGCCCCATTGGACCTGTTTTTCACCCTCCCCAGGCTCTGGTGGCTTTCCTGAAACCTAGGGAGGATGAAAATGTCCTCCCCCAGCCCCCTCGCCAAGGCCGTTTTCGCCCTCCCCAGGTTTCAGGAAAGCCTCCGGAGTCTGGGGAGGGTGAAAATCCCCCCCATGTGGGGATTGCTCGCCCATGCACGAGTAGGGGGGTCACTTGTGCATGCGCAGGTAGGTAGGCACATGCACTCCCGATAGAGAATGCACACACAGTTTTGTCACTGGTATAGGGTTTCCTGCCTGAGCAGAGAGTTGGACTAGAAGACCTTTATGTTCTCTTCAAACTATTGGTTTGTTCTGGTCTCGTCTCATCTCTCATCTTGTCTCTTCCCATCTGTTAGACTATAATGGCTTGTAAGTTTACACCCTGGGGTGACCCCTTCTTTTACCCTAAACTCTGAATTTATATACATGAAAACTGCATGCATACACATCCATATACTCAACATAACAATGCAGAGGAGATGCATTATATAAGTTAGTAGGATAACATCTGTTGCTCACCAGGATGCAACACACACAGTCCCTACAACCTTACAACACAACAGTGAGTCTTGAGTGTAAAAACCATGCCGTCAGAGGCCCATTTTTAAGATATCCAGGTAATCCACAACTTATGACAGTAATGGAGCCTGAAAATTATGGTTGTAAGTGATAAAGCAGGTCATCATATAACCAACCCAACTTTGCAAACATTTTCTGCAGCTTTCATTAAGCAAATCACCATGGTGGTTAAATGAATCTATGGTCATTAAGCAAATCCATTGTTTGCTATTGGGAGGTTTTCACGAAAACCAGAAGTAAATTCCAATGCTGTAAAAATTGTCAAAATGTCATCCAAAATGTTTTCAATAGTGGTCACACGACCACAGAATACTGCAAATGATCTGACAGGGTTGCTGAGCTCCAGAAATGGGGTGACTTCATGGGGTGCAGCTGTTGAAACATTGGGGCCAGGTCAGAGGTGGTATTCAGCAGGTCTGACCAGTTCTGGAGAATCGGGAGCAGAAATTTTGAGTAGTTTGGCGAACCAGTAATTACCACCTCTGGCTGGCCCCGCCCCCATCTATTCTCTGCCTCCGAGTCCCAGCTCATCAGGGATTTTGCAGTAACCTTCCCCTGCAACGCCCACCAAGCCACACCCACAGAACCGGTAGTAAAAAAATTGTAATCCAATCACTGGACTAGGTCATAAGGATTTTGGGGGTGGGTCCTTCACAGGGGTGGGATTCTACCGGTTCAGACCAGTTTGGGTGAACTGGTAGCTCCGACCATCAGATGGGAGCGAACTGGTTTGCTATGACGATGAAATGGGCCCGCCCGTCCGCTCCTGCGCTCAAACTCACCTGTATCTTCTCAGCTGAGTCATACAGCTGAGCAGATTTCCATGCCTCAACTGCATTACTCCCCAGCAGTAACGCAGAAGGCACTTTTTCTCAAAACTGCACATGCACACACAGCGTGAGAGGCACGCGATCACTGAACCAGTTATTCAACCAATAGGATCCCACCACTGGTCCTTTGTAATTTTGAACAGTAGCTAAACTATATTATCTTCCTCTAAAAGATAATATAAAATTTCCCCAGGAATATCTGAAAGTCTCCAAAGCACGAGTCTTTCCCCCCACCACACACAAACACACACACTAATCTCCTTTGCAGACATGAAACACTCATTTACTCACAACCACCAGACCGAGAAAAATTAACATCTGGCGGAAAAAGACTTCATCATTAATATCGCTCGACCCCTGATTGGATAAACACAAGGTTTTTCATCACAATCCATATTAGCAAAGATTTCACTATTTTTCCATCATTAGTTGGATAAATCCAAAGCCTGATAATGTAAGTTTTTTTCCTGGGTTAAGCCAAAAATCACACACAAAATCCATCGTATTAAGCCGAGAATTAAAAGTATCCGCTAAAACACTTCTGACTTCTGAGCATAATCATTTCCTGGAAAAATCTGGGTTGGAGAGCTGTCAAAACAGCAACCAATCATCACAAAGCCCACAAAACTAATGACCAATCATGCTATCAAGAAACTTTTTAATCAAGAATCCAATGTTCTATACCAGCGGTTACCAACTGGTGGTCCGTGGACCACTGGTGGTCTGTGAGAAAAATGTGGTGGTCCGCAGAAAAATTATTTGCAATTTTTATATTGCAATAAATCTGAAGTCTTCAAACTACAGCCCCTGGGCTGGATACGTGCAATGAACATTTGTGTTGTGCCAGAAAGTCTCCTACTTCAGGATCTTTCTGTGTGGGTCGGAGGGGGGGCAGAAATTCTGATTTGGGGTTTGCTTCAGGCTTCCGGTGTGGGGCTTTGGGTGAAGGCTGGAGGAAAGTGCCACTGGTGGCAAATAGCCAGAGAGCCTTGTTCCAGTGGTGTGGAACTGGCTGACCATCTCAGGCCACTGAGCCTCCAGGCGCTGGTATCTGGCCTTGCACTCCCGCAGAGGTTTCCCCTCTGCTAGGAAAGCCTACGCTCGTAGTCCTCACTGAGGTGCTTCTGCTGAGTCTCCAATTTGAACTGAGCCAGCTGTTTTGCCAACTCTTTCTCGTGGTGGCTGCTTAGCTCCAACAACTGCTTCCTGTTGGGGCCCTAAGGAGCCTGGGTGGGGAGGCGAGGAGTGGCTGGGGGGGAGGGTCAAGTAGAGGCTGGCGAGGCCCCCCCCTTGACATGAGTGACATCAGGTTGGTCACGCCCACCCAGTCACATGACCAATTAGCCACGCCCATCCAGCCAGTCATTAGGTGGATCATGTTAGTGGGCCACGGGATTTAAAATTACGAATTTAGTGGTCCCTGAGGTCCAAAAAGGTTGATGACCCCTATTCTATAGAGATTTTCACAACAATGGCCAACTTTTTGGAATCCATCATTTACATAAGTAATGGCCAGACTTCCCTCTCAGTGTTGTGAGGTTTTTTTCTCCTTGCAACTATAGAATTCTTATTTTAAATAGGATTGTTTATTTAAAACTGCCTAGTATGTGAATTCATTTCTTCCCTCCCTCTTTTCCTGTATACAAAAAGAGTGGAGAGGGAACTAATGCAAAAAAATGTTTATTTAACTATTCTACTTTTTTTATTACCAAATGTCATGCTGTTGCAGTTTACGACACGCTAACATTTTAAACGATGAAAATGCTCACTAAATCACAGCGATTAAAATACGGAATACTAAAGTGATAAAACGATAATAGAACAAAGTTAGCTTCCTGAGCAATTAAAAGGTTCTAAATAAACATGGGAAGAGACTTTTCTCTGGAAAAGAAGCTATGAAGCAAGGGAAGTTAAGAAGAATTTCAATTCCCCCACTGTTGAAGTTTGACGGAACAGATGAGGCATGAGGCAGCTGAGGTAAGCAAACAGCTATTTATTGAGTAACAGCAACAGTCAACTATATACAGATAGAGTTCAGCACCTCTGAACTCTATGAGGACCTGCAGCCGGTCATAAGTCGAGGACTTTAGGACCGGTCGCAAGTTGAGGACTTAGCACCCACCCCACCCCCTTTATTCTCTGGAGGTATTGTCTTCCTTCGAGTACTGTAGTAAATGCATTAGTTTAATATAGTCTCTGCTCGTGAACTATCTGAACAGGTAGGACTTTCACCCAGAGAGTGAGACAAATATCTCATTAAAATGATTTCCTAAGACGTGATAGGACTTGGTTGAAGAGCCATATCAGAAGTGACAAGGTAGGTTTACATTCATAATTCTTCTGGGACGTAAGCTCAGGGACATCAGGTAGAAGAAAATTGACATGCAGACCAATTAAAACCCATTCACAGTTATGGTGAATGGTGAGATGGGAAAACTGAATCATTGTTGTAGGAAGCTAGCACCCAGCCCTCTCCTAGAAGAATGAAATATTCCAGGAAATATTAAAAAGGCAGAATATTATACCTCCCTGGATGAGAAAAGGAGAAACATGCTCTTACAAAGCAGCCCCCACCTTTGTAAATAGAAAGACTGGGCCATCTTATCTACAACACAAAAGGCCATCAGCTCCAGGATGATGGGTTTATCTCTCAGGGCAAAGCCATTCAGCCCCAAAAGGAAATTGCCCTTCATTGAATCACCCAGCAAGATTCCACCAGGCCTGGGATTCAAGGCATCCTACAAAGTTAATTCTGCATGGCCCCATGGGAGTCTGACAACCAATCAGAAAGCATGTGTTACACAGGAACAGGAAGCTCTAAGACAGGGCCTAAGAGAGGAGATAGATATGGGGTGGGTTCCGGATTCCGTTCCAACCAGTACGGTTGGAACGGCCCTGGAGTCACCCACATGGATGTGTGTGGCATACGCATGCATTGTAGCCGCAAACAACGCTTCCGCAAGCCTCCGCAACGCTCCAGCTGCTCGGCAGAGCATCGTGCAGGCTCTGTACATGCCATGTGCTTGTGTGGAAGCACCAAAAGCTCTAAAACACAGTAAGGAGCTCAGGCGGGTGGATGGGTCCTCCGGAGCACCATACCGGAGTGGTAACTGGTGCTCCGGGCAGATTCTGGTGTGCCCATACCGGAGTGTACCACCTTCAACCCACTACTGAGAGAGAGAGGGAGGGAGGGAGGGAGGGATGGATGGATGGATATGAGAGAGAGGGGAAGGGAGGGAGGGAGGGAGGGACAGAGAGAGAGTGTGGGGGAAAGAGAGAGAGAGAGAGATGGATGCTCTTTTTTGCCCAGGACCTCAAACCTGTCCACGATTAAACCATCTTTTCAAGCAATCTCCATTTTTTCCCAGTGTCTTTCTTCCCACTTAGAACTGAACCCAGATGGACATTTCTTCCAACAGTGTCTTGCATGGAAATGAAACTGCACCAGTGTTCATGGAAACCATTTTGAGAAGTTTTGAAAATGTTCAGTGAGGAAAAGCTGCCAAAAAAGCCAACACACTTCTAGGCTGCATAAACAGAGGGATAGAATCAAGATCACGTTAAGTGTTAATACCACTTTATAATGCCTTGGTAAGGCCACACTTGGAATACCGCATCCAGTTTTGGTCGCACCGATGTAAAAAAGATGTTGAGACTCTAGAAAGAGTGCAGAGAAGAGCAATAAAGATGATTAGGGGACTGGAGGCTAAAACATATGAAGAACCCTCTCTAAAGCACCTGAGGGCAGGACTAGAAGCAATGGGTGGAAACTAATCAAGGAGAGAAGCAACCTAGAACTAAGAAGTAATTTCCTGACAGTTAGAACAATTAGCTATTGGAACAACTTGCCTCCAGAAGTTGTGAATTCTCCAACACTTGAAGTTTTAAAGAAGAGATTGGACAACCATTTGTCTGAAATGGTATAGGATTTCCTCCTGAGCAGAGGATTGGACTAGAAGACCTCCAAGGTCCCTTCCAATAAATAAATACCCGGGCAACGCCAGGTTATCAACTATTATAATATAACTCATAATGTCTGAGTCCAGCCAACTATTGCATGTTTAAAAGATTGTGGTTAAGAAAACCAAGGTTGCTATTATCTATAAATGAAGTTATTGTCTTAGTATATTGCCTATTGTCCACATTAAATAGCAACAAGTCTCTATGCCTTTCCTAGTTCTACCTAAGTATCAAAGACTAAAATTCAGAGGTGTCAATAAAATTGGGGGTCAAAACAGTCAAGATGGCAGGTGCAAGCTCTCTCTCAATTTTACACATGTTGCACATGCAATGCATGAATAAAATGAGTGGAGTTTTACTTATGGCTGTAACCACTATTCTGACTACTTTTTATCACCTGCACCCCTGCTAAAATTTGTATAGTAGGAATGGAAAACGTGCACTTAAAACAAAATTGGGTTTACTTGATTAAAACAGTCTATTTCCCAAGAACCTAAGAAAAACCACCTGTAACTTTGCATTTAAAAAACAAACAAACCACCAAATGCAAATCTACACGTAAATTCATTGTCACTAGTGACACAATTAATCCAGTGGTTGAAATTCCCCATTTTGGCTAACCAACAGGAAAGAAACTGGACTAAGTTGTGTGTTTCCCCTAGTACGATACTCAATTTTATTGTGTGCTTGGGACCTCATTCCATAAGTAATAAGTCAAGAGAAGGTTGACTTAAATGACAAATGCATCAGTCATCATAAGAAGGCAATAAAGATTAATAGAGAAATAACATTCCTTGATAATCTGTGCATTAACGTAAACCCAATGGAAATATCTGGACGTTCAACAAGGTTTCAAAAATATGTTTGTCCCATCTGGGACTTTCCAGATGTATTAGGAACACAGGTAGACCCCAACTTACAATTACAATTGACTTTTCTGTTGCTAAGTGAGACACCTGTTAAGTGAGTTTTGCTCCATTTTACGACTTTTCTTGCCACCACTGTGAAATAAATCGCTGCAGTTGTTAAATTGGTAACATGGTGATTAAGTGAATCTGACTTCCCACTTTTGATAAGGTGATCACATGACCCTGGGACGCTGCAACAGTCATAAGTATGAACCAATTGCCAATCATCTGAATTTTGATCATGTGACCATGGGGATGATTGCAAGTGTGAAAAATGGTGATAGTATATTTGTTTTTCAGAGTTGTTGGAACTTTGAATAGTAATAACACTTAGACTTACAGTATATACAGCTTTACGGTGCTTTACAGCCCCCTCTAAGTGATTTTACAGAGTCAGCACAATTGCCCCCAACAATCTCGGTCCTCATTTTACCCATGTCAGAAGGATGGAAGGCAGAATTAATTTTGAGCCTGGTGAGATTCAATCTGCCAAACTGCAGGCAACCAGCAGTCAGCAGAAGTAGCCTGCAGTACTGCACTCTAACCACTGAGCCACCTCTGTTCATATGGTCACTAAATGGTCACTAAATGAATGGTTGTAAGTCAAGGACTACCCATATAGCCCACTGCCTTCTCAGCCAATAGGACAGTTGCCACTATGCCTCCTCTATGCTCTGAATTGAGCATCAGTATCAGTGGTGAAATTCAAATTTTTTTACTACCGGTTCTGTGGGCATGGCTTAGTGGGCATGGCAGGGGGAAGGATCCTGCAAAATCCTCATTCCCTCCTCACTCCTGAAGGAAGTCCCACCACTGGTCCTTGGATATGATTATTCTACACTATCATGCTCGTATTTATAAAACTCAGTGCCTCTGTGAAAGGTAAGGACAACTACTGCATTTGTGGTGCAATCAGAACATTGCATGTGCTGAAGTTGTTTTAACGCAAACCAAAGATGCCTTTAAAAAAAACAAGTTTACATCATATTCTTATGCATGCCAGGGCTGTGTGTGAGGTAATTTAAGGTGGTTCTGACAAGTGTCATCGGCATCTTCATATCCGGTCACATGGACGGCAGGCCACTTCCACAAATGAGGCCATACCCACAGAGTAGGATCGAACAATTTTTGAAACCCACCACTGGTCCATCCCCACCCTACTCTGGGGGCCAACCAGAGGTGGTATTTGCTGGTTCTCTGAACTACTCAAAATTTCCGCTACTAGTTCTCCAGAACCTGTCAGAACTTGCTAAATCTGACCCCTGATCAGTATGTTACTATTAATGGAAAGAAGGGGGATAAAGAAGAGGAATTTTTTTATCACTCTATGAATACCGAGTACCACCGTAAACAAGGAAAGAGGGAGAGAGTAACTAGCTTGTAAAAGCACAACCCCAACCCCCTGTGGACTTGCAATCCACAAGAAAATTGCTGGGTTTTTTGGAATATAAGTCACACCTTTTTCCCTCAAAAAAGAGACTGAAAATCTGGGTGCTTCTTATACACTGAATACAGCATTTTTTGCCTCCCGAAACCGCACCCCCTTTGCAAAAATGGTTGTGCATAGCCTTTAGGAGCCTTGCAGAATACTCCTGAGGGCTGGGGAGGGCAGGAATGAGCGAAAAATGGGTCATTTTTTGCTCATTCTGCCCCCCCCCACCCCTCAGGAGCACTTTACAAGCCTCTTAAAGACTATGAATGCCCTTTTTTGAAAAAAAATGGGTTCTATTTCATGAAAAACGGGTCGCTTTGGGGAAGTCTGCAGAGTGCAAAAACTTTTTTTTTAATTTGCCTCTTCAAAACCTTGGTGCACCTTATACTCTGGTGAGTCTTATACTCTGAAAAATACAGAAGTTATTCTCTATAATCTTGTTTCCTTTAAAGCTTCTTTCACAGAGAGATTGTTTGCCAAATTTAATAAGATTGCTCATAAGCTTAAAAGGATTCATGTTCCAACCGCTCCTCTAAATGCTCTTTTCAGGCTTAATTGATTTTTTTTTATGTGGGCAGATAAAAGTATTTTATCGGAAATCACCATGGCTGTGAAATGCATATTCTTTCTGTAATCTGCTAGAACGTTATACTACCACAACTGGCCCAGACTGAACACTTCTAACAAACACTGCTTGGATTCACACACATCATTGTTAGCCTTCATTTGTTGAACTGTGTTTATTGGCTGGACCATGTTTGGGTGGATTCATACAACACACTAAGCTCTAAATCACAATTTAATAAACCACTGTGTGGGGTTCGTATAACATACCAAACCAAAACCATTTTTGTTAAGGGAACTGGATCTCAGCCCTAAACCATATTCTACAAGCCACAATGGTGTATTCATAGATCGTAGTAACAGGCCCAAACCAAACAAATTGCATTATGGCTTAGCAGAACGAGGGGATTTAGCCAATGGTGCATGTATTCATTATATCTGGATTTCTTTTAAAGAAATCTTTACTCCACTTTTATTTTTATAAATAACTCAAGGCAGAAAATATTTCCAGTACAGCCCCCCACCTCCTCCTGTTTTCCCCACCACAACAACAACCCTGTGAGGTGGGTTGGGCTGAGAGAGAATAACTGGCCTAAAGTCACCCAGCTGGCTTTCATGCCTAAGGTGGGACTAGAACTCACAGTCTCCTGGTATCTATGTTTTCCTTTCACCAGTAGACCAAACTGACTCTTTGGATCTTTGACAGAACCAGTCCTAGAATTCAATTTAATAGTTAATTTGCTTTGGAAAAATCTATTTATTTATTCATTATTTTATTTTATTTATTTTACTTACTGTATTTTTCGGAGTATAAGACTTTTTTAAACCTTTTTCCCTCAAAAAAGAGGGTGAAAATCTGGGTGTGTCTTATACACTGAATACAGCATTTTTTGCCTCCTGAAACCCTGCCCCTTCACCAAAATGGTCATGCATAGCCTTTAGGAGGCTTATAGAGTGCTCCTGGGGGCTGGGGAGGGCGGAAATGAGCAAAAAATGGCCCTGTTTTTGCTCAATTTTGCCCCCCCCCAGCCCCCAGGAGCACTCTATAAGCCTCCTAAAGGTTATCCATGCCCTTTTTTTGCCAAAAATGGGCCTGTTTTTGTGAAAAATGGGCCATTTTTTTTGTTCGTTCCCCCCCCCCCAAAGCACTCTATAAGCCTCCTAAAAGCTATTTATGTTCTTTTTTTGGTGGGGGGAAATGGGCCCATTTGCATGAAAAATGGGCCATTTTGGGGAGGTTTGCAGAGTGCAAAAACTTTTTTTTTTTAATTTGCCTCTTCAAATTTTGCATTTTATACTCTGGTGCATCTTATACTCTGAAAAATATGGTAGTTATTTACTTACTTACTTACTTACTTACTTACTTACTTACTTACTTACTTACTTACTTACTTACTTAATTCATCAAGCATGAATTAGATAACATATATGTATAAACATGATTATGAATACATGAAATGAAAACGAATACAAGGGAATGTTAGGACAGGGACGGTAGACACGCTGGTGCGCTTATGCACGGCCCTTAAAGACCTCTTAGGAATGGGGTGAGGTCGACAGTAGATAGTCAAAGATTGAAGTTTTGGGGGTTTGGGGAAGAAACCAGAGTTGCCAGGTAGTGTATTCCAGGCATTGACAACTCTGTTACTGAAGTCGTATTTTCTGCTATCAAGTTTGGAGCGGTTTACCATAAGTTTGTATCTATTGTGAGTTCGTGTGTTGTTGTTGTTGAAGATGAAGTATTCATTGACAGGTAGGACAACGTTGGAGATACTTTTATGTTCTAGGCTTACGTAGGAGTGAAGATGGGGGAGTTCTAAGTTGTCTAAGCCCAAAATTTCAAGTCTGGTGGCATAAGGTATTCTGTTGTGAGCAGAGGAGTGCAACCTTCTCACAAGTCAATAAGGAAGCCAGATTCACTTAACAACCGGGTTACTAACTTATTGACTGCAGGGATTCACTTAATCACTGTGGCGAGAAAGATCATAAAATGGGGCAAAATGCACTTAACAAATGTCTCACTTAATGACAGAATTGTTCAGTTCCATCGTGGTTTTAAGTGGAGGACTAGCTGTATTCCTCTATAGCTCACAATCCACAGACGCAGGGGTGTCAAACTCAAGGCCCGGGGGCCAGATTTGGCCCACGGAATGCTTAGATCTGGCCCGCAGGACCAGCCTGAAAACAGCAAAGGACCGGCCTGCAGTTCCTCTGCCAGGGCTGTGTGCGGCCCTCCCGAGCTTCATTTTCACTGATGGAGGGCTGCAGGAGGCTGTCACAGCTGAAAACGGAGCTCGGGAGCCCATTTTCACTGGCAGAACGCTCGGGCTACCACAGGCAACCCCAACACAAGTGAAATCAAGCTGGCCATGGCTACCTTGCCCATTCCTACGCCAGCCCCCCCCCCCCCCAAAGTCAAACCCCGATGCGGCCCTCAATGAAAATCAAAATCGAACTGCTGCACACACAGAAAATAATTGATCCACTTCGTTGACTCAATCAAATATTTATGACCAAAATAATAAGAAAAAACAGAATTCCAAAATACTGAAGCCTGTCCAAGCTCAGATTTCAACCTACAGATAATCCAGATAAATGCTTCATTATAAATCATGAAGGACCATCCTGCCTGATTAGACCAAAGGCCTCTCTATCTATTTATCCACAAAGGTCAACAAGATACCAACAAAACATCAAGCAACAGACCCAAATATCTTTCACTTGCTCTAGTTCCCTAGCAACCGCTGATTCATTAAGCCAAACAGTTGTGATGGGTCAGTCCAAACACAGCCTACTATTGTATATTCAAACAAGTAGTATGCAAATACACCGAATATCTGTATTTATAAGGGAACAGTCCATATTTGCAGCTTCTCCTTTCACCTCTCCAATTTTTTTTTTCCCAAGCAGTTCCATTTACACATCAGGCTTATTCATAATTAATTGAGTTGCGGTTTGCTGAGTTGGACCAATTTTGAGGATTCACATGACACAAAGAACCAAAAGGGCTGGATTTGCACATCGCTCTACCCTAAAATGGGCTTGCTACATGTAGTCATTGTCTTGTTTAACAAGTTTTCCCACAGAAAAGTACGTGAATAATTGGAAAAAAGAATTGTCCATTGGAAAAATCCATCCTAAAACTACTTAAGAAGTCATCGTTAGTCTAAAACTAGGCAAAATATTGCAGATTTATGCTAGATATACTGAGATCTCAATATTATATGATATATATGATATATCATAAAAGAGTTGGAAGGGACCTTGGAGGTCTTCTACTCCAACCCCCTGCCTAGGCAGGAAACCCTATATCATTTCAGACAAATGGCTATCCAACATCTTCTTAAAGGCTTCCAGTGTTGGGGCATTCACAACTTCTGGAGACAAGCTGTTCCACTGATTAATTGTTCTGTCAGGAAATTTCTCCTCAGTTCTGAGTTGCTTCTCTCCTTGATTAGTTTCCACCCATTGCTTCTTGTTCTACCCTCAGGTGCCTTGGAGAATAGCTTGACTCCCTCTTCTTTGTCCCTGAGATATTGGAACACTGCTATCATGTCTCCCCTAGTCTTTCTTTTCATTAAACTAGACATACCCAGTTCCTGCAACCGTTCTTCATATGTTTTAGCTTCCAGTCCCCTAATCATCTTTGTTGCTCTGAAGCTTTAAAGTCCTCCAGAACACAACATTCAGCAGTGTTTTTTCAAAAGGCAAACAGACTTTCCTGTTTTTTCCTTGAAGACGTTTCGCTTCTCATCCAAGGAACTTTGTCAGTTTGGATGGAATGGTGGAGGATGGAAGGATTTATATTCCTTGCAGTCATCTTGTTCATTAGCTCTCTCTCAGCGAGTCATTGAGACCACTTGGAGGTTTATCTGTGCCTTCACACCTGAATAGTGCAAATGGGTGTGGAACCCTCTTGGAACTGCGGAAAGGAGTGTGTTGTAAATTACAACACATAAATTAGAACACAATAATGAATGTGAAAACCAGTTATAAGTCACTTTTTTCAGTGTTGTTGACACTTCAGCCACTAAATGAAATTGTAATTCAAGAGCTGCCTGTACTATGTGCTCTAATACTATATAGATAGAATATGCACACCAGTGGTGGGATTCAGCCAGTTCGCACCTATTCGGGAGAACCGGTTGTTAACTTTCTAAGCAGTTCAGAGAATTGGTTGTTGGAAGAAATCTCCTTTTGGTTTTTTCCACTTTTACAGGTCTAATCCTGTAAGGAAGGCAGGAAGGAAACATTCTGGTGTTGTTTCTAGCCTCATCTTTATTGCCTTGCTTACAGAAACTGTCTCTCTGGTTAACCCTTATTACATTGTAAGAGCTAAAGCAAAGCACCCATCGATGTGAGTGACTTTGAGTTGGCTACGCCCACATGGTCACATGACCACCGGGCCACGCCTACCCAGCTGGTCATTAGGACAGAGAACCGGTTGTTAAATTATTTGAATCCCACCACAGATGCACACATATCCGTACACATACACAAAGTATGCTATACAAATTTGCTAAATAAATACACTATTACTATCCAGAATTCTGGGGACGAGACCTACCGATTGTTACACTTTCTCATCCCTTTCAAAGGTTCTGCAATCAGCTGGGTTTTTTTTCATATTTTATTTATATAACATATAAAAAATCAATTTCCATCAAACAGTGTGTGATCTGGGCACAGTTGTTTTTAAGCAGTCCTAATCCACATATTTGTTATAGTGTTCATCACAATATTGTTGATAATAATAATAATAATAATAATAATAATAATAATAATAATAATACTTGACAAATTGACAAAATCACCATCAGTCAAATGCAAAAAACCGCACTGCTTGGATCTGCACGCATATTACGAAAATACGTTACGACGTCCTAGGCCCCTGGGTGGGGCCCAACTAGTAACCAATGCCAAATCCGGCTAAACAACTGGCCGCTGTGATACAATTGTATAATTATAATAATACTTAACAAGATCTTCTTTAACAAAGGAGATAAAAGAGGAAATGTTAAAGTGCAATCAGCTGATTTTCAGGACTCTAAAGTGGTAGGCATAAATTAAATTGTCCCAGCCCTTCTTGTTTTCAGGGGGCAGTGCCCACCCAACCCCCATTTCTCCTCTCTAGCCATAAGAGAAGACAAATGTTGAATAGTAATGGACAGTGGCTCTTTGGGGTCCACTGTGAAGTCAGACAGGAGTCAGCTCCATTGTGTCTGAAGCCTGGAGAAGGCAAACCAAATGGGGGGTGGGGAGACCTCAGGATTAGAAACAATGAATAAGATACAGGCCTCTCCCCCCCCCCCTATCTGTCTTTCTGTTTCTCTGTGTCTCTCTCTGTTTTTTTCTCTCTCTCTTTCGGTCTGTCTCTGTCTCCGTCTCTCTGTTTCTTTCACTCTCTGTCTGTCTGTCTCTGTCTTTCTCTCTCTCTCTATGTTTCTCTCTCTTTCTGTCTGTCTCTCTGTCTTTGTCTCTCTCGTTCTGTCTCTGTTTCTTTCTCTCTCTTTCTGTCTGTCTGTCTCTCTCTCTCTTTCTGTCTCTCGCTCTGTCTCTGTTTCTTTTTCTCTGTGTCTACCTCTGTCTCTCTGTGTGTCTCTTTCTCTCTGTCTGTGTTTCTCTCTGTCTCTCTCTGTTTCCCTCTCTGTCTCTTTGTGTGTGTGTGTGTGTGTCTGTCTGTCTGCCTGCCTGTCTCTCTCTCTCTGTCCCTTTCTCTCTCTCTCTCAGAGAGAGAGAGGGTGGGAGGGAGGGAGAGCTTACATCATTTTTAATTAACTCCCATTGCAATTTAAATATCTTCTCTGAGTGTGCTTTTGCTTCCCTTGTGCAATCCCCTCTCCTTTTCACCTCAGGTGCACAAATGTACATACGCCATTGACAACCATGTCAAGTCTTATCACTGAGGCTGTATCTTTACTGTGGCCATAGTGATTCTTGCTGTCTCAGAAGCCTCCAGAAAACACCAACGCCGCCTCTGTTGATCCACAAATAGTCCCTCATTGTTCCCCTGATGGAAACAGGCTCCCTTTGATGGGGGGAAAAAGGAGGGGGGGATGTTGATTATTTCAGGAAGCTCGTTATTGAGAGAATCTCACTTTCGTTCCCGTCTAGACATTCAGGCCTTGTTCCAGCATGTCAGTCACTCTCTCAACCTCAATGCACTTTTTTTTGTGGAAAAAGGGGAAAAAAATCAATTTAGAGCCCCTTCCTGCGTTGGGAGCAAGACTGTTGCAATTTCACAGAAAAACAGCAAACACCAATGATTCCAAAGGAAAATGAACTTGACTTTCCTGATAATTAAGGATCCCTTTAAATTGGTTGTAAATTGGGGGAGAGGAGGGGGATAATTCTATTGACTCTCAGCGATTTGAGCAAATCCAATTTTTCAGGAGACTTGCTTTGATGACCATATCTTGGTTCCCAATTAAAGCAATAACTAAAAACAGAAGCGTAGGATTAGCATCTTGGGCACAAATATGAACTTCCAAGTGAAATGACCCATAGAGTTTTCATCTCAAGTTTCAAGAAGACCTTAGGAACAGGCAATCTCAGGGCCACCCATCTTCCCAGGCCTTGATGTCCTTCAGATGTCACTTGGAACTGAGGAGCAGGCCAGTTCCTAGCCAATTAAGCTCTACTGTACGTTCAGTGTGGAAAAGGATAGTTAGTGTTTGCAGTAGGAACTTGTTTATTGATTAAATTTATATGCCACCCATCTCATTATCTAGAGAGTCATATAAACAAGAATATATAAACACTAGCTGGATACCCGTGCTTCGCGACAAAACTATGTGATTGGGCAATTCAGGAGAAATCCGGTTCACTCCAGTTCAATCCATTGCCTCAGTGGTGATCGGTGATTGAAACACATCAGGGAATATCACTCCCTCCACCTTGAGTTTGGAACCATTTCTAGAGGCGGAAGGTGTAAACATTTTGGTGAGGTACCAATGTTTAGTACTGTAAGGAGCCCCAGACCGCTCCTGAATGAAAGAGTGGAATGTCTGCCAGTTTGAACTGAGGTAACGGAATGTGAGGCAACTGGCAGTTGGAAAAGAATTCTTTTCAGGTGGGGAGGGGAAGTAGAACTCCTTAGCATCAGAGAGTGTTAATTACTGTATAAGAAATATGAAAAATCCTTTCCTAGTGAGCATATGTGCCAAATTTCAAGTTTGTAGGCTTTATAGTTCTGGAGATTTTGTGATGAGTGAGTGGTATTTGGCTTTTATATGTGTATGTATGTATGTATGTATGTATGTATGTATGTATGTAGGTAGGTAGGTAGGTAGGTAGGTAGGTAGGTAGGTAGATAGATAGATAGATAGATAGATAGATAGATAGATAGATAGATAGATAGATAGAGAGATAGAGAGATAGAGATAGAGATAGAGATAGAGATAGAGATAGAGATAGAGATAGAGATAGAGATAGAGATAGAGATAGAGATAGAGATAGAGATAGAGATAGAGATAGAGATAGAGATAGAGATAGAGATAGAGATAGAGATAGAGATAGAGATAGAGATAGAGATAGAGATAGAGATAGAGATAGAGATAGAGATAGAGATAGAGATAGAGATATATATGATAGATAGATAGATAGATAGATAGATAGATAGATAGATAGATAGATAGATAGATAGATAGATAGATATAGATAGATATAGATATAGATATAGATATAGATATAGATATAGATATAGATATAGATATAGATATAGATATAGATATAGATATAGATATAGATATAGATATAGATATAGATATAGATATAGATATAGATATAGATATAGATATAGATATAGATATAGATATAGACATAGACATAGACATAGACATATAGACATATAGACATATAGACATATAGACATATAGACATATAGACATATAGACATATAGACATATAGACATATAGATATATAGATATATAGATATATAGATATAGATATAGATTAAAACATTAAAATTAAGAGGCAATTGGTCGGAAGTTACTTTTCCAAAAGGCAACTACACTTTCTTGTTTTTTTTTCTTGAAAACATTTCACTTCTCATCCAAAAGCTCCTTTTATTTCCTTTTGACACTCTCTATAGACAAGATGAAATTGGGAAACGATGAACCAGTAAGGGATGGAAGTGGGAAGTTCTTTATAATCCACTAATCACCTCCAAAATGAGACACCCCTTTGGGGTCCCAAAACCAGTTGGCATGTGCAAGTTTTCAGACCTTTTTGGAAGTCCAAGAGGGTGATATCATATCTCACTTCAAGGAATACGATGTTTGAAAGCAGAGGTGTCAAACACAAGGCCCATGGTTGGATGTGGTCAGATTGGTCCATGGAGCCATCCTGGAAAATGTAAGGGGCCAGACCGCATCGCTTCGGCCCAGTCTACCCAATGCGAAGAGGAAACATGCTAGCAGTTTGGGGAGTGGCGTCAACTGGCCACGCCCACCCAGTCAGTCACACTCATCCAGTCAGCCACACCCAGTGAGTGGCATCAACCTGGCCATGCCCACCCAGTTGGCCACATTCACCCAGTCAGCCACGCCCACCCAGCCCCCCAAGGTCAACCACAGCCCTGATGCGGGCCTCAATCAAATTGAGTTTGACACCCCTGTTCTAAAGGGTAAGAGTCATGACAGAAAAGTCTTCTCCCAGACCCCACCCGCTAAAACTTGCAGAGAAGATGCCATTTTCTATGCAAATACCCTGGCAGGTTTTGATCCTTGATCATACACAATGGTCCAAATATTTTTTAATTCAAATTTTCTGTGTGTGGTATCATATCATGGTTACTCTCAGAATTGAGCCAGCTTTCTTTGTGCCTCTCCCATTCCTACATTGTAGAATGCAAGTTGAAAATGCATGAGATGCTGAGTGGAAGGAAAATGGGGCAATCGGATGAGTTATTGTCTCACTGGAGTTCGTGATCCTTCAGTTACTAACTACTTCTAAGATAAATACAAAACATAATTTGTGGTCTAACCTCCCCCCCTCCCACCATACCAGGGGCAACATTTGGCAAAACATTGTCATTCAATCTCATGATGCCTCCCCCTTTTTGGAAATGAATGGTTGAAAAACTTGGCACATTCATTCCCAAATCACTTCATGGTCTTCGTTTATTTAAGATCGTTATCAGATTTGGAAGCCTTGCAAGATTTTGCCTTTTTTTTTTTTTTAAAGAAAATCATTTGGGGATCCGTTGCTTTAATTTATTTTGAGACTGTTATCAAGTCTTGCAAGAGTTTGCCTATTTTTTTTTTTATAAACAAAATCATTTCAGGATTTTATGAATGGTATTTGAAGATGTCACGGTGCCTTAATGGTAGATCGGGCCATCAGGAAGTCAACCCTATAAGAAAGTTAAAACTACTGTGAATGAGATTAGCTAATAATGGAATTCTGAAGATCTGTCTGTGTTAGTAGCTTCAGGGAAGCCTCCAGAAGGTCCCTGAAACGTCCGGAGGGCTTAAACTGACCCTACAAGCATACCGGAAGTCACTTCCGGTTTGCTCGTAGGGTCATTTTTATGCCTTCCAGAGACTTCAGGGAAGCCTCCTGGAGGTCTCTGAATAGCAATAGCAATAGCAGTAGACTTATATACCGCTTCATAGGGCTTTCAGCCCTCTCTAAGCGGTTTACAGAGAGTCAGCATATTGCCCCCAACAATCTGGGTCCTCATTTTACCCACCTCGGAAGGATGGAAGGCTGAGTCAACCCTGAGCCGGTGAGATTTGAACCGCTGAACTGCTGATCTAGCAGTAGCCTGCAGTGCTGCATTTAACCACTGCGCCACCTTGGCTCTGAAGCCTCCGGAGGGCCTCCGTGGCTGTTTTCGCCCTCCCTAGGCTCCTATAAAGCCTCTGGAGCCTGGGGAGGGTGAAAAAATCATGCAAAAAATGGGGGGAAGCGCCTCTCATGTGTGCATGTGCACTGGAGGAGTGTCGCGCATTGCATTATGGGTGCGGCATGCCCACACATGACCCCCACTTTGCTCCTCCCACTTATGGCATGTAAGCCACAAAAGGTTTGCCATTGCTGGTCTAGACATTTTCCCCCCATAATTAAATACCCGGGCAATGCCGGGTTATCGGCTAGTGAGCTAATAAATTAGAAACCATTGGACAGCAGTAGCCTGTTACGTAGATCATGTGAATTCACCATAACAGCTAAATGAATAGCGACTTCAGCGAAAAGTGCTAGCCATAACTTCAACAAAATCGGGCATGCTAAAATTTAGAATACCTTAAGCTACAAATCGGATCGGTCCCCACAAGAAATGTATCCTTTCTTTTCCTTTTCTTTTTAATCTCTCTTTTTCTTTTGCAAAGAATACAGCCAAGGCCCAAGCCCATCGAGGGTAAGAAAGAGTTGGAGAAGGTGAACCAAGATCTCGGGATAATGTCTTGACAATGTTAGTGTTCTAATGTTTGCTCCTAAATTCAGAACAAATGTGCGTTGGCAGCCGCTCTGGTTGGAAGGCATATTTTACGAGCTTGACAGTTTTATGAATCAGTGGTGTTAAACTAAAAGCAAGACTGGAGGAGATTGCACAAAGCCCATTTGAAAAGTGCCAAGCACAGAGGGGATTATTCTGATCCCTTTGCCTATTTAGCATGCAACTGAATGTAATTATGACTTCTATTGAATCCTGAAAAATCCACAAATAATGAATAGATTCTCTGAAGAATAATTAAACAAATGCAAAGGTCGTTCCGCTAAATCCAATTAATTTAGGAACAATTCCATTCTAACACGGCTGACATTGTATTAAAGGATAGCCACCCTGGCTTCAGTTAATGGGAGCTGTGGTCCAAGTCGGGAAAATTGAAATTAATTCATTAAGCTACTTGTAGGGCTTCTGGTTAGAACAGACTGAGAGGCCTACAATTACTCCTCCAAATGTCAGAATAAAGCCAAGCCATTAAAAGTAATGTTATCATTTACTATAATCAATAAAATCATCCAGAAGTAGGAATAAAACACCATCAGCTGAACACAACTTCAATAGCTCAAGTCATTGTGCAGAGCGAAGGTCACATTGAAATAGCCAGGTCCTTGCAGACTTCCTAAATGTAACAAGGAAGGGACTATTTCAATGGGTGAGAGGATTTGTTTCACCAGAAGATGGTAGCAGGGGTGGGCTTCAAAAAGTTCAGCAATGGGTTCTCTGCCTGGTTGCTGGGTGGCGTGGCCATGGTGGGCATACCTAGTCAGCCTCCTGCACCATGGCAGGGGGGCTGTTTTTGCCTTCCCCAGGCTCCGGAGGCTTTCCTCGAGCCTCTGGGAGGGTGAAAACAGCCTCCCCAAGCTCTAGAGGCCCTCTGGAGGCCAGAAATGAAACCATTTCCAGTCTTCATGAACTTCCAGTAGGCCCATCTTTTGCCCTCCCCAAGCCTCCGTGCACACCTTGCACTTACCTGCATCCAAAATTGGCCATGTGGGGACTGCTGGGAGGGGTGGGGCAAGGTGGGCAGGGCCAGCCTGGAGTGGGATTTGGTGGTTCTCCGAACAGCACAGAATCTTAGCTAGAGGGTTTCCCAAACCTCTGTGAATCCCCAGCAGCCCAAGCCTGCAATTATGGGAAGGAGAAAAAGGGAGCTGTATGCTCCTTCCCATAGTTGGGTAGATCAGGTTGCCCCAAAAAACACAGTAGTTGCTAAAAGTTGGTAACTTGATGGCACAGGATCAATCAATCAATATTTGGGGCTTGA
The DNA here is from genome assembly GCF_051295495.1 of Thamnophis sirtalis. Taxonomy (NCBI): domain Eukaryota; kingdom Metazoa; phylum Chordata; class Lepidosauria; order Squamata; family Natricidae; genus Thamnophis; species Thamnophis sirtalis. Next base: position 113,832,153 of record NW_028261382.1, on the reverse strand, counting down.
CTAATGCTCTGTTACTTTTATCTTTCTTTAGTGAGGAATGATACTGACTTAAACAACTACTGCTAAAGGGTTTTCTCGAGTTATTCTGACTCTTGGACTAAGTCTACATCTACGACAAGAGTAAAGTGTGACTGTACGAAATGAAATGAAAATAAAACATATTTACACAACAAAGAGTAAAGCATCCTCCACTAAAGACAAATTTATTGAGATCTTTTCACCTTTGCGTCAGCTTATGCAATGAATTCTTGCATTAGCCAAAATGAAGTTTGATGGTATCTCATCCTTCCATTTGTTTCACCAAGCATGCCAAGAAAATTACATTGGAAGCTTTTCCCGTTTTCCCCCTCCCCACGCCTCCGTGCGGGCCCTGCACTTACCTTGCATCCAAAACAGGCTACATGGAGACTCCTGGGAGGGACAGGGTGGGAAGGGAGGGGAGGTGTGGGAGGGGCCACCAGGGGTGGAATTTGGAGGTTCTCCGAACCGTCCATAATGTTAACTATGGGTTCTCCCGAACCTGGGCAAATCTATAGCAGCCCACTCCTGGATGGTAGTAATAGGGAGATCATGCTTTTGCAACTCCTGCAGAGGGCATTCTTTGAGGAAGAGGATGCAGAGATCTTAATAGAGTAGAGTAGAGTAGAGTAGAGTAGAGTAGAGTAGAGTAGAGTAGAGTAGAGTAGAGTAGAGTAGAGTAGAGTAGAGTAGAGTAGAATAGGGAATAGGAGTAGAGTAGAATAGAATAGAATAAGTAATGGGAGTAGAGTAGGGTAGGGTAGGGTAGGGTAGGGTAAGGTAGGAGAGGAGAGGAGAGGAGAGGAGAGGAGAGGAGAGGAGAGGAGAGGAGAGGAGAGGAGAGGAGAGGAAGGGACCTTGGAGGTCTAACTTTGCAGAGCCTAACTATCTGTCCTTAGATGGAAAACTTGAATGTATGGAGACGTTAGCAAGATGCTAAGCTACCAGGGCAATTCTGAATGATTGCCAAACACACTGTTTCAACTTTGTTATTAACCCCAAGCAAGACACATGCACTTCTCTTGGGAGTTTTGAGGTTTCCTGACATTTCGTATGATTGGACTGCACATAAACAGAAAAGGGAAATTAATTGCCTTTATGGGAAGAGCATGTAAAATGGAAAGTCGGCAACCGAAGCAAGAAGTAATGGAGTCCAGATTGGACACTGTTTGTTTTAACTTTCTGTTGTTATTGTTACCTTTGGGTGTAAATATAGGAAGAGGCTGAGTCGTGGAAGCAAACTATATATCTACCATATGCATAATCATAATATTTTGCCTATATGAAACTAGATATAGAAGAAAAACAGGAATATATCATTATTGTTGGGACAACTGATCTTCTCTTGCCCTGTGGGCCAAATCTAGAAGAAGCTGGTCTGCACTAAACGTTATTAATTATGGAATGATGTCATTGATCTACCAAAACATCTGGACAGGCATCTTTAGAGATGTCATTCATTTAGCGTTCATTCCAATGATGCCCCCCTTAAGTCCTATTGGGCTGCCTCGTTGTGGCATGTAGAAGGCTGTTCCTGGATGGATGAGCAAGGAATTTTGGAAGTGTATAGTCCCAGGAGTCACCAAGGAATGAAGATCATCCCAGCTGCCCAACAAAAGCCAACAGGTCTCTATGTTCAACAGCAGTAATATATGGGTAGCCCTTGACTTATGACTGTAATGGGACCTGCCCCTCATGGTCATAAGTCATAACAGTTATAAATCAGTTCACCTATGTGACTGGCCTTACTTTAGGACCTTTTATGCAACAATTGTCATGCAAATCAATTGATCAGAATAGAACTGGAAGGGACCTTGGAGGTCTTCTAGTGTAGCCCCATGATCAAGCAGGAGACCTTACTGTCAGGGTTCCAAGTAATGCCCCCAACGAAAGAAGACTCTTGAGGCTTGGGTTTCCTCAAAGTTCCATTTTATTAGAGATCTCATATTGGCACATCTGGAAAAACCCGAATCTAGGAGGCTCCAGGTTTTCCCCACCCAAAAGAAAAGTCTAAGCCCCTGCCAAGCACCCACAAGTCCATCGCATGGTCTAATCAGGCACCATCCAAAACTAGAGATAGATGCCTCCCAGTCCCACCACTCCAAATGCAGGGTAAGATGTCCTTGACTCTCTGAGAAAGGAATGTTTTTTTCACTATATATATCGCCCATTCTCCATATAATTCCTCCTCCCATTTTCTCACAACATTGAATGTGGCAGGCCTGAAGGCCCAATGCAAAAGATGGCTTCCAGGCCTGACACCGTTGCAGACAGATGACTGTCCAGTCTCTTCTTAAAAGCCTCCAGTGTTGAAGCATCCACAACTTCTGAAGGCAACTTCTGTTCCACTGGTTAATTGCTGTCACTGTTAAGGAAGTTTCTCCTTAATTCCAGGTTGCTTCTCTCCTTGATTACTTTCCATTCATTGTTAATTCCATCCATCATTAAGCAAATCAGGGGGTGGATTGCTGCCTGTTTTACTACCGGCTCGCAAAGCACGCACAACACTACACACTAGTAACTGTAATACCACAGCACTGTTTCCTGGGCCAACTCCACGTGAATTTGGAAGTAGGATATTAAACCTTGAGTCATGAATTTACTAGTCATCAGAGCAAGAATAGTGGGGAGAGTTGATGTCATTCTGGATGATAGAAGCACATTTGTTATCAAGCTTAAAGGAAATGGTCGGAAGATCCAAAACAGATGTTGTACAACAGCTACATTTCACTTTGATGACTACCAAAATCACAACCAATTAACCCCAAAATTAATTCTGTGCATGATAATATATGAACTGTGTTGCAGTTCCCCAAGAATTCCCAGACTGCCTACGGAATGATTGGAAAAGGTGCGGTACAGAATGCTGTCTAGCTTGTCCACATTTCCCAAGGCTTGTTAGGGAATCTGTACATTGGCCAGGAAATAATGTTCAATTCCCATTTGATGTACAGATTAAGTTCACATTCCCTGTGAGACTTGTGGACAATGGCTGGTTATTTCACACATACACAAGTCAGTTCTGATTATCCTTAACAGATACACAAGTTTTATTTCTTGTTTTCTTCCCCAAAGATCTTTATACTACTTGTTCTAGCTAGAGAGAACGCCGGGTGGACAGACTGAGGCAAGCTAGGTCTTTCAAATGCTAACAGCTTTAATGCTTAACAAGTTGCCAAATGCGGCAATTCACAAGGCTAACTGGCAACAGCTGAGCCCTGTTTGACAGCTCTTTATATATACCGGCTGTCAAACAGGTAGCCAATCAGGAGCAAGAACAACGCCCCCCTAGGCAGACGGACTGGAGTGAGAACTACTGCACGTAGCACTCCTTCACACTTAGAATGTGCATGCATAATCTTCTAAGTAGACTGGGAGGCGCGGGACCCGCCCAGATCTTCTCCGTGTTCCTGCAGCAGGTGAAGAGGGTGGTTGGCTCATCGAAGCTTGGAGATTATTTGGAGACAATGCCATCTTTTTTCCCCGGATAGGCCTTCTTTGCTGCAGGACCCAGCAATGCTGGAATGGCACTGTGAAGATCAGGTAAGTCTATGGTTGGTTCTACTTCAGTGGCGTTGAACCTCTCAGAGGTAGGCGAGCGAGATTATGGTTCTTTTGCCTTTAATCGGTGTACTTCGTCATCATCATCTGTTACATCTGGGCTGGCATCTTCATAGTGGACTTCAAATGGTTTTCCTGCGAATTGGGGGTTTGATTTTTTTCTGGATCTCCTCTGCCGATCGTGTTGACAGTTCCATCACTCTGGCTGCATCTAGCGCAGTCTGCAGGGTCAGGTCTGGCTTGGCCAGTAGGCAGCCGGCGCTGTATGTGGAGGTCTCGTACACCACCGACGATGTGGTCCAGAAGGACTTCGTCCAAGTCTCTGAAATTGCAATGCAGAGCTGCGGCCCTCAATGCTGCTACATATTCGTTGATGGATTCCCCTTCACGCTGGTTCCTTCTGTGGAAAGCGTGCCGGGGGACAATCCGGGATGGTGCTGGGGCATAATGCTTCTTGAGTTTGGCCATTAACTTGTCCCAGGACACTGTGTGCACTGACAAGAGAAGCACTAATGTGCCCACCATTTTAAACATTTCCATGCCACACAAGTTTTAAAAACACAATTTCTTTCTGCTCTCAGATAAATTGGTATAGTCCTTCTCTTCCAAGAAGAATTCAAAATGGGACATATATGACTCCCAGGTTTCTGTGGCTCCGTTAAAGATCGCCAGCATGTTCATAGAAGCCATCCTGAGGTAAATTTTGTAGCTCTCAGCCAAGGCCCACTGACTGTTGAGTGAGTTCCTCTGAGAGACTCGGCTCTGTAATAGTGATCTTCACCAGCTCTTTGCCTGGGCTCTACCTCAGTATCCCACCCTCGTCACCAATGTTCTAGCTAGGGAGAATGCCGGGTGGACAGACTGAGGCAAGCCAGGTCTTTCAAATACTAACAGCTTTAATGCTTAACAGGTTGCCAAACGCGGCAATTCACAACGTGCGCGTCTCAGCTAACTGGCAACAGCTGAGCCATGTTTGACAGCTCTTTATATATACCGGCTGTCAAACAGGTAGCCAATCAGGAGCGAGTACAACGCCCCCTAGGCCGACGGACTGTGGGGAGAACTACTGCACATAGCACTACTGCTTAGTCTGGGCCAGAATAAATCTACATTTATCTTCACCAGTTCTAATTCAGTTGCATGAAAGCAATTTGAAACTTTACAGAAGAGAGAATATTGGACAAATCTTCATGAGTGGAATATGATGGTTTTGTTCCACTTAGTGAGAAAATGGACAACGTGTGAAGAATCCTTCGTCCAGAAGAGTGTTCCCAATACATATGCTGAGAAGATGTTTCCCAAGGAAGTATTATTCCTGCCAAGGAAGTATCCTGCCCTTGAGAGACTTTTGAAACATTTCTTCTTCTTGGTTAATTCAGAAAAATTTATTGGTTGACCGCTAGTTGTCTCCTAGCAGTTGTTTAATAGTTGACTACTTGTACAAGATGAAAACTCCTTAATCTCAGAACACATGGACAGATTCAACCATAGATTCAACTAGGAAACTGAGCATCGTAGACCAAGCCAAATCCAAAAATGCTGGGGAATTCCTGGAGGCTTGGCTGTCAAACAAAATAGCCATCAATATACACTAAAGTTAAAGCATATTTACACACCATTTAAAAGGATAATAAACAAGCTAAAAAAATCAAAAAGACCAGAATACATCCTTTTTAACAGGCAACACAGAGGTGGGTTGCTCCTGGTTCAGCTTGGATGGAGCAAACCAGTAGTGGTAGCGATGGGAGGCTCCACCCACCTATCCAGATGCTTCTGCGAATGCGCAGAAGCATCACGCGCACACACAGGCAAGCATGCATGCATGAGCAAACCAGTAGTAAAAAAAAATGGAAACCCATTACTGCGCCAACATCCAGATAAGCAGGGATTAATAGCAGACAAACAATCAAATAAGAAAACAATATCCTAAATGAAGAAACCACCAAGGAGAAAGTCAACTTCAGGGCAAGTGACTGCTTATAAACTGGGAGCAAGCACCACATTCATTAGCACTGATGATGTTACCTAGTTGGGTAATAGGATATCTGCAAGAAAGCAACCAAGCTCAGAGAGTATCAAGGACTCCACGCTACCCGCAAATCTCGTAGTGAATGGCAAAAGGCTGCCAATGGCATGTATATAATTTGCAAAGGACAGCAAATGAAAAAGACTAATGAATATGAAAAAGAATACAAGAAAATAAATGATAAGAGAACGGTGCTCATCTTTGTCATTCTTGCAGCGCATCACGTTTTGAGAAGATGAAGAAAGAAATAATTTTTCCTTTGGTTGGTTGAAAATGATTGTCTGAAAAGTTTTCAACCAACATTTGTCTGAAATGGAATAAGGTTTCCTGATTGAACAGGGGGCTGGACTAGAATACCTCCAAGGTCCCTTCCAACTCTTATTCTAATTATACATTTATCTTTCATGTTTCACTCTCCTGAGATTACTTTTATGCTGTAAACACAATTATATCCAGAAACGCAGATTGAGTCCAGGAAGCATTCAGAGGCCTGTATATAACAAATTCCTTTTTGCTGTTTAATTTTTTAAAAATCTATTGCTATACTTTCATGATTTTTTTCACGTCACAGATATTCCTGACTAGGTTTTTTTTTTACATCCAAACCAATGGATTGTTGCCTGCTTCTTTCACAGATCAAGGCTTGGCCTCCTTAGTACTTAAATTATCTTCACTCAAATGCTGTTTTTGAAACTGAGCCTTCTGTCCAGTGCATCAAAAGGGAAATTCTATCGTCTTTTTAAAATATAAATAAAAAACATGAAAGCCAAGATTGGGGGGAAGGATATCAGATTGGCTGATTCAGCTGGAAAGCACATTTATAGAAACAACGACATTTAATTTTTGGCAGAGAAGAACATCTCGTGAAGCATCTCAGCAAACATTTGCTCGCCTGGAGTAATGGACTGGGAATTGATTACATTGGATCCCATTGGGGGATTTTTGGAATGGCTCTATTATTCTTCAGAATAATTAGTAATGGGCTTTTCAAAGGGGATCGTTAAACGTTATCGTTAAATTTTGATAGGAAATACTGGAACTTAAAACAATATGTATATTAATGCTGATTTTGATGAGAAAGACATTTTTATTTTGGAAATGAAAAGCATGCGTATTGATTTTTATTGTAGTGCATCCTATACTATGAAATAAACCTGGACATTTGACATGGAAGTTTTAATCAACTGGAAGGGAATCCCCAAAGTGCTTTTACAAAAAATGTGTAAAAGTAGAAAAATGTGAGTTAGACAGCATCACCACCAGATGGATTCCTAACTGGCTGACCAACTGCACTAACATATACATGGAGGGAAGTATGCAGTGGAGTACCCCAAGGCTCTGTTTTAGGCCCAATACTCTTCAACATCTTCATCAATGGCTTGGTCAAGGGGATAGATGAGGAACTCATCAAATTTGCAGATGACACCAAACTGGCAGGAATAGCCAGCACTCCAGAAGATAGACTCACGATACAGAAGGATCTTGACAGACATGAACATTGGGCGCTAACCAACAAATTGAAACTCAATGGTGAAAAGAGTAAGGTTCTGCATTTAGGCAAGAAAAACAAAATGCACAGTTACAGTATATGTGGTACCATGCTCAATAGTAGTGACTGTGAGAGGGATCTTGGAGTCTTAGTAGACAAAGATTTAAATATGAGCCAGCAGTGTGCAGAAGCTGCCAAAAAAGCCAACTAGGCTGCATAAACAGAGGGTTAGAATCAAGGACATGCGAAGTGTTAATACCATGTTATAATGCCTTGGTAAGGCCACACTTGGAATACTGCATTCAGGTTTGGTCGCCACAATGTAAAAAAGATGTGGAGACTTTAGAAAGAGTGCAGAAAAGAGCAACAAAGATGAGTAGGGGACTGGAGGCTAAAACATATGAGGAACGGTTGCAGGAACTGGGTATGTCTAGTTTAATGAAAAGGAAGACTAGGGATGACATGATAACAGTCTTCCAATGTTTAAAGGGCTGCCACAAAGAAAAGGGAGTCAAGCTATTCTCCAAAGCACCTGAAGGCAGGACAAGGAGCAATGGGTGGAAACTAATCAAGGAGAGAAGCAACTTAGAATTGAGGATAACAATTAATCAGTGGAACAACTTGTCTCCAGAAGTTGTAAATGCTCCAACACTGGAAGTTTTTAAGAAGATGTTGGATAACCATTTGAAGTGGTGTAAGCAGGTGGTTGGATTAGAAGACCTCCAAGGTCCCTTCCAACTCTTATTCTATTCTAAAAGGCAACTGGGCTTGGTTTTGAAAAAGCACCTTTGGGACAACCATGACTTGGATGACTGAGAATCTTCATAGACAATTGGAAGGGAAGCGTCACCCTGTCTGGCCAACTGTATTCAAAGAGATTTCTGGGTTGCTTTGGCTGGTGAAGATTCTTCCCAGAATAGGTTTGAAACCTATGTTGGTGATAAAATCCTCACAATCATCACAATTTACATTCTTGCCATGTTTCAGATTCACCTGTGCTCTTCCAGCCCCACAAATGGAAATGAACAGGTAGATTTCACTAGCTATTATTTCTTCTTCTTCTTCTTCTTCTTCTTCTTCTTCTTCTTCTTCTTCTTCTTCTTCTTCTTCGTCTTCTCCTTCTTCTTCATCTTCATCATCTTCTTCTTCTCCTCCTCCTCCTCCTCCTCCTCCTCCTCCTCCTCATTTTACTTCTTCAATGATGGGGTTCATCGTGCTCTCTGAGCTTGGTTGTTTTCTTGCAAACATTTCATTACCCAACTGGGTAACATCACTAGTACTAGAAGGGAGTGGGGTTTGCTTTCTTTTTATATACCAGTGGCTTATTCTATCGGTGTGGGGGGGTGGACCAATTGCTATCACTAGTGTATAAAAAGAGAGCAAAACCTCACTCCTTTTAGCACTGATGGTGTTATCCAGTTGGGTAATGAAACATTTGCAAGAAAACAGTCAAGCTCAGAGAACACCAAGGACCACACACTTCAACCCTGAGCTTCATATATTCTCTTGATAAAACAAACTCTCAGGACCTGATAGTCACAATAGAAGCCAATTTATACATGCATTCATCCATAACGTTGGTTGCAGGCATTCATCGTTTCCTTATACAATACATAGTGCTATACTTGCAAGCTGGAATTACTCATAGGAATCATGTATTGTATCTATTTGAGAAGCATCTGGTCAAAGAGAGATCCTGATGTCCTATTGCAGCTTTCCATCTAGCTCCACATCTGTTTCAAGCAAATATTGAGCCAGAGGCTTTGGAAAGACCTGAAGACTATATGGCTCATGTTTGTCGTTGCAATGATAAACTTACAGGAAGACAGTCTCCAGCACGAGAGAACCAGTGGTGGGATTCATTTTTTTTTACTACCGTTCTGTGGGCGTGGCTTGGTGGGCATGGCATGGCTTAGCGTGCATGGCAGGGGAAAGATCCTGTAAAATCCCCATTCCCTCCCGATCAGCTGGGACTCAGGAGGCAGAGAATAGATGGGGGCGTGGCCAGCCAGAGGTGGTAGTTACCGGTTCTCTGAACTACTCAAAATTTCCACTACCTGTTCTCCAGAACTGGTCAGAACCTGCTGAATACCATCTCTGTCTTGAACCACACAAGCCCCTGGAAAAAACAGCCTTGTCGCCAACGTGTGTGGGGCAGCCTTATTTATTTCTTCTCCATCTGCAGCATGCACCCAATTTCACGCAAGCTTTCAACACAGCTTGATTGCTGTATTTCACTCTCAACCAGAAAAAGGGGAAAGGAAAGAAGAGGGGGATGCAGACAAAAGGAATGATAACAAAATCTCATGTAACCAAAGCAATTTGTTACCAAGCACCTGTTTCTAATTACCCATTTGCTTCGATGAGATTTTGTGAGGATACGCTATGGACTCAGAATGTAAAAACCTTTATTTATTAGGTTGGCCTGGTTGCTCCCTATATATATATATATATGAAATGACTCTGGGCTGCTAAGAATAGAAAAACCAATATAGACTGAAAGAGACAAAATTTAAAAACTCTCTCAAATTGCCAGGGACCACAATGGGCCCATTACAAAACTGCAAAGATCAGGTTAAACTGATGTCATCTCCTGGCTCAGCAGCTAGGAGAAAGACCAGGCTTAACAGAATAACAGAGTTGGCAAGGACCTTCGAGGCCTTCTAGTCCAACTCCCTGCGCAAGCAGGAGTCCTAATGCCATTCAAGACATTTTTTCCTTGTTTTTGACCCCACCCCACCCCCAGGAGCACTCTGCAAGCCCCCCCCTCTCAAGGCTATTCATGCTTTTTTTTTTAAAAAGCGGGCCCGGTTTCATGAAAAATGGGCCGTTTTTGGGAGGTTTGCAGAGTGCAGAAACTTTTTTTTACTTTTGGAAAGCTCTTTAACTGATTGATGAGAATTAGATTGATCAAGTGCTGTGTCAGCAGAAACAAAGTCTTAGGTGCTGCAGATTGTTAGTGATTTCCTTCTCCAGCACATGGATAAATACACCTGGAAACTTCTACCTACCTACCCTCTCTCTCTCCCTACCTACCTACTGTATTTCTCTCTCTCTCTCTCTCTCTTTCTCTCTCTCTCTCTCTCTCTCTCTCTCTCTCTCTCTCCCTCCTTATCTACTGTATTTCTCTCTCTTTCTCTCCCTTTCTCTCCCTCTATCTACCTACCTACTTTTTTTTTATTTGCCTCTTCAAAACCTTGGTGAGTCTTATACTCCAGTGCATCTTATACTCTGAAAAATATGGTATTTATGAATGAAGGCAAATACATGTATTCCAGGATGACATTGCAGGATCCAGTCTGAGTCAGTCACCAGGACTGGAGGTTGGTTGGTTGGCTTATTTGTTTGCTTGGTTTGTTTATTTATAGCATTTATATAACTCTCTAGCTTATAACCAACTCTGAGCGGGTCTCAAACAAAAGTTAAAACAACAAACAAAACCATCTTAAAACTATAAAACTAAACACATTTAAAACAACAAAAAGCTGGTGCCAAGTCAAACTTCCAATGTGCAGTCACCCCATCTTCTCTCAGTGATTGGGGAAAAGCCAAGTCTTCGTAGCTTTACAGAAAACTAAAAGGGTGGGGGCCAGCCAAGCTTTCGGGGGGGGCAGAGAGTTCCATAGGGCAGGGTCTGCCATAGAAAAGCCAGCTTCCTAGCTCCCATCAGATGGCTAACATAGCAGTGGTGGGTTTCAAAAAAATTTCGAACCTACTCTGTGGGTGTGGCCTCCTTTGTGGGAGTGGCTTGCTGGCCATGTGACCTGGTGGGAGTAGCTTGCCATGTGTTCTCTCTCTCTCTCTCTCTCTCTCCTTCCTTTTGTCTCTCTGTCCCTTTTTCCTTCTTTTCTTTCATCTCTCTCTCTCACTTTTTCTTTCTTTCTTTCTTTCTTCCTTTCTTTCTCTTTCTCTTTCTCTCTCTGTGTGAGTCTGTCTGTCTGTGTGTGTGTGTGTGTGTCAGTGGTGGGTTTCAAAAAAAAATTGGAACCTCTTCTGTAGGTGTGGCCTGCTTTCCAGGTCCACTGGTGGAACCTCTTCTAACCGGCTCGGTAGATTTGACGAACCAGTTCTACTGAACTGGTGCAAACTGGTAGGAACTCACCTCTGTAACATAGTCTTAACATAAAATATTTTACACCTTTGTGAGTGTTTACAAGGTGTCTCCTCCTGATGTTGTGGCCCACCAGTGGCACAACAGCAAATACGGACAATAAGGAGGTTGGGGAGGAACATGGGCCAGTCCTGGAGTCTGGGGAAGGCTCTGTCAAGTGGTCTGTGTCAGAGGTAGTGATGGGGCCAGTGACGGGCTAGATCTAAGCATCCCATGAGACAGATTTAGCCTGCAGCCCTTGAGTTTGACACTCCTGCTCTACAAGGATGCAAATGATCAGCTATCTGCGAGGGATATAAATATATAAATCCTTCCGTTCCCCACTATCCTGTCAGAGCTGAAGAAGCTTCTTGGATGAGAAGCAAAACATCTTCAAAAGGAAAAAAAACAAGAAAGTCAGTTGCCTCCTGAAAAAGCTCCTTTGGGACAACCTCCAAGACACAAGGAAAGAGCTTCTTGCTTTACTTAAAAGAGGTATCATCACTTTATGCTACAAATAAAGAACTGCACAAGACCATGGATGAAATGTATGAATGAAAAAGGTATGGATGAAAAAGGGGAAAAAATGTACTCTCACCCCAATCATATGTTTTTAGGAAGGATTTAAAAGGAAGCAACAGGAGGAGAAACCCAGAGAAGTTGGTGGGGCGGGGAGGGAGAAATCTCTGAAGTTTTCTTCCTCATGCCCAAGAACTGAACGGGTTCCCGGATGCATTTAATGGGAGCGCAGAGTCGGCTGAATCTCTTATGAGCTGAGTGGGCAAGCAGCCAATTCACAGGGACGACCGCCTTGATGCTTGCAAGAAACGTGACCGACTCTGCGGGCTGCCAGCCCCTCCTTCGTCCAGCCCTCCGGAGCTGCTGAGCGAATTCCAGATGTGGTTCATTACAGCTCATTTGCTGTTGGATTGGATAGATTGCATTTGATGGGTGCTTATGACTGTCAGATCCCCTCGGGGTAGCTTACGATTCGCTCCCTTTCAACAGGAGGCAAAGCCGCCTTTGGCACAGAGGGCCTTGTGTCTTCAGATCTGGAAACCTTCAGGCTCATTAAATGGGAATGGTCTTTGGAAATTCCCATTCGCAATGCTGCCAAGTGGGTGTGGGCAAATCTGATGCAGAATAACAGAGTTGGAAGGGACCTTGGAGGTCTTGTAGTCCAACCCCCTGCTCAAACAGGAGACCCTAGACCATTTTAGACAAATGGCTGTCCAGTCTCTTATTAAAAGTCGCCAGTGTTGGAGCAATTTCTTCCACCACCACCACCAAGTTTTATTTGTTTTATTTATGTAACATCCAATTTTCATCCAACAGTGTGTGTTCTGGGTACAGTTGTGCTTAAGTAATCATATTGTACATTTTTGTCCTTATAATTCCATGCCATCATATTAATAATACAATAACATAATCATATCATAACATTAATATTTAATATTTGACATCTTCTTTAACAACTCTCCTCTTTACCATTTTCTCCAGTTTTATCTCCTCCGTTCTATTATTTAGCCATTGATGTAGTATGTCCCATATCAAAAAGTATTCCGTTTCTTCTTTATCCTTCATAGCAAGTGTTAATCTATCCATTTCTGCGCAATCTAAAATTTTCTTGATCACATTCCCCTCAGACGGGATCTCATCATCTTTCCTTTGTTGCGCAAATACAATTCTAGTTGCCTATTAAGCACCTACAATTTCTGAAGGCAGGGTGTTCCATTGGTTGAATGAATAGAAAATGTATCCTTAGTTCTAGGTTGCTTCTCTCCCTGATTGGTTTCCATCCATTGCTTCTTGTCTTGCCTTCTGGTGCTTTGACCCCCTCTTCTTTGTGGCAGCCCCTCAAAGGTGGCGCAGTGGTTAGGGTGCAGTACTGCAGGCCACTTCAGTTGACTGTTATCTGCAGTTCAGCGGTTCTAATATCACCGGCTCAAGGTTGACTCAGCCTTCCATCCTTCCGAGGTGGGTAAAATGAGGACCCGGATTGTTGGGGGCAATATGCTGACTCTGTAAACCGCTTAGAGAGGACTGAAAGCCCTATGAAGCGGTATATAAGTCTAACTGCATAACTGCATAAATATTGGAACACTGCTATCATGTTACTCCTAGTCCTTCTTTTCACTAGACTTGACGTATCCAATTCCTGTAACCATTTGTCGTATATTTTAGCCTCCAGCCCCTCAATCATCTTTGTTGCTCTGCTCGGCACTCTTTCCAAGGTTTTCCTCACAGAGCGTGGAGCCCCTTGTCTTCAACAATTGGGTCACAGAGGGACTTGAACATATTTGTGGGGCTTAGCTACTCATTGCCGGCTTTGCAACATGGGCAAACCTAACTCTTCCAGTTTGTGTTGTTAGTTGCGAAGTTGTGTCTGACCCATCACGACCCCATGGACAACATTCCTCCAGGCCTTCCTGTCCTCTACCATCCCCTGGAGTGCATTTAAGCTCACGCCTACTGCTTCAGAGACTCCATCCAGTCACCTCATTCTCTGTCGTCCCCTTCTTCTTTTGCCCTCAATCTTTCCCAGCGTTAGGCTCTTTTCCAGTGGTTTGTAAACTTGGAATACTGCATTCAGTTTTGATTGCTACAAAGTAAAAAAAGTTGTGGAGACTCTAGAAAGAGTGCAGAGAAGAGCAACAAAGATGATTAGGGGACTGGAGGCTAAAACATATGAAGAACAGTTGCAGGAACTGGGTATGTCTAGTTTAATGAAAAGAAGGACTAGGGGAGTCATGATCGCAGTGTTCCAATATCTCAGGGGTTGCCACAAAGAAGAGGGAGTCAAGCTATTCGCCAAAGCACCTGAGAGTAGAACAAGAAGCGATGGGTGGAAACTAATCAAGGAGAGAAGCAACTTAAAATGCAGGAGGAATTTCCTGACAGTTAGAACAATTAATCAGTGGAACAGCTTGCCTCCAGAAGTTGTGAATGCTCCAACACTGGAAGTTTTAAAGAAGAGATTGGATAACCATTTGTCTGAAGTGGTGTAGGGTTTCCTGCCTAGGCAGTGAGTTGGACTAGAAGACCTCCAAGGTCCCTTCCAACTCTGTTATTCTAAATTGTGAGGCTCAAGCAATTGTGATTTACTCTACAAACCGTTGTTTGTTTATCTTTCCACACTGTGGTTAACACTAACTAGTTTAGTGTGATGTGTGAACTCAGCCTAATTTTAAAGACTAGTTGTAAGCATTGGCTTTTGGAGAAGGATGTAATGTTTTGTAAGAATTTCTGGCAAGAGACTAAATCTAGATGAGCCCACAGCTTAGGCTCTGCTGTTGATCTCAGCTTCAGTTGGAAAGAAGTTGAGGCCTTGTGAGCAACGTTAAGATCCTTTGATCTTAAAGAACAGTTGCCCAAGGCTTACTTTCATTAGCTTGCAAAAGGCAGGGCTTTCATCTGGAAACCTTCAACCATGGAAAGTTTTATGGCTAATTACATTGTCTAAGAAATCTTTATGGAGGAGAAAAGGGTCCAATAAAGGTAAAACCAGATCAAATTCTAGAGAGGAAAAGAGGACGGGGGAGATGCAAGGCTGGTCTTTGTAAAATATATGGATCCTAAAAGCCTGCTACTAATGGGAGTGAGCACACCCAGGAAGACCAATGAGATCACTGCTCGGGGGGCTGCCTGAACATTTTTCTTGGAATGGGGACTTGCTCCCAGTCAGTTTTTGACTCCTGGTGATTGCTCGGACTAGCCCCTGCAGCAAGGTTTTTTGGGAAGAACATAGAGTTGGAATGGACCTTGGAAGTCTTCTGCCTTTCACTGAGGACCTGCATACTGCATGAGTCAAAGAGGGTTGTGAAAATATCTACAGACCCTTCACCTCCTGGACATAAATTGTTTCAACTTCTACCCTCAAAACGACACTATAGGGCACTACACACCAGAACAACTAGACACAAGGACAGCTTTTTCCTGAATGCCATCACTCTGCTAAACAATTAATACTGCCAAACTATTTGCTAAGACTGCATTACTATTCTTCTTCTCAGCCTTCTTATTACCCGTGGCACGACAAAACCGCGCTGGTCAAAATCACGGCGATAAAATCGCGGCGCTAAAGCCGCGACACCATCACCGCGCGTCATCACCGCCGCGACAACAGCGCGGCAACAGAAGGGCGCTTTAAAACGGCGCCGCAGCAGAAAGCCGACTTCATTTAAGGTAGGCGTTAGGATTAGGTTTAGGGGTTTGTTTTAGGCTTAGGTTTAGGTTTAGGGTTAGGTTTAGGGTTAGGGTTAGGGTTAGGGTTAGGGTTAGGGTTAGGGTTAGGGTTAGGGTTAGGGTTAGGTTTAAGTTTAGGGTTAGGTTTAGGGAGGTTTAGGGTTAGGTTTAGGGTTAGGTTTAGGGTTAGGTTTAGGGTTAGGTTTAGGGTTAGGTTTAGGGTTAGGTTTAGGGTTAGGTTTAGGGTACTGAGTGCTTGGGAATGTGCGATTTTGCCCTCCGCGATTATGTCATCGTGGTAGGGTCGCGTTTTTCCTTAGCGCTTAGAACGGCGCGAATTAGTCTTCGCACTTATGTCTCCGCACAGAAGGGCTTCGCGGATTTGTGGTGGAACCCTTATTACCTATCTCCTCCCACTTATGACTATAACCATGTTGCTTGTATTTTTACAATTTATATTGTTCTGTTTGTTTCCTAGTGTGATTTGATTGCTTATTAGTAACCTATGACTATCACTAAGTGTTGTATCTTATGATTCTTGATGAATGTATCTTGTCTTGTGAGAAGTTATCATCCAGCCCTCTCCCAGAAAAATGAAATATCCTAGGAAATATTGAAAAGGCAGAATATTTCTCTGGATATGAAAAGAAAGAAACATGCTTTAAAAGACAGAATAGTTGCCTGTAGCTTCCTGCCCACCCCCACTTTGTCAATAGGCCCATTAAGACTAGCCAGGCTAGCCTACTTTACATGATAAAGATTTCAGCAGCAGCTACAGAAAGGCATGATGATATTGGCTTTTTATTCAACTCTCCACATGGCATCTGAGAACTCATACCTGGATTCAAAACAGCCTAGAGAGTAGCCCCCTGCATAGCACCATGGGAGTCTGGCAACCAATCAGAATACATTTCTTACACAGGAACAGGAAACAGAGAGGTGGGACTAAACAGGGTATAAAAAGCCTAGCAAGCCCCTTCCTCAGCCCTTTTTCTCTTCTTCTTCACCAACATTGAAGCATGTGATCTCCTTTTCTGTTCAGGGCTCAAGCCATGTGGCCCTGTCCAACAATAAACCATCTTTCCAAGCAGCCTCCATGTCTCTAGTGTCTTCTTCCCCACTTGGAGCTGAACCCAGAAGGACATTTCTTTCAACAGTCTTTTAATGTACACTGCATATGCACCAAAGACAAATTTCTTGTGTGTCCAATCACACTTGGCCAATAGAGAATTCTATTCTATTCTATTCTGTTCTGTTCTGTTCTGTTCTAGTCCAACCCCCTGCTCAAGCAGGAGACCCAGTACCATTTCAAACACATGGTTGTCCAGTCTCTTTTGGAAAGCCTCCAGTGATGGGGCACCCACAACTTTGGAAGGAAAGCTGTTCCATTCAGTGATTGCTTTCACCTGTTGAAAGAAATGTCTACCTGGGTTCAGCTCTAAGTGGGGGAAAAGACAGGGGAAACATGGAGGCTGTTTTGAAAGATGGTTTTAATGGTGGACATGACCACATGGCTTGAGGTCCTGGGGAAAAAGACGATCACATGCTTCAAAGATGTTGAGTGAAGAAAAAGAAAGGAAAAGGGCCTTGCTGAGAATTCCTGAGTTTTTTATATCCTCTGCTCGGCCCCACCTCTCTGTTTCCTGTTCCTGTGTAAGAAATGTATTCTGATTGGTTGTCAGACTCCCAGGGGCTAAAGTTGGTCTTAGCTAACTTGTAGGTTGTGTTCTAAGTTTGGTTGAAACTTGTTGGGTGGTGCAATGAAGGACAATGAGATGGGGTAGATCTTTATTATGTAGAATAGACTGGCCTGGTCCTTAATGACCCATTGACAAAGGTGGGGGGGGAGCTATTAAGAGTGAGTCTGTTTTCTGCCTAAAAACATGTTTCTCTGACTCAGGCCTAAATGGCTCATTGACAAAGGTGGAGGGAATGAATTTCTGCCTCTTTTAGGGGAAAATATTCTGCCCTTTTAATATTTCCTAAAATATTTCATTTTCTAGGAGAGGGGTGGGTGCAGTGGTGGGTTTCAAAAATTTTTAGAACCACTTCTGTATCATGTAGCCTGCTTTGTGGGAGTGGCTTGCCAGCCATGTGACTGGGTGGGAGTGGCTTGCCAGCCATGTGACTGGATGGGCATGGCCAACTTGTAAAATGTGGTGAAACTCACTTAACAACACTCTTGCTTAGCAACCAAAATATTGGCTCAGAAACTCTGGCATTGAAGTGTTCAAGTCTTAAAGCTGTCAAGTTACAAGACCCTTGCAACCCTAACCCTTTAGAAAAAAAACCCCAGGGGTATTCAAACTTGAGAGCTTTAAGACTTGTGGACTTCAACTCCCAGAATTCCTCCTCTCGCTCTTCATCTTGATGATGTCCGGACGGGCGGGGGGAGAGAACTGGAACCGGTTTTAAACGGCACTGTAGATTTGTGGAACCTCTTCTATAGAAGAGGTTAGAACTGGCAGGAACCCATCCCTGGGTGGGTGCTAACTTCCTACACACTGTTAGGAAGTTTTTCCTTGGTTCTAGGTTGCTTCTCAGCTTGATTAGTTTTCTTGGATAGTTCTATGAAAGTGGTTTGCCACTGCCTGCTTCCTAGGGCTGAGAGAGAGAGTGACTGCCCAAGATCACCCAGCTGCCTTCATGTCTCAGGAACTTAACAGCCTCCTGGTTTCTAACCGAGGCCTTTACTACTACACCAAAGTGGTTCTCTGCTTATACATTGGGAGATCCTAAATCGCAACATGGAAATTAGCTCAATTCTAATGTGTGGCCTCCAAGGTGTAGACAGGTAGTACAAGCCAGAAGAGTCTCGTGTGCTTTGTGGACTCATGGTACAATTTGTGCAATGACATCTCTGCAGATGTCAATGTTGTAGAGCTTCAAAACTGCATGCCAAAGATTTGTTGGAAAAAATTATTTCATTCACATTTGCTCTTCATTTTTTTTATTTTTTTTTTAGAGTTCCGTTGACAAAATAATCCCTAACAGTTTATCTCCGCCTCTATGGATACCTTTGGGGCATTAAATATGTGATATGGAAGTAGAAAACATTGTACTTCTACTTAAGATTTCAAAAGCTGATACATTTTCCAAAAGTTTGGGAGTGCTGTCTTATTTTCCCTTGTGCCGTTTTTATGAGGGGTGTTGCAGGATTGGTGGTGAAGGAGGGTTTCCCCCCCCCCTTCAGCTTATGGTTTTCAATGTTTTGTTTCTCATTGTGTTCAATTTCTTTATAAGAAAAGAAATTGGCAGCAAATTATGGAACTGTGGGGGCATGTTTTCCTCCTGGCTTGTGACAGGAAACTAGTCAATACATGAGTTATGTCTGACAGACTTAATGCATTTCTTAAATTTAAAACAACCTTCCCCAAATCTCCCGAAAGCAACTCCAAGCCCTCTTCATGTGACATCATGAGGATGCTGCCAAACTCCCTCAGCTCTTCTAACGCAAGAAAGCAAATATATTCCAGTTGTCTGTCCATTCAGATTAACTGGGAGTAAGGCCAACTAAGTATAAATGACTATGTTCTGGATCAATACACATAGAATCTCAGCTCAGCAAATGCTTTTGTCTATATAGGTTCTCCTCAACTTACAACCATAATTAATAACAGAATAACAGAGTTGGAAGGGACCTTGGAGGTCTCCTAGTCCAACCCCCTGTTCAAGCAAGAGACCCTCTATCAGAGGTTCCCAACCCCTGGTCCATGGATCGGCACCGGTCTGCAGCATGCCAGTAACCAGTTGCGCAAAAAGCAAAGCCCCATCTTTGGGATCAGGTAGCATGCAAACCCAACCCTCTCAGGTCCACGGAAGTGGCCCCTGTTAACCAAAAGGCTGGGGACCACTGCCCTACTCCATTTCAGACAAATGGCTATCCAACATCTTCTTAAAAACTTCCAGTGTTGGGGCATTCACAACTTCTGGAGGCAAGTTGTTCCACTGATTAATTGTTCTAACTGTCAGGAAATTTCTGATCAGTTCTAAGTTGCTTTTCTCCTTGATTAGTTTCCACCCATTGCTTCTTGTTCCCCCCTCGGGTGCCTTGGAGAATAGTTTGACTCCCTCTTCTTTGTGGCAGCCCCTGAGATATTGGAAGACTGCTATCATGTCTCCCCTAATCCTTCTTTTCACCAGACTAGACATACCCAGTTCCTGCAACCGTTCTTCATACGTTTTACCCTCCAGTCCCCTAATCAATTGCGTTGCTCTTCTCTGCACTCTTTCTAGAGCCTCAACATCTTTTCTACATCGTGGTGACCAAAACTGGATGCAATATTCCATTGAGTCTGGAATTACACTCATGCCAATCTTCCAAGCAAGTCACATGATGAATTTTGCAACGTTCTTTGTGGTGGTGGTAGAGAAGTAAATGCAATGATCATTAAGCAAAACAAATTTTAGCCGATCGATATTTTTTGTCAGGAGAGCAAACACCAGTTTCTAGCAACAAACAGTTCATAAATTGTGGTCAACTGGCTGCAGAACACTCTGTGTGAGTTGGGAGGCTATATAAATTTGTTTAATAAATAAATGTAATGTTAAAAAAATACTAAGTTCAGGCTGGTTGCCAGGTGGCTAAAATGCAATCACATGACCATGGATGGGGCCGTCCATCCACATTTTGTGGTCACAGGTAGCTATGGGGAGGTCTGTCATAACTTCAAACAGTCACTGAGCAATCGGTCACAAGTCAAAGCCATATTCCATAAGCTTTTTTTAAAAAAAATTCTCAGGCTTCTGTTGTTTAATTGAATCAGTTGCTCATCATCTTTGTAGGACAAATGATTTTTGAAAAACCTAATTATCTTTTTCAGTAAATGTCTTAGGAATGGAGAATACAATCTTGTGCTGTTACTTAAGCTAAATTAGTACATACGTACAACCATAATTATTAGTACATTTTGTTGTTGTTGTTGTTAGTTGAAAAAGTCGTGTCCGAGTCCCATCACAACCCCATGCACATCTGGAGGCGGCTGCTATCTATGGATCACCTAAAAAGCCTAGGTCATATCTTTAAAAAAAAAAAACTTCCAGGTATTCTTGTCATGTTGCATCTATAAGGTGTTCATAGTTAGCCTCCTGCACCAATGGCGTTTTGCAGTGATGGGTTTCAAAAATTGTTCGAACCTACTCTGTGGGTGTGGCCTCCTTTGTGGGAGTGGCTTGCCGCCCATGTGACCAGATGGGAGTGGCTTGCCGCCCATGTGACCGGATGGGAGTGGCTTGCCGCCCATGTGACCGGATATGAAGGTGGCAACGACACTTGTCAGAACTACTTTAAATTACCTCACACACAGCACTGGCATGCATAAGAATATGATTTAAACTTGTTTTTTAAAAGGCATCTTTGGTTTGCGTTAAAACAACTTCAACACACGCAATGTTCTGATTGCACCACAAACGCAGAAGTCATCCTTACCTTTCACAGAGGCACTGAGTTTTATAAATAGGAGCATGATAGTGTAGAATAATCATATCCAAGGACCAGTGGTGGGTTTCAAAAAAATTTGGAACCTCTTCTGTAGGTGTGGCCTGCTTTCCGGGTCCACTGGTGGAACCTCTTCTAGCCGGTTCGGTAGATTTGACGAACTGGTTCTACCGAATAGGTGCGAACTGGTAGGAATCCACCTCTGGCGTTTTGGCTCTCCCCAGACACCAGGGACTTTCCTTGAGCATCCAGGAGGGTGAAAACGGCCTGCCCAGGCTCCGGAGGCCCACCGGAGCAGAAACAAGCCCTTTTCCAGCCTTCCCAAAGTTCTGGTAGGCCCATTTTTCGCCCTCCCCAAGCCCTTGCACATGCCCTGCAAGTACCTGCAACCAAAATGGGCTGTGTGGGGACTCCTGGGAGGGCAGGGTGGGGTGGGCAGGGCCAGCCAGGGGTGGGATTTGGGGGTTCTCTGAACAGTACAGAATCTTAACTAGGGGTTCTCCAGAACCCTTCCGAACCCCCAGCAGCCCACCCTGGTTGTGCGTCGAGAACTACCTGTAAGTGGTGCCTCCTCCATCTTGAACTCCCATGATTGTCACAGAGTATATTTGCCTTAAAACTGCCAAAATTGCTTTAAAACTGCCACCTGGTGGTTCTGAGCACCTCCCTCCCCTCCAGACCCACATCCAGCCATTCCTTTTAACCTCACCGCCATGAGCTCTGGGGAAACCGATGCATGGTTTTCAGAAATATAAGCCCTCCATTGTTTGAGAAGCCAAAAGCCTCCTGCCATTTCTTCTCCTGCTACTCGCCAACCCTTTGAATCTATACTGGAAGTCCCCTTTCTTGCCGTTGGCAGGGGGGGGAGAGAAGGAAAGAAGAGCCGTTAGAACATCTGTTTCCCATCTAACCTGGAACCAGACTTTTGCGTTGAAGTTCTCTTACTGTACATTGATTCAATTACCAAGCCCGGTTGGTGCAGAAGTTTGAGGTTATACGGCCTTTGCGAAAGGCTGCTGCATTTTGCCATACAAGAGCCCTGAATTAATTAAGATCCAAGCCACCACTTCCCTTGGAAGAATTAGCTCCTGCAGAAGTGGAGCAAAATCTTTCAGAGATGAGAAGTTTGGGCAAAGGCGAGAGGCAGCCCAGGGATCCTTAGAGTCCCTGCTGTTTCAGTTTGGGTCTTGGATTGGACTGTCTGTCTACTTTTCACGTCTGGGTTCCCAGCTGTGTCAGCTTGGTTTTGTAAAATGGATTGGGGCAGCGGGGAAGAACTGCATGCAATTGTTTGTCATAGTTCTGGGCTTCTCCCTGGAAATTTAAAGGTGTTGTGGCCTACCAGTGGACGGTGGAGCTGGCAGCAGATTCGGACAGTGAGGAGGTTGGGGAGGAACATGGGCCAGTCCTGGAGTCTGGGGAAGGCTCTGATGAGGGCTCTGAGTTGAAGGCAGAGATGGGGCCAGAGCTGTATGCCAGTTATCAGCTGCCTTCGGAGTCAGATATCAGTGAGGCAGATAAACAGCTGGAGCCTGTTCCCAGTGTGTTGCATGCACAGAGTTGCCAGACGAAGGGAACAGCTAAGGAACAGGGGTCGACTTGGGAGTAAGGCCACAGGTGGATGTGAATGGCCCCTCCCAGAGGAAATAAAAGAGGAGCAAAGGGGGAGTGGAGTTTGCAGAAGACAATTAGTTCGCTTAATTGGTTTGTGACTCTCCGAGGTTCCTTGCCCTTTTTTGCAGATATCGGCCTGGCAGCTCTCCAAGCCAGATAAGGTCTGTGACTGCAAATCCTCCCTTGAAAGACTTTGCTGGATGTGAATGAGCAGAATTCACAGTAAATTAATAAAAGAGGGTTTTGTCGGGACCAGGAGTTTGCTTCATGCTCTTGGGAAGCCTCGGTCAGAACAAAAGGTGGCTTCTTCGGGATAAAGGAGCACTTCTTCTGAAAATACAAGTGCACGGCTTGGAGGCTGTCCATATAACTGAATTTTCCTGGTGTTTTCTTTAAAAACGTTTTGCTTCTCAAGCAAGAAGCTTCTTCACTTCTAACAGTTATTTCTGAAGAAGCTTCTTGGATGAGAAGCAAAGAAAACACCAAGAAAGTCCATTTGCCTTTTGGGGGATGGGGAACACCTTTTGAGACAACCATGACCTGGATGATTGAGAATCTCCATAGACTTTATGTGGACAGTTCCTTCTGCAAAAGCCAGGAGCCTAGTCTCTTCAGGGGCAAAATGGTCGTAGAGGGCCCTATCCAGTGATCAGAAGGTGATCCCACAGCAGCCAATGAGAGCTTAGTAGATCCCAACTCCTTTATCACTCCCATGGTCAATGTGTCACTGAAAATGTCTGTTGGAGAAGAAAGCAAACACTACCATAATACCAGTGGAGATGAAGATGGATCTAAGCTGACTCCACAAAAGTCCAAGTAACATACAGACAAATGTGTCCTCTCACAACTGTGCAAGCATTTCAGACATGCTTTGTGGAACCCAAACTCTGTAAGCATTGACTAACATTTGTGTCAGTGGCAAAAGATGGCAACCTGCCATACATCAATTGGTGGCCAGCTATGATCTTCTTGGACAAGGGTAGCAATAGCACTTAGACTTGTATGCTGCTTTACGGTGCTTTACAGCCCTCTCTAAGCGGTTTTACAGAGTCACCCTATTGCCCCCAACAATCTGGGTCCTCATTTTATTGACCTTGGAAGGATGGAAGGCTGAGTCAACCTTGAGCCTGGTGAGATTCAAACTGTCAAATTGCAGGCAGCCAGCAGAAGAAGCCTGCAGTACTGCACTCTAACCACTGTGCCATCATGGCTCTTCAATGATTCATACCCTGGATAATTTCCTGACAGATTTAGGATGCAAACTTATAAGCTAGTTTCTCAAGAGCCAAGATGGCGCAGTGGTTAAATGCAGCACTGCAGGCTACTGCTAGATCAGCAGTTCAGCGGTTCAAATCTCACCGGCTCAGGGTTGACTCAGCCTTCCATCCTTCCGAGGTGGGTAAAATGAGGACCCAGATTGTTGGGGGCAATATGCTGACTCTCTGTAAACCGCTTAGAGAGGGCTGAAAGTCCTATGAAGCGGTATATAAGTCTACTGCTATTGCTATTCTCTAATATCACATAACACAAATGATGGTCAGTTCTGAATGCCCTGTGTTTGGAGCTACAATAGGTCTGGCTCATACAGCAGCTGCTGAAATTAAGCGCTGCTGGGTGAGTTGGACAAGATTATGGAATTCATCTCCTAGGAAGTCTATCTGGTTCTCTTGCTGCTTTGTTTTAAATAATGACTGTCTATCCAAGCATTTGAATGGCACCATTTGTTCGAAGACTCAATCCCCTCGTAGAAGACATGTATCCCATGTTTTTATGTATCTCTTATTGCTTTTCATTGTTTTGTCATACAGTTGGCTATGATGTTAATGACTGTTTTATCCAGGGGTGGGATTCAGCCAGTTTGCACCGGTTCAGGCGACCCAGATGTTAATTTTGCATCTGGTTCGCCGAACCGGTTGTTGCAAGAACTGGCTGGCCCTGCCCACCCCTCCCCTCCCAGGAGTCTCCACGCAGCCCATTCATCCTGCCAGGTAAGTGCAGGGCCCATGCAGAGGCTCTGGGGGGGAGAAAAATGGGCCTCCTGGAAGTCCGGAAACAGGCCTGTTTCTGGCCTCCGGAGCCCAGGAGAGGCTGTTTTCACCCTCCTGGAGGCTCGGGGAAAGCCTTTGGAGCCTGGGGAGAGTGAAAAATGGGCCTACTGGAAGTATCAGAAGTCCAAAAATGGGCCCGTTTCTGGCTTCTGGAGGGCCTCCGGAGCCGAGGGAAGTCCATGTTTTCATTCCTGTGGACTTGAGGAAAGCCTCTGGAGCCCGGGGAGGGCAAAAACGCCACCCTGCCATGGTGCAGGAGGCCGAGTAGGCCACGCCCACCATGGCCACGCCCACCAGGAACCGGGCACAGAACTGGTTGCTAACAGTTTTCAATCCCACCCCCTGGTTTTATCCAATTGTCTCTATCAACGTTGTTTTACTGTTTTGGTTGTATTCCAATCTGAGCTTTTTCAGGAAAACAGCACAATGTGCAAGTAAATACACGAATAACAAATAAATACAATTTAGGACCGATTTATATAAGTTACAGGGTGTATTCACGGTAATTATTTTTGTGAAGCACCATGAGGAAAGATGGCACCTCGTTTCCAGGACTTTTAACCTAACCAGCAAGTTGTCTAAACAACCCAGGTTTCTTATGAAAAAAAAAAGTGCTTAATTGGCCTCTCTTCTCCTTGAACTCTTCTAGACAAATGGTCATTTAAAAAAAAAAATCATGTTTAAGTCATTGCGAGTTTGTTGTATTTTTCTCTTCCTTTTTCTTTTGGCCTGTTTATTTGTTGTTGACTTTAGAAGACTCCGAGACTAGCCAAGGAGAGAAGCAACCTAGAACTAAGGAGAAATTTCCTGACAGAGACAAAAATAAACCAGTGGAATGATCTGCTTTAGAAGTTATGGATGCTGCATCACTTGAAGTTTTTAAGACCCAAATGGTCAGCCATTGCTCTGGAATGGTATAGGGCAGGGGTCCCCAAATGGGACAACTACAAGACTTGTGGACTTCAAGTCTCAGAATTCTCCAGCCAGCTATGCTGGGAGTTGAAGTCCACAAATCTTAAAGCTGCCAAGTTTGAAGACCTCTGGTATAGGGTTTCCTGCCTGAGTAGGGGGTTGGACTAAAAGACCTCCAAGGTCCCTTCCAATGCTGTTGTTCTGTAAGTAAGCCCCTCTATGTTTTACACTTATCTATACATTTTAGAACTTTCACCTGGTAAATCATTTCCTGTTAGGCTAATTTCTTCCTTGCGTGAGTTTTTATGGATGGAGACCATCATCTAACTCTAGAAGTGGTGGTCTTTATCTTGGAGCCTGCCCGTTAGGGTTATATGTCATGATGGTTATATGTCATGATGGTCACCAACCTGATTTTCTACATTTATTTATTTATTTGTTTATTTATTTGTTTGTTTGTTTGTTTGTTTGTTTGTTTGTCTGTCTTGTATGCCGCCCACTCCCGGAGGACTCCGGGCGGCTCACAAAAGACAAGGGAAAGGGGGGAAACGAGACAAAGACAACATATTAAAAACAAGACCAACATTCACAATTTCCGTGGAGGTAGATGTTTCTCAGCTCCCCCCAGCCTGCTGGAACAGCCAGGACTTGGTGGCTTTGCGGAAGGCCGGGAGGGTAGTAAGGGTCCGGATCTCCACGCGGAGGTCGTTCCAAAGGGCTGGAGCTGCAACAGAGAAGGGTCTCCCCCGGGGAGTCGCCAGCCGACATTGGCTGGCAGATGGAATCCGGAGGAGACCCAACCTGTGCGATCTAATTGGTCTGAGAGAGGTAATCAGCAGGAGGCGGTCTCTCAGGTACCCAGGTCCGATGCCATGTAGGGCTTTATAGGTAGCGACCAGCACCTTGAAGCGGATTTGCTCATTAGGGAACCAATTGTTCGCTATGGGCTGGCTTTGTCGAAAAACTGGAAGTAAATATCACTTTTCAGTCAAAAAAAGAACAGAAAATTCATAAAACACAGAGATGTGACCATGGGACACTGGCAAACAGGCAGTAGTGGTATTCAGCCGGTTCGGACTGGTTCGCGAGAACTGGTAGCGTTGACCTGTGGGTGGGGGTGCCACCCTCGTGTTAGGCCGTCCTATTTAGCCACGTTTTCTAAGCCACGTGCATGCATGCAAGCCACATACACGAGCACATTTTCAGTGTGCAGCGAACCAGTGGTAAGATTATGCAAGCTTGCTTGGAACCTTGGAAGTTTGGACAGCAAAGGTGACTAACAAGCAAATACTGGAACGCATAAGAGCCGAGGTGGTGCAGTGGGTAGAGTGCAGTACTGCAGGCCACTTCAGCTGACTGCTAGTTCAGCAGTTCAGCGGTTCAAATCTCACCGGCTCAGGGTTGACTCAGCCTTCCATCTTTCCGAGGTGGGTAAAATGAGGACCCAGATTGTGGGGGCGATAAGCTGACTCTGTAAACCGCTTAGAGAGGGCTGAAAGCCCTATGAAGCGGTATATAAGTCTAACTGCTATTGCTCTTGCTATATGAAACCCACCTCTGCAAACGGCCATAAACATAAGCTAGTCGCTGAGCATCTGAAATGCAGCCAGGTAACCACAAGGGGAGGGGA
Organism: Thamnophis sirtalis; assembly: GCF_051295495.1. NCBI lineage: Eukaryota > Metazoa > Chordata > Lepidosauria > Squamata > Natricidae > Thamnophis > Thamnophis sirtalis. The sequence goes on along the minus strand of NW_028261382.1, from coordinate 113,805,143 downwards.
AAGTGGCTTTTGGAACTTGTGTTTTAAACCCCCCAAGGGATGACCACTTCAAATGTTTGCTCAGCGACCAGTTGTAAATCAAGAAATACCTATAATCCGTTCTGAGCTCCTTTATTCAGCTCTGTCCCTCAAAACCAAGCAAAGAATAACAAAGCTGGGTGAATCGTGTCTGGGTCCGCATAGCTGACCTGTAGATGTTGCATTCATAGAAAATTGTGCCCTGGTGAAGAGCCCCCCATCTACCTTCTGAGATCTGGGCGCAGAAAACCAGAAAGGGAATTTTATCTCGGTCTGTATCTCTTTCTACAGAGCTTTCTCAAGAATGTCTGTCTGTCTGTCTAAGCACTAAGACATGTCTATCGTCAAATTATAGGCTCCATTTACAAACCTCAAAATGTTCTCACCAACTGCTAGTTGCCAGAAACGGCTGTCTTTTTGCTTGGAATGACTGTCTGGCAATAAAAATATATATATATATTCTAAGTTTGGAATCTGCTGGTTGGTTTGCATGAAACGACAGGCACAATTATTGCAGAGGGGAAACGCTGGGCCATCTACGTCTCCTATCTGTTCTGAGCGTTGTGAGCTTTTTAAAAACAGGCTCCCCAAAAGCGGGGAGAGGGGAAGCAAAGAAATCTGGCAACCTTTAAAAACTCTGGTATTGAGTAAGACTCTCGCTTCAGTCAGCCAGCTCTGACTGCTGGTTGTACTTTTGATCTGTGCGTTCAGTATGGCGCTTGATGTCAATTAATCGTGATTGTGACTCTGCTGGACCCCAAGTTACCCTCTTTTGCTGAAATTGTGGGTTCCTGCCTGGATTTTCCATTTACTGGGGAGTAAATTCCAGCCCCAGAGAGGTGATTCTAAAACTGGGACTTGCACCCATCAGCCTCCGTAATTGCAATGAGAGAGAAAAAGTGGAGGGAGAAAAGAAAGAGGAAGGGGGGGAAGAGGAGGGAGGAGGGGGAAGAGGAGGAAGGGGAGAAGAAGAGGAGGGTGGAGGAGAAGGAAGAAGAGGAAGAGGAGGGGGAGGGGGAGGAAGAGGAAAAGGAGAAGGAAGAAGAGGAAGAAAAAAATGAAGAGGAGGAGGTGGGGAGGAGGAGGAAAAGAAAGAGGAAGGGGGGTAAGAGGAAGAAGGGGAGAAGAGGTGAAGGGGGAGAAGGAGGAAGAAGAGGAAGAGGAGGGGGAGGAAAAGGAAGAGGAAAAGGAGGAGGAAGAGGAAGAGGAAGAAAAAAATGAAGAGGAGGAGGTGGGGAGGAGGAGGAAAAGAAAGAGGAAGGGGAGGAAGAGGAGAACAAGGAGGAGGAAGAAGAGGAAGAGAAGGAGTGGAGGAGGGGGAAGAGGAGGGGAGGAGCAGGGAGAGGAGGAGGAAGAGAAGAAGAAAAGGAAGAAGAAGAAAAGGAAGAGGAAGAAGAAAAGGAAGAGGAGGAGAAGGAAGAGGAAAAGGAGGAGGAGGTAGTTTGATTAGTGACCATTTGAAGTTACAACGGCATTGGGAAAAAGTGACATTACCTTTTTTCACACTTGTCAAGCTTTTTGCACATGTTATTGAAGCCATCACGTGTACATCTTGCTTAATAATCACTTCACTCAACATCTTACTACGGCTTTATAGGGTGGTATTAATACCCCACTTGATCTTGATTGTATCCCTCTGTTAATGCAATTTAGGATTGCATTGCCTTTTTTGGCTGCGGCTGCAAACTGTTGGCTCATATTTAGCTGGTTGTCCAATTAAAAACTCCAAGATCCCTCTCACAGTCACTGCTATTAAGCCTGGTTTCACCCAGTCTATACGTGTATACTTTTCGTTTTTCTTCTCTAAGTGCAAAACTTTACATGTCTCCACATTGAATTTCATTTTGTTAGGTAGGACCCAGTGTTCAAGTCTGTCAAGATCCATCTGGATTTTGAACTTTTCATCTAGGGCAGGGGTGTCCAAACTTGGGAACTTTAAGACTTATGGACTTCAATTCTCAACTCGCAGGATCCCCCAGCCAGGCTTCTGGGAGTTGAAGTCCACAAGTCTTAAAATTCCCAAGTTTGGACACCACTGATCTAGGGTGTTGGCTATTTCTTAGTATCATCCGCAAATTTGGTAAGTTCCGCTTCTATTCCCTCATCTAAGTCATGGTTGTAGGTCAAAGAATACCTGTAATATAATAGTGGTGCCTTTTTCTATGATTCTTTAAATCTTTAAATTTTCCAATCTAACCTACTGTATTTGTTTTTTGTGGCTCTCTCTTATCCAAGTTCAAACCATCTGTAATCCTGCTGAGACTTTTTGAGATCAATTAAAATTGGTTGAGTAGTGCCCACCTGGCCGAGCAGTGCCAAAAATAGAACAGGTAACTCACTCCGATCTGTGAGCAACCTATTTGATATATATATTTTTTTCCTTTAATGCACTTTTTCATCATGGTCTAACAGGAGCAGACAAAAACCACACAAATATAAATGTCTAAGTAGCAAATCAAGTGTGAATATAAACTGTGGAACAAAACCCTGGCATGACACTCACAATTCCTTGTGAGAGAAAATATTCTCCCCTTGGGCACTCTGGGTTATAGTGACGTAGTGATGATAGATTGCGAAACTGCACGGATCAAAATGCTGTGGCTTAAATCTTATATTTTGCTGGGCAGACCACATTTGAATAAATAATTCTTTAATGCATTTCAGATGTGAATGCAAGAAGGATTCAACATCAATTAAGTGGAAGGATTTCTAGAATCTCCATTGCTAAATGGAGATACTTTTCTCAGTTGTTTGTACATACATTGCAAAATAACTTGGATTGTACGTCCAGTGAATACAGGTAGGTGTGAATCAAAAACTATTAAGTGATCTGGCACTATTGAATGAGATATTCAAATTTTTATGTAATTCTATTCCCCCAAAGGAGCCACCGCTGACAGCAACTGACAGTTCCTTGTATACCTGCCCTGTAGCAACTTCTTAGTGGTAAACTTTCCAGTTCTGGGATAACCTCCCTTGTCATGTTGAGAGGAGGAGGAGGAGGTTGGAGAAGAGGAGGAGGAGGAGGAGGAGGAGGAGGAGGAGGAGGAGGAGGAGGAGGAGGAGGAGGAGGAGAAGAAGAAGAAGAAGAAGAAGAAGAAGAAGAAGAAGAAGAAGAAGAAGAAGAAGAAGAAGAAGAAGAAGAAGAAGAAGAAGAAGAAGAAGGAATAGCATAATTGGGGAGACATATGAGAGAGAAATTGAGTGTACAGAGCAGTTGTTGGGGTTGGCTTCCTTAGAAGAAGGGAAGACCCAGATGGACAAGAGCTCCATGCAAAGCTCAAGACTAGGAAAGAGGGACCTTTCTTCTCCTGGTAGTTGGTCAAGAAGGTCTGGTTTGGCCTTTCCCAATAGAGAAGCAAACGGTGTTCAAATGAGTTGGAGGACACTCTCCAGTAACTCAACCCTTTTCCTTTCTTTTCGTACACACTCTCTCTCTCTCAACAAGTCCAAAAAGACAAGAATGTTCTGATCTGGGGGCTTCCCCAAAAAGCATGAAACAGAGTCCTGTTCCCCGACAAAACCCCTTTTATAATGTGAATTCCTCTCATTCACATTTAGCAAAGGCCTAGCAAACATTTAAGAGGAATATTTATGACTACAGACCTTATCTATCTTGGAAAGCTGCCATGTAAATATTTTCCCAAAGAGGTGCTGTGCAAGGAAAGACTGGGCACAGAGTCTCTGAGATTCATGGACAGATCTTCAGACTCCTGAAACAAATCTAACAACCGAAGGAACGAATTGTTTCCTGCAAAAGCCCACTCTCCTTTTGCTCCTCTTTTATTTCCTATGGGAGGGGCCAATCACCTTCCACCTGTGACTTTACTCCCAAGTCTGCCCTGATTTCTGAGTTGCTCTTTTCTTCTGGAAGCTCTGCGCATGCGCACACTGGGAACAGGCTCCAGCTGTTCCTCTGCCTCACTGCTGTCTAGCTCCGTAGGTACCTGATCACTGCCAAATAGCCTCAGCCCCATCTCTGCCTCCAATGCACAGCCCTCGTCCGAGCCTTCCCCAGCCTCCAGGACTGGCCCAGCCTCCTCCCCAACCTCCCCACTGTCTGACTCTGCTGCCTGCTGCGCTGGCGGGCCACAACCAAGAAGGAGATGGAGAGAAAGGGGAGAAAGCAGGAGAGACAGAGTGAGAGAGTGGTTTGGAGGGAGATCTGGAAGGAAACCTGACACCAGGATTGTGTTGTTGAATACCTGCTGGAAATCATAAAATGTACATAGTAAAAAACCCATGAAAACTTCCTTTCTCTTCTCCTTCTATGTCCATTGTCATTTTTGCAAAGGCACAACATTTCAGAAATGAACCCCATCACACTGCAACTTTTGTAATCCAAGTTGAAAAGTGTTATAAAATGCATGCAAAAGTTTAGGCATCCTGATCAAATTTGTTTTCACAAATCCCTACCGGAACCAAAGTTGACCTCTACAAAGTACAAAATGAAGCATGACTTCTTTTCAAAAGAAGGCTAGAAAGACCCTTAACAGGCTAAAGGAAATATGGCAATTGTTATTTCTGCCAAAGGAGATGTTACAAAATACAGACAGAAAGTGTGTCCAAAACTGTTATAGCTATGATAATCATTGTCTTGTTAGTTTAAATCTGTAAACAATTGGATGTTAAAAGTAGACATGTCCTATTTAATTTCTGCTATGTAGAACAGAACAGAATAATAGAGTTGGAAGGAACCTTGGAGGTCTTCTAGTCCAACTCTATACCATTTCAGACAAATAGTTATCCAATCTTTTCTGAAAACCATTCAGTGTTGGAGCATTCGCAACTTCTGGAGGCAAATTGTTCCACTGATTAATTGTTTTAACTGTGAGGAAATTTCTCCTTAATTCTAGGTTGCTTCTCTCCTTGAATAGTTTCCATCCATTGCTTCTTGTCCTACCCTCAGGTGCTTTGGAGATACCTTAACTTCTTCTTTGTGGCAACCCCTGAGATATTGGAACACTGCTATCATGTCTCCCCTAGTCCTTCTTTTCATTAAACTAGACATACCCAGTTCCTGCAACCGTTCTTCATATGTTTTAGCCTCCAGTCCCCTAATCATTTTTGTTGCTCTTCTCTGCACTCTTTCTAGGGTGTCAATATCATTTTTACATTGTGGTGGCCAAAGCTGGATGCAGTATTCTAGAAGTAGTATGGCTTCTGTTCTTTTAGGAATTAGTTTATGAAAGAGAGAGTGGGGGGGAGGGAGGGAGGGAGGGAGAGAGAAAGAGAGAGAGAGAGAGAGAGAGAGAGAGAGATCAGTTTACTACCGGTTCTGTGGGCATGGCTTGGTGGGCATGGCATGGCATGGCTTGGTTGGCATGGCAGGGCATGGCATGGTGGGTGTGGCAGGGGAAGGATACTGTAAAATATCCATTCCCTCCCCACTCCAGGGGAAGGTTACTGCAAAATCCCCCACCCCCGATCAGCTGGGACTCGGGAGGCAGAGAATAGATGGGGGCGGGGCCAGTCACAGGTGGTATTTACCGGTTCTCTGAACTACTCAAAATTTCTGCTACCAGTTCTCCAGAACTGGTCAGTGCCTGCTGAATGCCACCTCTGATATATGCCAGGAGTGCTTAAACTTCTGCAGGCAGATTTACCTCCTTCAGTCCATAGGAGCACTTAGCAAATCTTAGCTGATCTTGGAAGCTAAGCATGGAGAGCCTTGGCTAGAACCTGGATGGAAGATCAGCTGGAAATCTGAAGGTTGTCTGCTACGTTAGAAAGTAAAAAAGATATCCGAAAGAAAGCCACCTATCATATTGCCAAGGATATATGGATGCAATCACCAGGAGCCAAGTTTCATTCAAAAATAATTTTGAGTCGTTAAGATTATTGAACACTTAACAGAATAACAGAATTGGAAGGGACCTTGGGAGTCTTCTGGCTTGAGACCCTGTAGCATTCCAGATAAATGGTTGTCCAGCAGGGGTGGGTTCCTGCCAGTTCTAACCTCTTCTATAGAAGAGGTTCCACAAATCTACAGTGCCGTTTAGAACCGGTTCCAGCTCCCTCCCCCTGCCCGTCCGCACATCATCAAGATGAAGAGCGAGAGGAGAATTCCGGGAGTTGAAGTCCACAAGTCTTAAAGCTGTCAAGTTTGAACACCCCTGGTTTTTTTTTTTCTAAAGGGTTAGTGGTACAAAGGTCTTGTAACTTGACAGCTTTAAGATTTGCGTGCTTCAAATGCCAGAGTTTCTGAGCCAACATTTTGGTTGCTAAACAAGAGTGTTGTTAAGTGAGTTTCACCACATTTTACAAGTTGGCCATGCCCACCCAGTCACATGACTCTCAGGCCACTCCCACCTGGTCACATGGCCAGCAAGCCACTCCCACCTGGTCACATGGCCGGTAAGCCACTCCCACAAAGCAGGCTACACCTACAGAAGAGGTTCTAAAAATTTTTGAAACCCACCACTGTTGTCCAGTCTTTTCTTAAAAGCCTCCAGTGATGGAGCACCCACAACTTCTGACTAATTGTTCTCACTGTTAAGGAATTTCTCCCTAGTTCTAGGTTGCTTCTCTCCCTGATTATATTTTCTCTCCATTGCTTCTTGTATTTATGGTACCAAGAGCGGAGCTTCATTCAAGAATAACTTTACATCTTTAGCTTTACAAAGCATTTACGGTATGCTTCCTTTTTGTGAATTTAGCCAAATGCAGGATATGGATATTGTCATAAGCATGCAGAATATAAATGAGAAAGCTGGATTTTTGGATTCACCAAAGCATATCATTTGTTTATCTGATGTCTTGTTAATGAACACCTGCCTAGACTATTTGCCATTGTATCTGCTGATGAAATTATGTACACCATGACAAGCAAGTTGAGACCAGAGAGAAGGAGAGGAATTGTATTGTTTGGCTAGCGCAACAGTGTTGATTAGCCTTTGTGATGTTATTACCGCATCTTGACAAGGTTATTACTTCCTGCAGTGGAAGGCATGGACCAATCACTCATTTTACTGTTGCACATGTTGGACAGATGTTGCAGAAGGGGCTCTTGGAGCAAAATCCTTCCTTAGAAGTCCCCTTATGGAAGCATGAAACTGATTATAGACCCCCAAAAGTATTTCACTAGACTCAGAGTTAATAATGTGCATTTCTGATCACATTGGGTGCGCAGGTGACCTGTATTACAATGGCTTAAAACACAGGATGCACATCCATAAAACATGAACACGGAACACATCTGTTGAAATAATATTAATTTTCCTATGAGTTATCTTCAGGTCTATTTAACTTGTCTTTTGAAATCAATTAATGAGATTTTGACAAGATCCAGATTTCGTTTTTAATCAGATACACTTTTTAACCCATGAGTTTTCTCTTCCCCAGCTGACATTTATTTTTAAAAAATCATTTCAATAACAAACCAAACACCACCAAGCCACATGGCCAAGAGCTTGGCAAAAAGAATGATCTGGTTGAGTGTTACATTGAGGGCACCTGTGCAGGTTCTGACTTTAATTTTCAGAATCCTATGCAGTATGATCTTGAAGAAATATTTACCTGTATACAGTTAGTCCTTGATTTACAAGTTTATTTAGTGACCGTATGCAGTTACAACAGCACTGGGAACGGTGTCTTATCACCGGGGGGGGGGGAGGGAAGGGTTTCATCCAGAGGTGGGTTCCTACCAGTTCGCACCTATTCGGTAGAACCGGTTTGTCAAATCTACCTAACCGGTTAGAAGAGGTTCCACCAATGGATCTGGAAAGCAGGCCACACCTACAGAAGAGGTTCCAATTTTTTTTGAAACCCACCACTGGTCTTTGGATATGATTATTCTGCACTATCATGCTCATATTTATAAAACTCAGTGCCTCTGTGAAAGGTAAGGATGACTACTGCGTTTGTGGTGCAATCATAACATTGCGTGTGTTGAAGTTGTTTTAACGCAAACCGAAGATTCCTTTTAAAAAACAAGTTTACATCATATTCTTATGCATGCCAGTGCTGTGTGTGAGGTAATTTAAGGTGGTTCTGACAAGTGTCGTCGGCATCTTCATATCCAGTCACATGGGCGGCAAGCCATTCCCATCCGGTCACATGGGTGGCAAGTCACTCCCACAAAGGAGGCCACACCCACAGACTCCTGGAACTTCCCAAAGCCTCCGCACGGGCCCTGCGCTTACCTTGCATCCAAAATGGGCCACGTGGAGGCTCCTGGGAGGGGCAGAGTAGGGTGGATGAGGCCAGCCAGTCCTTGGAACTAACGATTCAGTGAACCAGATGTAAAGTTAACATCCAGTTGGCCCGAACTGGTCCAAACTGGCTGAATCCCACTCCTGCCTATGACCATCTTTCACACTTACAACCCTTTCAGCATCCCCAGGGTCACGTGATCAAAATCCAGATGCTTGGCAACAGTCTCACATTTATGACAATTGCTTTATCCCGGGGTCATGGGATCATCTTTTGCAACCTTCCAACAAGCAAAGTCAATGGGGAAGCCAGATTCACTTAACAACCGGGTTACTAATTTAACAGTGAGGAAAGTCATAACATGGAACAAAACCCACTTATCAATTGTCTCACTTAGCAACAGAGATTTGGGGTTGAATTGTGGTTGTAAGTCAAGGACCAACCGTATTAGTCCTATTAGCTTAACTTATTAGGATTATTAGAACTGTCCTAAAGTTCTAAGGCTCAGTAAAAGTTCAAGAAAAGTTAATATCTGAAACTAATGTAAACTTCTTGAGTCATCCTTTTACAGTTTGTATCTCAGATGGGAGCTGATTTTTTATTCTCTGATCTTCTTTTCATTATGCAGCACAGTAACCCCATATTTTCTTTGGCCATTGGCAGATACCATCGCTGTTATGCTTCAAAATGCAAGACGAAACTTCTAGCACAACTCCATCTTATCTGTAATTCCTCCTTTCCTGAGAACTAACAAAGAGGAGGCTACCCAGGAGACTTTAAATGCCCAATAGAATAACAGAGTTGGAAGGGACCTTGGAGGTCTTCTAGTCCAACCCCCTGCTCGAGCAGAAAGCCCTATACTATTTCAAATCAAAGTTTGTTGAATCTCGTCTTTAAAATATCCAGTGATGGAGCGTCCATGGAGTTGCCCACTTCCGGCAGCAAGCCGATTCATTGTTCTCGCTGCCAGGAAATTTCTCCTTACTTCTAGGTTCTCTCTTTGATTCATTTCCATCTGTTACTTCTTGTCCTGTCTTCAGGTGTTTTGGAGAAGAGATTTTTTTGACTCTGTGGCAACTGGTATTCAGCCAGTTCTGACCGGTTCTAGTGAACCAGTAGTGGAAATTTTGAGTAGCTCAGAGAACCGGCAAATACCACCTCTGGCTGGCTCCGTCCCCCATCTATTTGCTGCAGTGGTGGGTTTCAAAAATTGTTCGAACCTACTCTGTGGGTGTGGCCTCCTTTGTGAGAATGACTTGCCGCCCATGTGACAGGATGGGAGTGGCTTGCCACCCATGTGACCGGATATAAAGATGCTGATGACACTTGTCAGAACCACCTTAAATTACCTCACACACAGCACTGGCATGCATAAGAATATGATGTAAACTTGTTTTTTAAAAGGCATCTTTGGTTTGCGTTAAAACAACTTCAACACACGCAATGTTCTGATTGCACCACAAACGCAGTAGTCATCCTTACCTTTCACAGAGGCACTGAGTTTTATAAACATGAGCATGATAGTGTAGAATAATCATATCCAAGGACCAGTGGTGGGTTTCAAAAAATTTTTGGAACCTCCTCTGTAGGTGTGGCCTGCTTTCCGGGTCCACTGGTGGAACCTCTTCTAACCGGTTTGGTAAATTTGACGAACCGGTTCTACTGAATAGGTGCAAACTGGTAGGAACCCACCTCTGATTTGCTGCCTTCCAAGTCCCAGCTGATCTGCTGGGTTTCCTTTTGTTGCCCTGCACAGGAGAATGGGGCTGGAAAGCAGGTTAGTGTTGGGGGAAGGGAATGGGGATTTTGCAGTATCCTTCCCCTGCCATGCCCACCAAACTACACCCACCAAGCCACACCATCCCCACAGAACTGGCAGTAAAAAAAAATGAATCCCACCATTGTGGCAGTACCCCAAATATTGAAAGATTGCTATCGCATAATCCCTAATCCTTCTCTTCATTAAACTAGACCTGACCAATTCCAGCAACCATTCTTCATATGTGTTTGCCTTCAGTCCCCTAATCATCTTTGTTGCTCTTCTCTGCACTCTGAAGTCTCAATATCTTTTTTGGTGACTAAAACTGGGTGTAATATTCAAAATGTGGTCTTATAATGTGGTGCTAACAAAAAAGCTTTCTTTGTGCCCCTACATTTCTGGTTGTATCAGACAAAAATGAAGGATGTGAAGGAAAGAAAAATGAAGGGAATGGATCCTTCAAAGGTAAGAGGGGAAAATATTTTAATAGTTATAACAATTGGAACAGTTGGGACAACTTAGGATATCTCTGCAGTGGACTTCAGGTGAGATAGAGGCAACATCATGAGGACATGCCCCTTAAAATGGTTAGCAAGACATTTTTGGAAATCCCCCATGATGTGAGAGGGAGCACATAACTGCATATCTTCCATCTGAATTGGTACAACAATACAAGGTTTACAAAACAATGTAAAATTAGTGTCAATACAAAGATACAATTTTCTGGAGACCTCCAACAATTGTTATTTGATGCTGTTGTAGTGTGCCTTTTGATGTCCCAAAGGTGCTTTTTCAAGAGGCAACTGGACTTTCTGGTTTTTCCGTGAAGACATTTTGCTTCTCTTTCAAGAAGCTTCTTTAGCTCTGACTGGATGGTGGGTGGATGGATTCTTCCATTCCCCACCATCCAATCAGAGCTGAAGAAACTTCTTGGATGAGAAGCGAAATGTCTTCACAGAAAAAACAGAAAGTCCAGTTGCCTCTTGAAAAAAAAGAAGCACCTTTGGGACAACCAGGACCTGGATAACTGAGAATCTCCATGGACATGTCTCTTTGATGTTGTCTTTCCACCTTCTTCTAGGTCTGTCTAATGTTCTTTGACCTTCTCCCCTTTTTGTATATGCCTTGTATGGTATGGAATCTCGCAACCTCCTGCCCAGGTGAGCAAACCATGTTATTTGCAGTTTTTGTTTTGCTTTCTTTTAGTAAATATATCTGTTACAAATTATTGAATGGTGCAGTGGCCTAGAGGTGAAGCTCTTGCCTCACAATCAGGAGGCTGTGAGTTCAGTCCTAGGTAGAGACAGATATTTCTCTCTGGGCAGAATGAGACGATATCTCTGGGGGGAGGGATTCCGCATTGGTGACAGGAAGGGCATCCAGCCAGTAAACAATCAGCTCCATTCAGTTGCCCAGACTCCACCCTGCAAGGGATTAGGGATTATGAGGGAAGGAGGAGGAGGAGGAGGAGGAGGAGGAGGAGGAGGAGGAGGAGGAGGAGGAGGAGGAGGAGGAAGGAAGGAAGGAAGGAAGGAAGGAAGGAAGGAAGGAAGGAAGGAAGGAAGGAAGAAGGAAGAAGGAAGAAGGAAGAAGAAGAAGAAAGAAAGAAAGAAAGAAAGAAAGAAAGAAAGAAAGAAAGAAAGAAAGAAAGAAAGAAAGAAAGAAAGAACATTTCCATTAGTTATGACTGGGATTTGAGGAGCAGATAGAAAGAATATCCATGATGTTGACTTATAAGCTGTTGGACAAAAAATATTGAAGTCTTCACTTAAACTGAAATTGGGTCTATAATTACATGAAACATTGGAACTGCGCTCAGAATAATCAACCCAGACACAGAGTCAGTTACACTCTGGATTTTGAAGCCAGAACCTGCAAGATTGGAGCTGAATAAGCAGAAACGGATAGTAAATAGTTTAATAATCTGACTGATTTGGGGGTGGGGGGAATCATATAGAGGAGACAGACAAATCAAAGCACGCATCTCGTGCTGGGTAACTCAGTGAACAATTACTCTCTGAAGACTACGCCTAACGTACAATTATTGTTTATGCTGGAATCCTAGGACACTGCCATGTTCCAGCTTAGGAGGGAAGCATAATCCTTCTAATTGACTAACCGCAAGAGAATAAGGGTTCAGCCATGGAGACCTCTGGACCCAATCCCATCCATCTCCTATGCTATCTTTTGCTTCCCAAAATACGTTCTGCGTGACCAGCTGAAAGATGGGGAACTTGCCAGAGGTGGCTAAACAAGAACTCCCAGAGTCTTACCATTGACTATACCAGCTGTACTTGCCAGACGTTATAGTCCAAGAACATCTGGAGGGCCATAGCTTCCCAATCATGGAACCTCTACATTTTCCAGGTTCAGCATAGGGAAGAACATGATTGTGAGATAAGCATTTGGAGAGTGATAAGATATAGACAGTTGAAAGCTTTCACAGCTGAGCTGGAGATCAAAGGCAGCTGAGGCTATGGCCACCTACTAAAGGTAAAGGTTCCCCTCGCACATATGTGCTAGTCATTCCCAACTCTAGGGGGCGGTGCTCATCTCTGTTTCAAAGCCAAAGAGCCAACACTGTCCGAAGACATCTCCTTGGTCATGACTAAAGGCCAAAGGTGCACGGAACACTGTTACCTTCCCACCAAATTTGGTTCCTATTTTTTTACTTGCATTTTTACGTGCTTTCGAACTGCTAGGTTGGCAGAAGCTGGCACAAGTAACGGGAGCTCACTCCGTTATGCGGCACTAGGGATTCGAACCACTGAACTGCCGACCTTCTGATTGACAAGTTCAGTTTCTTAGCCACTGAGCAACCGCCTTTCTATGGCTACCTACTAGGACTACCCAAAATAGACATCTTTAATTAACTATGAAATTAACTTGCAGAAATCTAATTTATAAATTAACTTCTAACTGACTTCTTTCTGCTTATAAGAAATCCTATAAAATACCTTTTTCTTTGAGACATCTATCCCCAGCAATGACTACCAAATCCTTTTATTATTTGAGTAGGAGTCAGACATTCTTACTTTAAGCTAAGACCTCTACTAAGGGCATCTTGCACGTGATTCTATAACCTTTTTAAAAATATGGCTTGTGTGAAATTCATTATTGATAAATACAATGGAAAACCTGTAATGCACCAGATGCTAACAGTTGTAGTCAGGGGTGAAATCCAGCAGGGTCTGACAGGTTCTGGAGAACCGGTAGTGGAAAGTTTGAGTAGTTCAAAGAACCAGCAAATACCACCTCTGGCTGGCCCCACAGTGGGGAGGGAATGGAGATTTTGCAGTATCCTTCCCCTGCCACCACCACCACCCCAAGCCACGCCCACAGAACCTGTAGTAAAAAATATTGAACTTCACCACTGGATGTAGTACACATAGCAGGCAGAATCAGGGTCTATTTCCTGATTTAAATGGCCCTTCATAAAACACAACTCCTGTGCTTTTTCAGAAGAATACTAAACCAATTTTTGTAAGAAGATCACTTAAGATTTGACAGTTGCTGTACAAAACAGGGATTAGGGATTAGGTAGACAGATGCCTCTGCAAAAGCCAAATACATTTAAATTGAAACTATATATCTTGTTACTTAGCCCTAATAATTGCAGGATTAATATTAGGAAGTGTGTTAAATTTACGTACAGTTGCCTAAGAAAGAAACTCTTTGCAAATAAGTTTATGACACCGTCTCTTTTACTATATTCCCTTTCTTTTAGTAACATCACTATTCTTAGTGATGATTAAATAGGAAGAGTTTACAATGCATTTATTTCTTACTATGAAGTTCTTAAGGGCGAATGGGGAGTGGGCTTTTGCAGAAAACAATTTGTTCCTTCGGTGGTTTCAAGAGTGGAAAGTTCTGTTTGCGACTATAAGAGACTCTGTGCCGAGTGTCGCCTTGCCCTGGATTTAGAAACTAGTTATCTGGCAACTCGCCAAGCAAGATAAGGTTCGTGTTGATAAATATTCCTCCGAAAGCCTGTTTGTCAAGCTTGCTGACTGTGAATGAAAGGAATTCACAATCATGTAAATAAAAGAGACTTTACTTCATGCTTTTTAAGGAAGCCTAGATCAGAACACTACTTGTATTTCTGAGAATCTGCAGGGAGAACTGAAATATGCAGACTGAAAAGGTGGCCTAAGGATATTTCTGAAATAAAGACTTCTGCAAGGAAGAGTGGGGAAAAAATCCCCAACCATGAACAACCTTTTGTTTGACCACAGAAAATATTTGAAAGTCGATATTTCTGCTAATGGAGGTGTTACAAAAATATTTCCAAATTTCTGCAAAACAAATGGTCTTGCTCATCGCTTCTTTATTTTGAATCTGTTAATAACGACATAGTAGATATTACAATAAATTGTAAGGATTTTAGTAATGTTTTACTTTTACTTGATTTGTTTGATGAAATGTGACAAACAACATATAACGAATGCAGCAGAGATAATACAATAAAATATACATAAGGGTAATTAAAACGAACTAAAACTAAAGAAATAAAAATATGCATGAAATACTAATACTTACACAATTAACTAATATGAAAAAAAAGAGAACCAGGTCATCCCCTGAAGAGGAGAATATGTAAACACAACAACGGATAGAGTGGATGGAGGGAGGAGTAGAAGGAAAGATAGGAAGGAGAGGAGAAAGGAGAGGAATAGGAGAAAGGAAAAGGCAGAGGAAGAATAGGAGGGAATGTAAGAGTAGGAAAGAGGGGAGGGATGGGAAGAAGAGGGGAAGGGTAAAGGGGAGGAAGGGGAAGGAGAGAAGGGAAAGGAGAGGAGGAAGGAAGGAAGGAGAGAAGAAAGAGAAGAAAGGGGGTAGGAAAGAAGGAGAGAACGAGAGAAGAAAGGAGGGAAGGAAGGAGGGAAGGAAGGAGAGAAGGAGAGAAGAAAGGAGGGAAGGAAGGAGGGAATGTAGGAGAGAAGGAAGGGGGGAAGGAAAGAGGAAAGGAAGGGGGAAAGGAAGGAGAGAAGGAGAGAAGAAAGGAGGGAAGGAAGGAGGGAAGGAGAGAAGGAGGGAAGGGGGAAGGAGGGAGAGTAGGAGAGAAGAAACGAGGGAAGGAAAGAGAGAGGGAGGGAGGGAAGAAGAAGTAGGACCGTTGTAAGATAAGATGGATCTATGGGATGGTAAGAAAGCAATCTTCAAGTATATTGTCAACTATAGGGAAAAATTGTTATAAATACATATTATTAATAACAGTTATGAGATCATATAATTGTGAATGTATATATGAAATTGATAAAATAATTTTTAAAAAAAATAATAATATGAAATTTTAATATTTAATAATAATTAGCTTAGTTCTTTAATATCTAATTAACTCCAGACTATATGTTTGAATGTTGAATGTTTATTTCATTTGTATGCTGCCCTTTTCCCCCGAAGGGGGACTCAGGGTGGCTCACAACTCAAACCAGGGAAGGGGGATACAGACAAATTAACAACAACACAAAACAATACATAATTTAAAAACACACAACAATCATACCATTCGAGATAGGGGCAACGATTCTTTAGCCCCAGGCCTGTCGGAACAGCCAGGTTTTAAGGGCTTTGCGGAAGGCCTGGAGGGTGGTGAGGGTTTGAATCCCCACGGGGAGTTCGTTCCAGAGGGTCGGAGCAGCCACAGAGAAGGCTCTCCTCCGGGTAGTCGCCAGTCGACACTGGCCGGCGGATGGAATTCGGAGGAGGCCTAATCTGTGGGATCTAATCGGTCTATTGGAGGTAATTGGTAATTATACAAGATTGTCTATTTTTCTTTTTTACAAATTAAATCGTTTAATTCACTCTCCTGAGCTTTTGTAAATGCTTGAAAATGGAGGCAGATTAAAGAGGTTTTGGGTAACGTTATAGTTTAATAGATTGAAATCAGGGGTGAAATGCTACTGGTTTGGACTGGTTCGCCCAAACTGGTAGTAAAAAATGCTACTGGTTTGCCCAAACTGATAGTAAAAAAAAATGCTACCGGTTCAGCCAAACCAGTATTTTTTTTTAATATTTTTTTTATTTTTATTACATAGACAACACATACACACAACAATAAAAAAAAACCAGAAAAAAAAACCATCATCACATACAGCATGTCGTTTGGTTACAGGTGCTTTAACATTTATCATTCTTATACATTTATTATTTCATTTAATAGGTTAGAATATATAGTTTGGGTTGCTTTGTTTACCATCCCTTCCTCCTGTTGTAACACCACCTTATTTTCCCCCAAACCAGTATTTTTGAAGATCAGCTGTGATACGCGATTTATATTATGTAGAATCATCGGATTTCCTGCTTTCTAGCTAATCTAAATCGTGTGGCACAGCAGATTCCCCCCCCCTCGCTGTTCTACTTACCTGGAAGGCTGCAAAATGTTGCTTTTTCTAGTACTGCGTGGGCGCGCCTCAGACGCGCATGCACACAAAGTGCACACTCGGTAGCAGACTCACCAATTACCTCCAATAGACCTGCCAATTACCTCCAATAGACCGATCAGATCCCACAGATTAGGCCTCCTCCGAATTCCATCCGCCGGCCAATGTCGACTGGCGACTACCCGGAGGAGAGCCTTCTCTGTGGCTGCTCCGACCCTCTGGAATGAGCTCCCCGTGGGGATTCAAACCCTCACCACCCTCCAGGCCTTCCACAAAGCCCTTAAAACCTGGCTGTTCCGACAGGCCTGGGGCTAAAGAGTTTTTGCCCCACTTCTCGAATGGTATGGTTGTTGTGTGTTTTTAAATTTTGTATTGTTATGTCTCGTCTTTTTATTCCCTTCTGTACCGCCTTCCCTGATTGAATTGTGAGCCGCCCTGAGTCCCCTTCGGGGAAAAGGGCGGCATATAAATGTAATAAATCCAATCCAATCACCAAACCGGTAGCAGACTTCGGAGGATTTCACCACTGGTTGAAACATCTAGAAAAAAAATGTGTATTATTTGTTGATTTTCTTCCCCCTATGTGGTGTAAATTGCCTCTAATTCCTCTGTACCAGTGTTTCTCACAACCTTGGCAAATTTACAATGTCTGGATTTCAGTTCCCAGAATCCCCGAGCCATCATGCTGGGAAGTTGAATTCCAGACATTTGCTAATGTTGAGAAATTCTGTGCTGTGCAAGTGTTGGTTTGTGCCATTCTTCCAGCATAATATAGGATTGTGCCAGGATATTTTCTTTCTTTCAACATTTCTCGGGACATATGGATATACTACCGATGTAGAAATTTCCATTGTTTCTTTTTTATATAGTCTTTAAGGGACTAACAGGCTATTCGTGCCACGGCTAGCATCTCATCTGCAACTGGTCTAAGCGTAGAGACGCATTGGTACCTTGAGAAGGCTCGTTTGACGTCAAGGCCAGAGATGATGAGCAGAATTTCCCTTAATGGTCTCCTTATCCACCAAATTCAGTGATTTTCCCCCCACCACATTGGACTGAATGACTTCTGTTGACTAATATGGGAGGAAGGAAACGGGTGATTTCAGAGACATCGTGTCCACCTAAAAAAAAACCCAAACCCACATTCCCTTGTTTCTGTTAACCACCACAAGATGCACAGAAAGAGATTTGCTTTTTGTCGGGTCCAAACAACAATTTCCTCTTCTCAGAACAAAGGAGATGCTACTGAAAACCAAGCCAGCCTCTCTGGAGCGCAATGTGCAATCTTTCTGTTTTGGAAGGGGAAGACATGCCAGAAACCACAATCCGACCCCGTAAGCAAAGCCAACGTACAAAAATTAATTTTGCTGAAAAAACTTAATTCAATTAATGTAATAAAGGGCAGTTTATACGATACTTCCTCCTGCAATTAATCATTTTTCCATTGTGCTAAAATTACAGGGCAATAATTACTTTTGGCGGACTTTGCCGTTTTCATGCTTCCTTTCTCTATTCCACAGGAACTGGATGGATGGATGGATGGATGGATGGATGGATGGATGGATGGATGGATGGATGGATGGATGATTGAAGGATCCCTCTGTTATTCATCCACCCACCCATGCATCATTTTGGAGATGGGAGGAAGTCACACCAAATACAGAAGCTCCCAAACAATATGTAAAGACTAATTTTCAGGCAGTGAGGAAATGATGGGGATTTATTCAAGTTTTTAGGCCCTAAACATTTTCTGGGAAATCACATAATTTCTCCTTTTGCCCTCGCTCTCTGGCTCCTAGAAAATAAACGGAGCAGAGTAGATAAATTTTGTCTAAACTACAATACATTATGAGAATTGTTGAACGATTTCTAGAGAAGGGAAGGTCATTTGTCTTAGGTGAAGGCATTTTTCCTTCTGCTATCTGCTCCTAATTTATATCAATCCTTCTTCTAAAGGTCAGTCTTCCCTAAGGTAGGGTTTTCCAGTTGTTTGAGACTTCACCTTCCATTCTCTCCTGTCAGCATTGCCAGCACATGACCAATAGCAAGTTAAGAGAGCCAGAATCCTACCTACCTATAAACTTAGTTGTACAAAGCTGTTCCATGGAATCCTTATTGATAATTGAAATATTGGAAAAGCACCAGTTTGTTGAAGGCAACGCATGAACCATTGGTGGGGTGAGTCCAATTACTCTGATCTCCAGCACTTCCTGATCTGTTGACGACAATGAGCAGTAGTGCGTGGACTTACTCTGTGTGCTCTCTTTTCCATCACTTTTGCTTCCTCCATGTCTAAAATACTGCTAATCTGAGGTCACATCCTTCTGCCTTTCTTCCCAAGCTCTCATACTTATTGTTGTCTTCCTAGTAGCTAACCAGGTCCTAGGCTTTCTCGATCACTTTCATGTGTTTCCTGATGATCAATCTCCTTTCTGTTATACTTACAAAACCTGCTTCACTAATCCTTGTTCGAGTCAGATTCCTAGTCTCAGGAATGCTCAGATAAGAAACAGAACACCTCAACTTCCACATAAATGAGCTTTATGTTACTGTGTAGACCAGGGGTGTCAAACTCAAGGTCCGGAGGCTGGATCCGGCCCATGGGGTGCTTAGATCTTGCCCGCAGGTCCATCCTGAAAACAGCAAAGGTCCGGCCCATGGTGCCTCTACTAGAGAAAATGGAGCTCACAGCGGCCGCAAGCAGCCCTCCCGAGCTCTGTTTTCACTGGCAGAGGGTTGCAAGAGGCTGTCACAGCCAAAAACGGAGCTCGGGAGCCTGTTTTCACTGGCAGAGTGTTCAGGCTACCACAGGTGCCCACGACACAAGTGATGTCAAGCTGGCCACGCCCACCCTGGCCATCACACACACACACACACCCAAGGTCAAACACAACCCTGATGTGGCCTTCAATGAAATTTTAGTTTGACACCGTGGTGTACACTACATAATGAGCGGAGGCATGATTATGCAAGCTTGCTTGGAACCTTGGAACTTTGGACAGCAAAGGTGACTAACAAGCAAATACTGGAACGCATAAGAGCCAAGGTGGTGCAGTGGTTAGAGTGCAGTACTGCAACCACTTCAGCTGACTGCTATCTGCAGTTCAGCGGTTCTAATCTCACTGGCTCAAGGTTGACTCAGCCTTCCATCCTTCCGAGGTGGGTGAAATGAGGATCCGGATTGTTGGGGGCGATATGCTGACTCCGTAAACCGCTTAGAGAGGGCTGAAAGCCCTATGAAGCGGTATATAAGCCTAACTGCTATTGCTATTGCTATAACATCAGACAGGTCACTAGAAGGCAAAAATCACAAACTGCATCTCACTTACTTTGGCCATATCATGCAGGGGAATTCAACTGGAGAAAACAATTATGTTTGGAAGAGTTAGCAGTAAAAGGAAGTCAGGACATAAAATAACATGGTAGCTGGACACAATCAAAGATGACACCAGCCAGAGCATAGAACAACTGAAAGAAGGAGCAGAAGGTCAGAAAATATGAAGAGTTGAAAATGACTGAATGGATAACATCATCATAATCATCATCCTTACAAAACCTGCCTCCCTAATCCTTGCTTGGGTCAAATTCCTATTTTTAGGAATGCTCAGATAAGAGGCAGAATACAGTACCTCAACCCTCAATATAAATGAGTTTCATGTTGCTGATGTAGATTGTTCATGATGAGTAGAGATATGATTATTTGTGGTGGCGCAGTGGTTAGAAAACAGTATTGCAGACTAACTCACTGCTCACTGCCAGGAGTTTGATCCTGACCTGCTCAAGTTTGACTCAGCATTCCATCTTTCCGAGGTCAATAAAATAAGGACCCAGAATTTTTGGGAGCAGTATGTCAACCCTGTAAAACTGCTTAGAACATGATGTAAAGCACTATGGAGCGGTATATAAGGATAGGTCCTTAAGGATAGGTCCTTTCCTAGAGCCATGTTATAATAATAGGGAGACCAGAGATGGGAGAAATCTTGGAAGATGGGGCAAGACTTGCAAGATTAATGCCAGCCTGCCCAGGTAGACCAGACAGGAAATACGACCAGTTGAGCTAATTCTATTTTATTATGAGACTACCTTAACAGACTCTTGCGAGTCTGAAAGTACAAATCTCCCACGATCATCTGGGAAACTAGGGAGAGTTTCTTCTGTGACCTTTATTCTACCCATTGGCCAGCTATGGACTATGAACTCTCTTATTTGATGATTCCCCTAGGCAGCATCTCTTTGCTCCATCTCCTAAGGTCTTTCCAGTGATGAGATTCAGCCAGTTCGCACCTATTCAGGAGAACCAGTTGTTAACTCTCTAAGCAGTTTGGAGAATTGGTTGTTGGAAGAAATCTCCTTTTGTGTTTTTTTCCCACTTTACAGGGCTAATTCTGTAAGGAAAGTAGGAAGGAAACATTCTGGTGTTGTTTCTAGCCTAATATTTATTGCCCTGCTTACAGAAACTACCTCTCTGGTTAATTCTTATTATATTGTAACAGCTAAAGTGAAGCGCCTATCAACCTGAGTGATGTTGAATTGGCCACGCCCACATGGTCACATGACCACTGAGCCACGCCTACCCCAGCTGGTAACGGCAGAGAACCGGTTGTTAAATTATTTGAATCCCACCACTGACTGTTTCCCACATACTGCTAAACATAGTTTACTCACGCCGGTGAATTTGGGTGACTGACTATCCCAGCAACATAACTGGACCTCCAAGGCCCATATTTTCCCTGATGAAGACAACAGGGAGCCACATGACATAACCTTGAAAGCTTAACACCCTACAGCTAAAAGCTAAAGTGAAGCTTTCCAAGCACGCTTGCGTAATCCTGCCTCCACTCATCATGCGCAGCTGTTCTCGATCCAAAAATGAGAAGGATAGCACCACAGAGGCTGGACTCCATACTGTGCTGTGCCATAGATTTCAATCCTTATTAAATGAATTTTTTAAAATTGGCGAGCTTTGCAAACCACACTAAGCCATAAATTAAATCGCAATCATTTTGTCTGTCCGGGTGCCAATTAAAAGACAATTCTGCTTCTTGTGCAGGAGGCCCCCCCTCACTGCTGCAATTTAGGAGGAGACTTGGAGCATATAGTCATACCTGACTCCTTTAGAGTTTTATGTTACATGGGTGCATGTCAGGCATGAAATGCTCTAATCTTCGCTGCCAGTTCGGAACTGGGAGCTTGCGCATTGCACTTCTGTGCAGAGCGTCCGTGATGACATCTAGATGGATGGGTGGGTGGAGCCTCCTGCCACTGCCACTACCAGTTTGCCTGAACAGGGCAAACCAGCAGAATGCCACCTCTGGTGTAAGTATGCAGGTATGCAGGCATGAAATCCTCTTACCTTTGCTACTGATTCGGAACCAGGAAGGCACGCAGCACTTACGTGCATGCACAGAGCGTCCATGATAACGTCTGTGTAGAGCTGAGGTGGTGCAGTGATTAAATGCAGCACTGCAGGCTACTTCAGCTGACTGCAGTTCTGCAGTTCGGCTGTTCAAATCTCACCGGCTCAGGGTTGACTCAGCCTTCCATCCTTCTGAGGTGGGTAAAATGAGGACCCGGATTGTTGTTGGGGGCAATATGCTGACTCTGTAAACCGCTTAGAGAGGGCTGAAAGCCCTATGAAGCGGTATATAAGTCTAGCTGCTATTGCTATTGCTATTGTGTAGGTGGGCTCCCACCATCTCCACTACCGGTTTGCCCGAACTGGGGGCAAACCGTCAGAATACCACCTTTAGTGTATGTATGAATATATGCAGGCATTTATATATCAGAACTGGGAGTGCACGCAGCAGTTCTGCGCATGTGCAGAATCTTCTGCAAATGCACAGAGCGTCCGTGATAACATCTGGGCAAGTGGGCTCAGCCTCCTGCCATCACCACTACCGGTTCGCCCGAACTGGGACGAACTGTCAGAATACCACCTCTGCAGGGGTGGGTTTCTCGCCCCGTTCCAACCGGTTCAGTTGGAACGGGGCCGTCGTCATCGTCGTGCACACGTGCGGCGCGCGTGTGCATGCACGTGGCACACGCATGCGTACTAGCGTCTGTGCGATGCTCCAGCTGCTCCTGGAGGATCGCGCAGGCGCTGTATGCGTCCTGCGCATGCGTGGAAGCACAGAACTCATCAAAACCGGGTAAGGAGCGCGGGCGGGCAGGTGGGCCCTTGGCCGTTCCCGGAAGTTACTTACTTTCGGGTTCGCCGACCAACCGGTTCGCAGGGACCGCCGCGAACCGGTTGAAACCCACCCCTGCACCTCTGCCTGTATGTATGTGTGTACAACCATCCGGAATGATTCAGGATTGAACAACATATAAATTGGCTTAAACCAATAAATATAAACAAACCATTATTTGCAATCCACAACAGCTGGCTTTATATCCCACATCTAGCCACAGACAAGACAAGAATCATTTCACGTAGTAAATTGATAACGATAGCTGCTGTATAGCTTTATCTCACCTGAATGTGATGAGAGTTATTTCTGGGACCCTTTCTTTTATGTCTGCCCACGTTATTTTACTCCAGGATACAAGATTTCCTCCTTGAACCAAAGGTGCTTTTCTAAAAGGCAACTTATAAATCTTTTCACTCCCTTCCAGTCAGTTAGAACTATTTTTAAAAAAAAAGCTTCTTGGATAAGAAACATTTTCAAAGGACAAAAACCAAGAAAGTCAGGTTGCCTTTTGTAAAAAGCAACTTTGAAACAACCATAACCTGGATGATTGAGAATCTCTATAAGGATCTTTCCTTTCTGAACCAGAAAGGCCAAAATACCCATCTGCTCTGGTGAAAGAAAAAATGGTAGTTTTGTTTGTTTTTAACAGTTTACAGAATGTCATTAAAACGAGAGCAGTATGGTTCTCTAGAGGAGTGTTAGCAAATTCATGTTCTGTAGACTTCAGCTCCCAGAATTCCCTAACCAAGTGTTCAATGTTTGAGAATGAGAAAAGATGGATATCATTCTAGTGGAAGTCCCACCACTGAGAAGACACACTTCCTGAGTCCCAAAGATGACAGAACCTGAAGCATGCCCACTCTGTCGGCCAATTTGTGGTTGTTGGTGCCAAGCATTAGCCTTTGCTAATAATTCATTCCCTAAATCCAGCATGTTCACATTGAAATACAATAAAAGCAAATGGTGTACTACCATCTCATCACCATATTCATCCAGACAGGATTTATAATGACAAGGACAATTCTAAGGACTCCTAGTATGTCCCATGTAACAGCCCTGCTACACAAGCTGCACTGATTGCTGAGTTGTGTCTGGGTCTAATTCAATAGCAACAGCACTTAGACTTATACACCGCTTCACGGTGCTTTTACAGCGCTCTCTAAACAATTTACGGAGCCAACATATTGCCCCCAACAATCTGGGTCCTCGTTTTACCGACCTCAGAAGGATGGAAGGCTGAGTCAACCTTGAGCCAGTGAGAATCGAACTGCCAAATTGCTGGTAGTCGGCAATCAGCAGAGGTAGCCTGCAGTACTGCAGTCTAACCACTGTGCCACCACAGCTCTTCTGCCAGCACGAGTGGGACAGGCCAATCCCATTGAGGTGAGACTGTTCCTTAGGTAGCCTGGACCAATGTCATAAAGCTAAAGGCAAAGATTTCCCCGGTCCAGTCCTGTCCGACTCTAGGGGTTGGCGCTCATCTCCATTTCTTAGCCGAGTGAGCCAGTGTTGCCCAAAGACAATTTCCATGGGCATGACTGTATATGCTGACTCTGTAAACCACTTAGAGAGGGCTGGAAAACACTATGAAGCGGTTTATAAGTCTACGTGCTATTGCTAATACAATTGATATTTCGATTTCACTTGGTCTTCTGCTGTGATGTTGCCCTTTTTGATAGCCCAGCTCTCCATCTTGTAAGAAAGAGACTGGACATATGTCATTGTAAGGCCACCACCCCTGTCCCTTTTTGTTTCCATTGATTGTTTGATAAATGTTGTGGCCCAGTAGGAGACGTTGGAGCTGCCACCAGACTCCGACAGCGAGGGGCCCTATGAGTCGGCTCTGGAGGATGTGAAGGACCCGAGACAGGGTTCCGACTCCGAGCAGGGTGCAGAGAGGCTGGTTGGCCACCAGGAGGTGCCTGAGCCTTGGACCAGTGGGGAAGAGACAAGGGAGAGTGAGCCGGACACCAGCAGTGAATTGTTCCTGGATGTTCGGCACTGAAGAGCTAATAGGCGTAAGGAACAGTTGCGTAGTTACAGGAGGTAATTGCACTCAGCTGGTGGTCATTAGGCTCCTCTCCAGACTATAAAAAGACTGCTTGTGCACACGCCCCTCTTGCAGAAGTCAACGCAGGAACAAATGTCGGAGAACATTACTGTGAGCTTGGCAGGCTGGATTGCTGCCAAGCCTTATCTGTGCTGGATTGCTGCCCAAGCTTGTCTGTGCCTGTTTGCTGCCAAGGACCTGTCTGTCTGTTAATTAAATGCCGTAACTTATCTTTGGCTCGGAGTGTGTGTTGGTGTGGGACGAGGGGGGTCAGAACAGGTAAATATTGAATATACTTAATATATTTAAATATATGGAGTGTCACAAGATGGGAAAATTCCTTTAGATATAAAAGAGACATAACCTTGACTCTTCTTCCTATTTGCTTCTACGCTTTCTAGCCCAGCTATTTTATTTCCAAACTTCTGGCATGAGAATGGGACAACTTGCCATGGCCAATTCGTTGCAGCCAACTTACCATGGCCAACTTACCGTGGGACTTGTTGCAGGGCAATTTAACAATTCTATTTAATAATTTAAAATAAATGAAGTCCTAGAAAAATGAATATGCAATCTAAAACCAAGGAAAAAAACCAATGCCAATGGTTGAACGTAACTCTACAAGAACTGAAATAAGGTCATTGCATAAGTTATTTTATTTCCACAAGAGCCAAAGGTTTTTCCTTACAAGCCACTGATTGAATAAATAGCACCCTCCAGCATGAAACCTGCACCCAACCATGTTGGGATCAAACTAAGCATGACATGGACCTCTGCATAGCCATTACAATTGTTGCATGAAGGTAAAAAAAAACCCAACTCTTCTCTGCTCTCAGTCCACATCCTTATATGGAATCAAAAAGTTTCATATGAGTGAATTCTTCAAAGGAAGTTGCCAAGACTGCTTCATTGCCTGAGTTACTGGTAGATTACTGTACAGATAGAAGAGAACATTTCTAGTTCTGTGTCGAATTGTGGGGCCCTTGGTGCTTTCCCAGTTGTTTTCCTGCAGGCATTTCATTACCAAACTAGGTAACCTCATCATTGCTAATAAAGAAGTAGCGTTATGTCTCATTTAATATACTAGTGGCTTGCCCTTTCATTGTGGATGGGAATAGATCTGGTGTTTCCTTGAGTGGGCTGCTGTTTGCAGTTAGCTTGTTCGTTTTGAGTCGGTAGTTGCTTGACTAGGATATTGTTTGCTTCTTAGTTGTTGGTCTAGTGTTAATCTTGGCATTCTGATCCTCTGAGTGTTGAGTGCTGGTGAGGAGGTGGTTAGGTCATGTTGTTTCCTTTTGGGCTTTTTTTGGTAGTCTCTTTTGAATGGTATGTAGAGTTTGTTTATCTCTCTGTGCCTGTTGATGGGTGCTTTGTCTGAGAGCCAGGCTTCCAGGAATTCTCTAGCATATTTTTTGGACTTGGTTTAGTCTAGGAAGCTCAAAGTTTCCCCATTGAAACTATGATTAATCTCTTTCCACGTGCTGTGAAATTAAGAAGATTACTGTACATTACATTAGGTAACTTGAGTCCCTCCAGAAATTGCTGAACTACAATTCCCAGAATTCCTCTATATTGAACATGTAGGCTATGCCATCTGAACATGATAGTTCCGCAAACTGCAAAACCAACCACATGAGTAAAAATCTCCCCCTTGTTGTTTAGGGCTACAAGAACTGAAATAAGGTTGTTTCGCAGTTACCTTATGTTATGTATTGAATGCATATAGTTGTGTTAAGCCCAGTGGTGGGTTTCAAAAATTGTTCGAACCTACTCTATGGGTGTGGCCTCCTTTGTGGGAGTGGCTTGCCGCCCATGTGGCTGGATATGAAGATGCCGACGACACTTGTCAGAACCACCTTAAATTACCTCACACACAGCACTGGCATGCATAAGAATATGATGTAAACTTCTTTTTTTAAAGGCATCTTTGGTTTGCGTTAAAACAACTTCAACACACGCAATGTTCTGATTGCACCACAAACGCAGTAGTCATCCTTACCTCTCACAGAGGCACTGAGTTTATAAATATGAGCATGATAGTGTAGAATAATCATATCCAAGGACCAGTGGTGGGTTTCAAATTTTTGGAACCTCTTCTGTAGGTGTGGCCTGCTTTCCGGGTCCACTGGTGGAACCTCTTCTAACCGGTTCGGTAGATTTGACGAACCGGTTCTACCGAATAGGTGCGAACTGGTAGGAACCCACCTCTGGTTAAGCCCTACTAAAGTGAAACTAACCTTTAGATGACCCTCACTGTTAGCCCCAACTGTTTTGGAGGGAAACTTTGAACATTCATATTTGGCCGTTTTTTTCAAGCATTATGATTGGTTAAGACCAGCGGTGGGTTGCTCCCAGTTCGGCCGTAGTGGAATTCAGGCCTGGGTCACAGAACCGGCAGCAACCCAGGCCTCCCACGCCCCCAAACTGGTTCCCTCACCAACACTGGGCTGCCGCCATTTTGGATGTTATTGACTACACGTGCGCAGTTCACTGTAAATTGTTCTGCGCATGTGCGAAGAACAATTTAGAGTGAACAGCCAGCGGGTTGCAAACCGGTAGTAAAACCAGCAGCAACCCACCCTTGGTTAAGACCTTTGTGGGCCCAGAGTATAAATTACAGGCACATTTGCCTGTTGTTCCTCAGTTCCAGATTTGAGTCAAAAAATGCTGTTGTAGCTATGCTGGTCTGGTTCTTGCCTACTGAAGCCCACCACACAATACCTTATTTCCACAAAAGCCAAGGACGTTTCCTCACAAACTGCTGGATTGAATAACTAACACCGTCATGCATGAAACCTACACCCAGCTGCCATGTTGGTTCTTGGGACCAAACTGAGCATTACTTTCCCTTCTGGAGTCTTTTCTTCTCTATTTTTGAAAGCCTAAAGCAACCTCAGGAGGTAGTCAGTCTGAACGAAGTAAGGCCTGGTCGTGAGAGGAAGCTCTTTTGAGTTTTCCCTTCAGGTTGCTTTTCATCTCTTCGGGCCCTTGTTTTTTTAATCTGCAGGGGGAAATGTCACGAGACGCGTGATGGCAGGAGAAAAGAGAAAGAAAGAAAAAAAGAAGACAAGAGCAAAGGGTTAAATTACTCCGGCTCTCCTTTCTTGCTTTCAGGACCAGGCAGGCTGCCAAGGCTTCTTCTGGCTTAAAAAGAAACAAAACCCAAGAAAATAAGTTGGAACATTTTCTTAGGTCTTTTTAGACCAAAATAACTATTTTGTCTAGCCATAGATACCCCACAATCCTCCCGTTAAAGGCTTCCAAATAAAAGAACGTTTTGCTGAATGGAAGTGATATAATATCGCTGGCTTGAACAGAGCGGAATAAGGCAAATAATCTCTCGTATCATTTTGAGATCTAGGCAAACTTGCGCTATTCATCAGGGCCAATGAAAGCTTGACTTTAAGTAGTCACTATTGATATTGATATTGGAATTCTGCACGGTCCTCACAACTGTCACACATCAGTTAAGAGGACCAACCTGCTCTCAGTCTCACGCAATCTTATATGAAGTTTTATATGAAATCAAAGGCTTCGCACGAATGAATTCTTCCCAGGAAGTTACCAAGCTTTGTTGATTGCGTATAACAGTGATGGTGAACTTTTTCGAGTGTCGAAAAGGTTGCGCAGAAATGTTGTGCGTGCACGCTCATCAGGGCCCTGCTCCAGAAAAGGCAAACATCTGGGTTCTAGCATGCACCCAACGATCAGCTGGCCGGCATGCATGTGCAGGCCGGTTTTCAGCACTGCCGCGCACGCGAATAGATTGTGCTCCAGAAAAGCCAAACTTCCAGATTCTGGTGTGCAAACGCACCCGACATTCAGCTGGCTGGCATATGGGCGCACACTGGTTTTTGGTACTGCTGCATGCATGAAGGACAGCTGATTGTCGCACATGCATGCTCACCAGAAACCTGGAAGACAAACTTGCAAGTCCGCGTGGGCCGGGTGACATGGTTTTGGGTCCACGCATGTTATAGGTTTGCCATCATGGGCCTATAAACTAGATTGCGGTAAAAGTGATCCTCAACTTACGACCACAACTGAGGCCAAAATTTCTGTTGCTAAGTGAGACCATTGTTAAGTGAATTCTGCCCCGTTTCTTGCCACAATGGTTAACTGAATCAGTGCATTGTTAAAATTAGTAACACGGTTGTTAAGTGAATCTGGTTTCCCCATCGACTTTGATTGTCATTTTTTTTCCAAATTGTTGCAAAATATATATCCATATCATATAATTGTTTAAGAGAAAGCAATCACACACCAATGAGAAAAACTCCCATAATTTTCATTTATTAAATGAATATTGCCATCCATCTTGAACATGATTTGGTGATGTTTTTCATGGGACCTTAATCAAAGAAGTTTCTTATGGACTGGACTATGTTTCCATTAAATGGCTACAAAGCTGGTTGGACAATCATGCTCCCCAAGTGTATCCAGTGCCTACAGGTTAAGCTGGAAGGAAGTGTTGAACGCCATATCATGGCCTAGTTCTGTTTCCCATTCAACATACTTAGGACTAGCTGGCTACCGTGCTTCACTACGAAACTATGTGATCAGACTTGATAAATTGACACTTAAAGCTTGAAAATTAATGTAGAATGTGTAATTCAGAGCGTATTAATATAAGGCAACGGGCAGTTGGAACAGAGTTCTTTTCAGGTGGGGAGGTGGAGTAGAATGTCTAACTCTTTAGCCTTGACACGTGTCAATATAAGGCAATATAAGGCAACTGGCAGTTGGAACAGAGCTCCTTTCAGGTGGGGAGGTGGAGTAGAACGTCTATCTCCTTAGCATTGACATGTGTTAATATAATACTGTATAAGAAATATTGATGATCTGATTCAAAAAATCCTTTTTTAGTGAGCACCTAGAAGTGAAGAGGAACATACGTGCCAAATTTCACGTTTGTAGGTTTTAGAGTTTTGAAGATTTTGTGATGAGTGAGTGGTATTGGCATGTGTGTGTGTGTGTGTGTGTGTAATATATATATATATAATTTATCAGCACAAATATATGTGTGTGTGTGTGTGTGTGTGTGTGTGTGTGTGTGTGTGTGTTTTATTTGTGCTGATAAATAAATAAAGGGAGACTAGTATAGATCTATTTCAAGCTATTTAGCTCTCATCAGCTAGCCATACCCTTACTGGGATTCGAACCTGTGCTGTATTGCATCTTAGGCAAACGTCATAGCCATTATGCCACAGGTCTCCTCCTTTTCAGCTGAAGCCAGGGAAGAAGGTATATATTTAGTGTATATTCTGTCTGGATGTTCTCTTGTGACGAGCCAAAGGACAGAGAATGGAAGTAGTGATCTTCCTCCCATATTTGGGCATACCGGTGGTTGTAAATCAATCTATCTATCTATCTATCTATCTATCTATCTATCTATCTATCTATCTATCATCTATCTATCTATCTATCTATCTATCTATCTATCTATCTATCTATCTCTCTATATATATATAATTAGGAGGCATTTCACAGCGGTGGGACTTTGATCACACAATCGTGGCCACCATCTTAACTTTTGTTTTGACATCCCTTGCTGACACCAAGGAGCAGGAAGTTTAAAAAAAGAGAGATTTTGCCCTTAGGTCTAACAAGAAGAGGAAATAGAACACACAGAAATAGATGCACACACAGTACATGCCAGTTTGTTGCTCCTCTGCCTATGTCTAGTTGACCCTTTCAAAATTAAATCCTGCTATCCAAATGCTTGAGTCACAGAAAAAGCTTCTGACCTTTCCAACCTCTGTCAGAAATTGTTTATTGCACCACCGTTGTTGGGCCTTCCCCTTGTGGATTCCTACCTTGGATTTATTACTTCAGAGCCTAACCGAACTTCCTGACCAGCAGAGGAAAACACCATTTATTTCTTTTTTTAAATAGTCGTCTTCGCCAGTGAAATGTGTAAATATTCCCCTCCCCCTCTTGTTTTTCTATTCATGAAAAAGGAGAAGGAGACGTTTCCCATTGATGAGAAATGGCACCGTAGTTGCACAGTTGTTTTTTTTTAAAGACCTTGGAGGATCACCTTCTCTAGAAGAGCTGGAGAACTTCTGAGCTGGAGAGAAGCAACCTGGAAATTGAGGAGAAACTTCCTAACAGTGAAAACAATTAACCAGTTGAACAAGTTGCCTTCAGACATCGTGGGTGCTTCATCACTGGAGATTTTAAAGAAGAGACTGGACAGTCATTTGTCTGAAATGATATAAGGTCTCTTGCTTGAGGAGGGGGTTGGATTATAAGACCTCCAAGGTCCCTTCCAGCTCTATTCTGAATTTGAAATTTGAACTTTCACCAATACCTGCTCTTTTTTATTTTAGTTTATTTTTTTATATAAAGTTTGCTTTTATTTTTTTCATTTTCATACCGTGTTTCCCCGAAAATAAGACATGCCCTGCTAATAAGCCCAATCAGGCTTTTCAGAGCATGAGACATAATAAGCCCTCCCCTGAAAATAAGCCCGCTTCCAACTATTTAAGCGCATGTGCAACCGTAACCCGCCATTACCACTGTACCACCTACCGGTACAGCTTGCGGGGCAAAAAGAGGGCTTGTCGCAAAAACAGCAGCCGGCGAAGCAAAGTGCTTCCACCTCCCGCCTTTCCCTCCACGCAAAAAGAGCCCACCGCAAAAACAGCAGCAGGCCAGCAATGCGATCACGCCCTCCCACCTGTTCCTTCTTGTGCAAAAAAAACACTGCCCGCCCCAATGGTAAAGGCAGCTTGCCTGGTTCCCTTCCCCGGCATCCCTTTAGCAAGGGGTGGCAGGTGATGGGGGGAGAAGTGAGACATGCCTCTTACCTTTCCAGGTCCGTTGCATTCCTTGCGCTTTTGTCCAGTGAATCCCCTTGATAAAAAAAACTCGTAAGTTCAACGCGCAAGTTATATTTTTACAAGGGTCTTCACTGGATGAAAGGGCGAGGAACGCAACGCACCTGGATAGGTAAGAGGTGCGCCTCATGGCCCAATACCGCCCACCTCACCCCAATGGTAAAGGCAGCCTGCCTGGTTCCCTTCCCCGCCGTCCTTCTAGCGAGGGGTGGCAGATGGGGCGGGGGAGAAGCAAGACGCGCGTCATAGCGCTACCAGAGACTGACAGCTCCGTTGCGTTCCTCACCCTTTCGCCCATTGAAGCTCCTTGTAAAAAAACCCTTGCGAGTTGAACTCATGAGGGTTTTTTTACAAGGGGATTCAATGGGCGAAAGGGCGAGGAACGCAACGGAGCTGGAAAGGTAAGAGGCGTGCCTTGCTTCTCCCCCCCCCCCACTTGCCACCCCTCGCTAAAGGGATGGCGGGGAGGGAACCCGGCAGGCTGCCTTTACCATTGGGGAGAGGTGGGCAGTGTTGGGCCGTGAGGCGCACCTCTTACCTTTCCAGCTCCGTTGTGTTCCTCGCCATTGTGTTCAGGGAAACTCCTGGTAAAAAAAATCCCTTCTCGCGACTTCAAGAAGTTTGATTGAACTCGCAAGAAGGTTTTTCTTTACCAGCGGCTTCCCTGAACACAATGGCGAGTAACATGACCGAGCTGGAAAGGTAAAAGGCGCACCTCACTTCTCACCTGCCCCAGAAAATAATAAGCCCTCCCCTCTAATAAGCCCAAGGCCATATTTCGTGGGGCAAAAGAAAATAAGACCCTGTCTTATTTTTGGGGAAACACAGTAACATATAACTACATGTATACTATTACATAGCCAACATTGTATTATATTATTAAATGTTTACATCAATTCGTCTTACCATAAACTCCCAAGAAGAATTAAATAATTATTGGCTCTTCTGCTCTCCATATTTGTACCTTATCCATCATTTTCTTCTCCTTCTCTCCTCCTCCTCCCTACCTTTCTTCCCTCTGTCGTCCTTCTCTACTTCCCCTTCCTCTCTCCTTCTCCTCTCTCCCCTTTCCACTCCTTCTTTCTCTCCTCCTCTTCCCCCCTCCTGCCCTCTCTCGTATCCCTCTCTTCTTCCCTTAGCTCTCTCCTCTACTTCACACACTTCATCTCATTTACTCTGTGTATTTCAGCTTCTGAGCGAGCTCCATTTTATGTTGATGGTATTTATAATTCCTTTTCAAAATACATATTTCATTTTAACATATATCTTCCTCCTTTTTTTAAGAGAGAAAAAATAGCAATAGCAATAGCAGTTAGACTTATATACCGCTTCATAGGGCTTTCAGCCCTCTCTAAGCGGTTTACAGAGTCAGCATATTGCCCCCAACAACAATCCGGGTCCTCATTTTACCCACCTCGGAAGGATGAAAGGCTGAGTCAACCCTGAGCCGGTGAGATTTGAACAGCGAACTGCAGAACTGCAGTCAGCTGAAGTAGCCTGCAATGCTGCATTTAACCACTGCGCCACCTCGGCTCTCTGTACAAAGTTGGGTAGAATCAGAAGTGGTATTCCGCCAGTTCGCCCTAGTTCAGGCGAACAGGTAGTGGGCGGCTAAGGGAGGCTCCGCCCATCTGTCCAGACATCATCACAAATGCTCTGCGCATGCGCAGAAGGTTCTGCGCATACGCAGAAGCGCACGCGCACTCCTGGTTCTGAACCGATAGTGAAGATAAGAGCATTTCATGCCTGGGTAGAATTCATGAGATCTGAAAGCTTGAGCAGGGGGTTGGACTAGAAGACCTCCAAGGTCCTTCCCAACTATGTTATTCTATTAAGAGAGTTGCAAGAAGTTGAATGAAAGAAAGACAAGGTTTGTGGAGATTGTCTTTTTCCTCAAGGAAAGAGGGGAGGGGTGGGTGGGGCCAGCCATTAGTGGGATTTGGGGGTTCTCCGAACTGCACAGAATCTTAGTTAGAGGTTCTCCCAAACTCCTGTAAACCCCCAGCAGCCCACCCAGAGGTGGGTTCCTACCAGTTCGCACCTATTCGGTAGAACCAGTTCATCAAATCTACCGAACCGGTTAGAAGAGGTTCCACCAATGGACCTGGAAAGCAGGCCACACCTACAGAAGAGGTTCCAAATTTTTTTGAAACCCACCACTTGGATATGATTATTCTACACTATCATGCTCATATTTATAAAACTCAGTGCCTCTGTGGAAGGTAAGGATGACTACTGCGTTTGTGGTGCAATCAGAACATTGCGTGTCTTGAAGTTGTTTTAACGCAAACCAAAGATGCCTTTTAAAAAACAAGTTTACATCATATTCTTATGCAGCCCAGTGCTATGTGTGAGGTAATTTAAGGTGGTTCTGACAAGTGTCGTCGGTCACATGGGCGGCAAGCCACTCCCATCCAGTCACATGGGCAGCAAGCCACTCCCACAAAGGAGGCCACACCCACAGAGTAGGTTCGAACAATTTTTGAAACCCACCACTGAGCCCACCCCTGCCTAGGACAGACCTTATGTTACTGAGATACCACTGAGAGTATGCATAAGGTGATCATTCCTCTGTCAAGAGCTGCAGGTGAAGGAATATTCTTACATTTTGGCAGATTGAAAATGATTTTTCTACAATATGTCAAATGGGCAGAAAGCTGCAGATTAAGCTATTCTCCGGGTTATCAAAAAAAAAAAAAAACCTCAACTGTATTTTGAAAGATTTGTTGGTACCTGAGGTCAGCACATTCCACTTCAATATGCTGAATGAAAGCATAGCTGCAATAGTATTTATTCCTTCCTGAAATATTATTATAGCTTTTAGGATCTCCCTAAAATCCTTAATTTTTCATGCTTAATATCTCATAGCCCATTCCTTTAGGGTTTTTTTTTCCCCACTAACATGAATTTTCTCCTCAAGTTCCTTCAAAACTAGTGAAAAAGTTGTGTTTGGGAAGTCCATTTTGTCATTCTAAAAATATACAACTGAAGAAAGACTGCACTTCTAATTTTGGCCCTTTAAAGAATAAAGAGCATAGAAATTGGAATTCATATTGCCACTAAAATACACGAGCCAAAGAGGAAAAGCTAAGCACTTTCAGGAATAGGATAGGATAAGATAGGATAGGATAGGATAGGATAGGATAGGATAGGATAGGATAGGATAGAATAGAATAGAATAGAATAGAATAGAATAGAATAGAATAGAATAGAATAGAATAGAATAGAATAGAATAGAATAGAATAGAATAGAATAACAGAGTTGGAAGGGACCTTGGAGGTCTTCTAGTCCAACCCCCTGCTTAGGCAGGAAACACTACACCACTTCAGACAAATGGTTATCCAATAGCTGTGCTCCAATACAGTTTGTTCATTTAGTGCCCATTCAAAGTTACTACGGCACTGAAAAAAGGGACTTGTGACCATTTTTCACACTTATGACCATTGCAGGATCCTCACGTTCATGCGATTTATGTTCGAATGTTTGACAACTGACTCACATTTATGACCGTTACAATCTCCCGGGATCTAACTTTTCACAGCCTTCTGACAAGCAAACTCAATAGGGAAACTAGATTTACTTAACAACCGTTTGGCTAATTTAACAGTGATTCTGTTAACAAATGGGACAAGAGAAGTCATCCAATGGAGCAAAACTCACTTAACAAATTTCTCACTTAGCAACATAAAGTTTGGCCTTGACTGTAATCGTGGATCACCTGTATGTAGAGGGCTGCCACAAAGAAGAGGGGGGGATTCAACCTATTCTCCAAAGGAGCTGAGGGTAGGACAAGAAGCAATGGATGGAAACTAATCAAGGAGAGAAGGGATGTAGAACTAAGGAGAAATTTCCTGACAGTGAGAACAATTAATCAGTGGAACAACTTGTCTCCAGAAGTTGTGAATGCTCCAACACTTGAAGTTTTTTAAGAAGATGTTGGATAACCATCTGTCTGAAGTGGTGTAGCCTTTCCTGCCTAAGCAGGGGGTCGGACTAGAAGACCTCCAAGGTCCCTTCCAACTCTGCTATTCTGTTATTCTGCTTACGTTACTCTGCAAAACACAATGTATACATAAGCATAATTGCATCACAGATCCTAAGAATTGCCTAAACCACCAACATTTCTTTCTAGCCTCTTCATTGTGTAGGCCAGACCCTACGCTCTTTTAGAAAACTTTCATCTGATTTGAAGAGTCATATCTTTGCAATGGAAGCCTATCGGGGGTTTCGCTTCACCCTTTTTTTTTTATAAATCAGAGAGAGGGAAAGAAGAGGGATGAATGGACTGGGAAGAATAATTTATTGCAACAGAACAGAAAGTGCTGACAACTCTGAATGAATCTTTCTTCCTTTCTTCAAGTCTTATTCCAACGGCATATAAAGATTAGTCATCAGTAGGAATCCCAAAACAATAATGACTTCCAAGAAACTCCTGGAAATGATTAGAGAGTGGGGGGGGATGACACAGAGAGAAGAGAGGCATGGGAGGGGGGAGGGCAGGATGGAAGAAGACCTCCTTTCAAACATTTACACACGGGGAACAGATCTGCTGAGAGAAAGGATGATATCTTCTGCCCCCAATAGAGCTTTAACTTCTCCTGCGACAATGGCCTCCCGTTCTCTCTTAAGCTCTGACGGATGGGCCGCTGAAGATCCTGCTCCATTGGACGCTTGGCAGAAATAACAGCCATCTCCATTTCGCTTTTATAAACTGCTTCATGTATGTCATAGACCACAACCCTGCGAGACCAGCCAGGGTTATTTGCTCCTAAATTTTGCACAGCAAGGCGGCCCTCGCCAAAGGCCACCCAGGAGCTATTGTTTGTGGCTGCATATCACTCAGAGATGTCATAACTCATCATCTGGTCCAACCTTTTAGGTCACATCGACCTGTTCTTCCCACTGCATCCAAGCGCCGTGCGGTCCTTGCCCAAACTCCTGCTACCCTAGAAGTTCGAAAGCATGCAAATGCGACTAGATAAATAGGTACCACTTCGATGGGAAGGTAATAGCGCTCCATGACATCATGCTGGCTACATGACCACAAAATTTCATACAAACAATGGCCCAATGGCCCTTGAAATTGAGATGAGTAGCGCCCCCTGCATTCAACAGGAATCTTCAGGGACTCCCTTCCTGTCCTATCAGTGTTGGTGGGAGTATTCTTGGTGTCTCCTCAATTAGGCTGTTGCAAGAAAGTCATAAAACAATAGTCATCTGTAGAGATTCTCAATCATCCAGGTCATGGTTGTCCGAAAGGTGTCTTTTTTTTTCAAGCAGGCAACTGGACTTTGTTTTTTCTTTTGAAGACCTTTCGCTTTTCATCCAAGAAGCTTCTTCAGCTCTGATAGGATAGTGTGGGAATGGAAGGATTTATATTCCTTGCAGACAGTTGGCAATCTGCATCCTTTTAGAGCAGGGGGGGTCAAACTGAAGGCCTGTGGGCCAGATTAAACCCATGGGTTGCTTAAATCTGGCCTGCAGGGCCACCCTGGAAACAGGAAAGGACCAGCCCTCGCAAGCTCTGTTTTTGCAGGCAGAGGATTGCGGGAAGCCATCACAGCCAAAAACAGAACTCGGGAACCCTTTTTCACTGGCTGCGACAGGCACCCCTGACACCAGTGATGTCGAGCTGGCCATGCCCACCCTGGCTGCGCCGACCTCAGCCCCCTGAGGTCAAACACAATGTGGCCCTCAATGAAATCGAGTTTGACACCTCTGTTTTAGAGGGTCATTGAAGCACTTGGAGGTTTATCTGTATCGGGGTGGATTCCGGCTTCTGCTACTGCCAGTTCACTTGGGGATTTATGTTAGGTAAGCTCCCCGTTGGGAGAGCGAGTACGTTCAGCGAAGCATTGTGAGCGTTGTGTTGGAGAACGCACAAACCAGCATACAGAGACACTGCAGTTTAAATAGGCTTTTACTTTCGTGGAAATAGAGGTATCAGAGTCCATCAAACAGTCCAAGTCATACACGGATAATTCAGTCAGTCATCAATGTCTTTCAGTTAAGGGATAATCCAAATAACATACTCCAGTAATCATATAATCAGTTCGGCATTCAAAGCTTGCTAGCAGTTGCAAAACTTACAATAGCTCACAGCACTCAGATCAGATCAGCCCAGCATCTAACGAACAGAGAGCTAACAGTCATTCTGGCTCCCTCTTATGGCTGATTGAGGAAACAGCAACCAATCACATTTTACAGTATGATTTAAAGAAACAGGTACAACATTGCTATATGATTTATATATTGCCAACCCAACTGTTAGTATTATATTCCTAACATGCACAGTAGTAAAAAAAAAAAAAAAAAAAAAAGCTTCTGCGCGTTCGAAAAAACAAAAAACAAGATGGTGCCACCTACGGTGCTGCTGATAGAACCGGTTTGGGAGCGTGGCAGGCCGAGTTACTACCTATTTGGCTGAACCAGGCCGAACCGGTAGGAACCCACTTCTGATCTGTATCCTCAGGGTCACTTGAGAACTGCTCCTTGTACCTGTAGTTTGCATTTTTCCCCTCTGGAAATCCATTCCTACTCCCACACCATCTTCAGAAGAAAATGTCTTCAAAAAGAAAAACAAGAAAGTCCAGTTGCCTCCTGAAAAATGCAACTTTGGGACATAAAACAATAGAGTTAATCACAGATATTTCAAATTTAAAAGTCAATGAAAGCAAAGACCCCTTTTATTCTACTCCGTTCTCTACCCCATGGGACTTTCATCCCAGTTGCACCTTTCTTCTCAAATATTGCAGTGTTCCAATATCTCCGGGTTTGCCACAAAGAAGAGGGAGTCAAATTATTCTCCAAGGCCCCTGAGGGCAGAACAAGAAGCAATGGGTGGAAACTAATCAAGGAGAGAAGCAACTTAGAACTGAGGGGAAATTTCCTGACAGTTAGAACAATTAATCAGTGGAACAGAAATTGCCTCCAGAAGTTGTGAATGCCCCAACACTGGAAGTCTTTAAGAAGATGTTGGATGGTTATCTGTCTGAAACAGTATAGGGTTTCCTGCCTAGGCAGGGGGTTGGACTAGAAGACCTCCAAGGTCCCTTCCAACTCTGCTATTGTATTGTATCGTATTGTATATAGCAGAATGCTGGGGAAAGGCTGGGAAAATGAGAGGGGATGTCAGGAGCTAATTATAGATATTCCAGAGAGGGCTAACATGCTTTGCTTACATGCTAGTTGGGACCAGAGTTGGGTCCTACCAGTTCAGACCAATTCAGCTGAATAGGTAGTAACTCCCATGCATCCAAACCGGTTTGTTTGTTTGTTTTGTTTGTTTATTATATTTATATGTCGCCCTTTTCCCCCGAAGGGGACTCAGGGCGGCTCACAACTCAAACCAGGGAAGGGGGATACAGACAAAAAATTAAAAAACAAAGCATAACAATGCATAATTTAAAACACACAACAGTCATACCATTCGAGACGGGGGCAACAGCTCTTTAGGCCCAGGCCTGTCGGGACAGCCAGGTTTTAAGGGCTTTGCGGAAGGCCTGGAGGGTGGTGAGGGTTCGAATCTCCACGGGGAGTTCGTTCCAGAGGGTCGGAGCAGCCACAGAGAAGGCTCTCCTCCGGGTAGTCGCCAGTCGACACTGGCCGGCGGATGGAATTCGCAGGAGGCCTAATCTGTGGGATCTGATCGGTCTAGTGGAGGTAATTGGCAGCAGGCGGTCTCTCAAGTACCCAGGTCCAATACCATGAAGGGCTTTATAAGTGACGGTTCTATTGTCTGCGGCACCATTTTTGCTTCTGAGCATGCGCAGAACAATCTCCATTGTAGAAATGTTACTTTTTCCCTTTTATAACGTTCTGCGCATGCGCAGACCTTTTTAGGTGCAAATGTGCATGCGTGTGTAGCCAGCGTTTGGTGTGCATGCGAGCGAAGCGGGCAAAAAAAATTTGCACCCCAAACTAGCAATAACGCCGATAGCAACCCACCCCTGGGTAGGACTACCATTTTTTTAAAAAATGGGATTTTTTTTAAACCCACAGTTTGTCTCTCTCCTTGATCAACAAAAGATACACTATTAAAAATGGGATATAAGTATAATATCTATAGTCCTATAAATATAGTCCTCAACTCGGAGGAGGGCCTTCTCTGTGGCTGCTCCGACCCTCTGGAATGAACTCCCCGTGGAGATTCGCACCCTCACCACCCTCCAGGCCTTCTGCAAAGCCCTTAAAACCTGGCTGTTCCGACAGGCCTGGGGCTAAACAACCGTTGCCCCTATCTCAAATGGTATGATTGTTGCGCTTTTAAATTATGTATTGTTTTGTGTTGGTGTCAAACTGTCTGTATCCCCTTTCCCTTGCTCGACTTGTGAGCCGCCCTGAGTCCCCCTCGGGGAAAAGGGCGGCATACAAATGAAATAAATGAAAATGAACTCACAACCCTTCTTTTCGTGAGCGTCAAAGTTTTCAACGGCAGCAAAAAAAAAATTGACTTCGGACCTTTTTCCCACCGGTAAAACCGGCCTCATTAGATTTATTTATGAGCATCTCGCCTATGAAATGAACTTTCTCACAAAGGTAGGACTGTATTTTTCTGGGCTCGTGAGGTAAGGTATATAACATAGTCCTGTCAAAAGTGGCCATAACTTATTCCGGATTATGAATTCCTTCCTCCTTTTTAGGAAAATGCTTGTGGTGCTTTTCAGTTAAGCTGAGCTGTTGTTGCACTTTTCATCAAAGGCCTGTTATCGCAAAACGTCTGCATCCAATAGGAAGACCTCTGTATGTGGTTGCTCCTTTTGCAACAAAAATAAAAGTCTTTTCCTTGAACTCATTGATGAACTCTTGAATAAAGGAAGCATTTTGTGAGGGCATGAGAGGGCAGAGCATGTGGTCTTTTCAGAGATGGGAGAAAAGGCATCAGTTAATGGAGAATGTTGGAAGTCTAATATACATCCAGATGTAATACTTTAGCATCAGTAACTACTTCATCTCTAGCTCCAGTTATTAAACAACTAGCTCATAACCCGGCGTTGCCGGGGTATTTATTTATAGGGGGGAAATGTCTGAACCAAACGTAATTTCTAATGTTGGATTTTCCCCCTTACCAGAGGGAGCCCCCTTGTGGAGTACTGTGAAGCCGTTACCATGGCAACTCCACTGCGCTGTACAGTAGAAGCCATTTTATGACAGTACAGTAGAAGCCATTTTAAGGCACAACTGGCTGTATCCTACCAGAACACATATCCCGAGGGATTAGGAGTGTCTTACTCCCACAGTGTTTTTTTTTCCAGAGAGTAAGTCATCTGTGTACCAAGTTTGGTTGAAATTTCTTGAGGAGTTCCAAAGTTATGCTGGGACACACACACACACACACACACACACACACACACACACACTTTTATATATATATAGATGGCCTGAGGTGGTATTAAACTCAATGGTTGAGCTCATAGCCTACATCTGAACAACTCAGGTATAATTCCTGCCAGCTCCAGGCAAAGTTTATTTAAAACTATGTCAACCAGTGGTCCCCAACTGGCGAATGGAGCTTCATGTGTGAGTAGAAGGCGCTTGCATAAGTGTGCAAAGCTTCACTTGCGAAAGGTGCGGGCACTGGTGCTTGCACTTATGCGCAACCTCTATTCCAGGGGTGTCAAACTCGATTTCATTGAGGGCCGCGTCAGAGTTGAGCTTGATCTCGGGGGTGGGGGGACAGGCTCCTGAGCTCTGTTTTTGCTGCGATGACCTCCTGCAACCCTCTGCCAGTGAAAACAGAGCTTGCGAGGGCCACATGCGACCCTCCCGAGCTCCATTTTTGCTGGCAGACGCACTGCGAGCCAGTCATTGGCTGTTTCCAGGGTGGCTCCGCAACCAAGATCTAAGCACCCCACGGGCCGAATCTGGGCCCCGGGCCCTGAGTTTGGCACCCCTGCTCTATTCATTAAAACTGTAATTGCAGGCTGACTGAAGGTAGAATGTCAGCCGTCCTAGGATTACACAATGTAAAGCAATATGCTAAGGTTTATATTTAATGTCAAAGTCCAAAATGTCCTGCTTTGGTTCTAAAGCAGTGAAAATCTGCATAGAATAAACATTATAATACTCGACTACTTGCAGGGGTTTCTCAACCGAGAAATCAATGGGGGGGAATTTCTCCCAAGGGGAAAAAGTTTAATCTAACGCCAGAGTTTAGAGAGACCTTTTGAAATGGTGACTTCATGCAACCAACATATGTTTAACCCCTAGCCGCTGATTCAGACAAACCCCCCACCCATGTCAAAGACCAAGCTTTTGTCGTTCTTGTTGTTTCTTAAATTAAACATATCAAATGCATTTTAAAACAATAAGCATATTGAAAATATACACTAACATCTGTGTTTGGGGCACAAGCCAGAGTGACAACGGCTGGTTTGCATTACCCAACAAGAAATCAAAGCGTCCAGTGAAATAGACAAACTAGAGCAGGAAAGGGATTAACTATGTTCAAGCAAAATTTTCACTCTTCCTTTCGCTGGGGGTTTCTGATGTAATTGATGTTTTTTGAACTGGGCAAAAAGAAAGAGGGAGAGAGGGAGAGGCCTCCATCACTCGCTCCCTAATTTAATATCTAGAGTGGGAAACACATTGTGGGAAAAAATAAAACTGATTTTTCCCCCCCAGGAAAGTCCATTTCTACTGATAGTCAACCTAATATTAAAGCAGATAAATCTTGTTCTCTTTCTCTCATTCTAAACTTTAAAGACAGTCCATCTGACTTCCAAATTGCAGCAATAAATTTCAGGATTTGAAAGTACCACAATATACTTCTGCCCCCTTAACCTCCATTCCCACTTCGTGTTTTTCAAAAAGATATATATCCATCAGGACTGATTTATGCTATTCCCGACTCCAAAGTAGAAATGGCTATTATCCCTGGGATCTGTTTTTAGTGCCTTGGCTTATTTCTTTGATAGGATAAGAAACAGCCAGAGGTAATAACTTGAGGTTTTCCTTCCCCATGGTCAAGAATAGATTAGTAGAGTTTGAAAAAATTGCTCTGAGCATGCCCATAAGGCAAAAACAATATGGTGGTGCCTATGACACCGCCAAGAAATGTGGCAGGCCTGGGTCGCTGCCGGTTCCAGTGATTCAGGCCGCTAAGTTACTACTGGTTCAGCCGAACTGGTAGGAACCCACCTCTGGTCCTATCTAACAAAATGAAATTCAATGTAGAGAAAAGTAAAGTCCTACATTCAGATAAGAAAAACCAAAAGCACACATATAAACTGGGTGAAGCCAGGCTTAATAGCAGTGACTGTAAGAGGGATCTTGGATTCTTAGTGGACAACCAGCTAAATACAAGCCAGCAGTGTGCAGCGGCAGCCAAAAAAGGCAACGCAATCCTAAATTGCATTAAAAGTGGTATACAATCAAGATCAAGTGAGGTACTAATAAAGCCCTAGTAAGACCACACCTAGAGTACTGCATCCAGTTTTGGTCACCACGCTATAAAAAAGATGTTGAGATTCTAGAAAAAGTGCAGAAACCAGGATGATTAGGGGACTGGAGACTAAACCTGGCCTCACCTGGCTACCTGAGAGACCGCCTCCTGCCATTTACCTCCCAGAGACCAATAAGATCTCACAGATTAGGCCTCCTCTGGATTCCATCTGCCGGTCAATGTCGGCTGGAGACTCCCCAGGGGAGGGCCTTCTCTGTAGCTGCTCCGGCCCTATGGAATGATCTCCCCGTGGAGATCTGGACCCTTACTACTCTTCCGGCCTTCCGCAAAGTGATTAAGACCTGGCTGTTCCAGCAGGCCTGGGGCTGTTGAGTTCCAGCCCCACTCTAAGCTGCATGTATGTTGTGGAATTTTAATGTTTGTTCTTTTAATTTTTATATGTCCCCCCCCCCCTTTTT
Organism: Thamnophis sirtalis; assembly: GCF_051295495.1. NCBI lineage: Eukaryota > Metazoa > Chordata > Lepidosauria > Squamata > Natricidae > Thamnophis > Thamnophis sirtalis. The sequence continues at coordinate 113,761,883 of NW_028261382.1, read as the reverse complement.
TTTCTGTAAGCCGCCCAGAGTCCCTAGGGAGTGGGCGGCATACAAATCCTAATAAAACCTAAACCTAAACCTAAAACATATGAAGAACGGTTGCAGGAACTGGGCATTGCTAGTCTAGGGAAGAGAAGGACCAGGAGAGACATGATAGCAGTGTTCCAATATTTGAGGGGCTGCCACAGAGAGGAGATGGGTCAAACTATTTTGCAAAGCACCTGAAGGCCAGACAAGGAGTAATGGATGGAAACTGGCCAAGGAGAGATTCAACCTGGAAATAAGGAGGAACTTTCTGACAGTGAGAACAATCAACCAATGGAACACCTTGCCTTTGGAAGTTGTGGGAGCTTCATCACTTGAGACTTTCAAGAAGAGATTGGACTGCCATCTGTCTGAAATGGTGTAGGGTCTCCTGCTTGATTGGGGGTTGGACTAAATGACCTATAAGGACCCTTCCAACTCTTTTAATCTGTTGTCTGTTATATAACTCTAGGAGAAACATAGAAATTAGTTAATAGGTTGAAGACACATATGTTCTAAAGAGCATATCTCAAAATTTGAAAGCTCAATCATTCTGTTCATCACCAAATAAATGGAATGGTCTATGAGTCAGCTCCTGATGATCTAAACATTTTATGGAATAAAGAGGCCATAAAAACTTCCACTTCCTTTACAATATTGGTCTGTAGTCCATGAAATTCCAATAATAAATCCAAATTTCATTGTTTTTGAGTCCTGACATTTTTCAACAATGCCACTAATTTCCTGAAACCTTCCATAGTTCTGCAGTAATAAGCAACAATCAATTCCCTGGGACTGTGGTCAGAGCCATTCAGAAGAACCAAACCAAATGACTAGTCTAGCATTATGTTCACCAATAGCTGACCAAATTGTCTAAGGGAAGCCCACAAAATGGATATGAATGTAATAACGCTGTCCTACTCAACTGATATTTAGTGGCCCATCACCCCAGATGCTGGGGCCATTTCAAACTTTTGTTCTCCAAATTATTACTTTTGCGAATTATCAGAGGTATCATTACAAGTTCTACTATTGCTATTGGCTTCCAATGCAACAAGAGATTGAAGTTCAAATTCTGGATTCCATTTCAAGAGTCTTCAAATAGCTGGTGATGGGAATGACTTCTGTGTAAGGTTACAAAGAGTTGATGCCAAATTCTAGGCCAGTGGAAGACAATCGGGGCCAAATGCTTTTCTCAACCTTCAATTTACTACTGAAGTATAACACTAGTATGACGAAACAGAAAATTGTGAAATATAAGGAATTAATCATGTTTATTGTATTTAATTCTAATTTAATTGGATTTTAATTAAACAACCCAGCAGGTAGAAACCTTTAGCCTCCTGTATCTGACTGACTAAGCAGTGCTGGCCTTAATTAGATTTTGGATATCAGACTACAGAGAAAATCCAGAGCTATAGAAACATCCAAGGTGTCAACCTTCCATATCATATGGTATTGGACCTAGGTACTTGAGAGACCCCCTGCTGCCAATTACCTCCAACAGACCGATTAGATCCCACAGACTAGGCCTCCTCCGAATTCCATCCACCGGCCAATGCCGATTGGCTACCACCTGGAGGAGGGCCTTCTCTGTGGCTGCTCCGGCCCTCTAGAACGAGCTCCCCGTGGAGATTCGGACCCCCACCACCCTTCAGGCTTTCCGCAAAGCCCTTAAAACCTGGCTGTTCCGACAGGCCTGGGGCTGATGAGTTCCCGTCCCCGCTTGAATTGTGTGGCTGTTGATTGTTTTTAAATTGTTGTTGTTGTTTGTCCTTTGTCTTTCTTCCTATTTGTATCCCCCCCCCTTTACTTGGTTTGTGAGCCGCCCTGAGTCCCTCTGGGAATAGAGCGGCATAGAAATATAATAAAATCAAATCAAATCAAATCTTTGGCAAGAAAACCAAATTGACATAGTCCCCAAGGATAAATTTGAAATTTGAAATTTAATAAAATTTGTATGCCGCCCAATCCCATGGGACTCTAGGTGGCTTACAGAACAAGATTAAAAAAAACATTTAAAAAATTAAAAATAAAAATACAGTTGTTAAAATTACACACCATCCATTCTGTCTAAGTGGGGCTGGACATTGATCAACAGCCTGCCGGAACAGCCAAATTTCAAAATTTCAAAAAAACACAGGACACTCTTTTCAAGACAGCAAAGTCTACATTTTGGACAGAGAGGACCACTGGTTTGAAAGAGGGGCCAAAGAAGCCATCTATGTCAAAATTAAACAGCCCTCTCTCAACAGAGGAGGAGGGATACAATATCGTCTATCTCCAGTCTACAACACAGTCCTTTCGATAGTTCCAAGTAGGCTCTACATCTATTTGCATTATACAGGTGACTCTGATGACACAGATACACCTCCAGGTGGCCTCAATGGCTCTCTTAAACAGGGATGTTAAAATAGCGACCTCTGGGCTGGATGTGTCACGCACAGGCCACACCCACCCCAGTTCCGCAAATGGGAAAAACATCACGAAATGACACGTGACAGTAACATGACGTTGTGAGTTTGACACCCCTGCTCTAAAAGAATGCAAATGACCAGCTGTCTGCAAGGAGTATAAATCTTTCCATTCCCCACCTGATCCTTCACTCAGAGCTGAAGAAGCTTCTTGGATAGGAAGTGAAACATCTTCAAAGAAAAAACAGAAAGTCCAGCTGCCTCTTTAAAGCACTTATAGGATACTCAACCCATCGTAAAGCTCAATTCAAGGGACTTTCACCTTACCCAATCACATCATGTTTGTCTGTTGTTCACTACTTTCTTTTCCTTGGGACTTCATTCCTGTTGGACTATTCCTCCCAACTTATCACTTCATGATTAAGTACAAGCTTCCATCCTCCAAATATTGTTCACCCTAAATTGGACCAATCTTTATCAATTTTCTGCCTTCTGTGTGTTTTTAATTACCAACTCCCCAAAGTAAGATTCATGCAGGTTGTAGTTGGAATATTGCCAAGTTCTGGTCACTGGGTAACGAAAAAGATGCTGAGATTCTAGAAAGACTGCAGAGAAGAGCAACAATGATTGGGGAGTTGGAGGCTGAAAGATATGATGAACTGTTGCAGGAACTGGGTATGTCTAGTCTAACAAAGATAAAGCATAGAGGTGATATGATGGCAGTCTTCCAATATTTGAGAGGATGTCACAAAGAAGAGGAGGACAATCTATTCTCCAAAATATCTGAGGACAAGACAAAAAGTAATGGATGGAAACTTATCAAGGAGAGATTCAATCTAGAACTAAGGAGAACTTTCCTGACAGTGAGAACAATTAATCAGTGTATCAGGGTTCCAAATAACAACCAAAAGTAAATCAAAGTCCAAAGTAAAGTATTGCTCAAAGTTTTAATTTATTAAGAGAGCCATGTTGGCACATCTGGGAAAACCCGAATCTGAAAGCTTCCCAGTTTTCCCCACTTAGTCGAAAGTTCAAGATCTTGCCCTCCACACCCACAAGTCCATCACATGGTCCAATCTTTCACTGCCATGCTGGCAGTTCCAGCCATCCAGTTCCAGTCAGGTGCAGAGGTGCAAAGACAAAGGATGACCTTGGCTTTCTAGAAAGAATTTTGTTATGGCTACATTGCATCTCACTCCTACAATCCCCCCTCCCATTTTCCCACAATAGAAAATGCATAGTAGAATAATAGAAAGTGTGGTAGGCGAAAGATCCAAAAGAAAAGATGGCTGCAGGCCCGACACAGTGCAATGGTCACCACAATGTAGAAAAGATGTGGAGACTCTAGAAAGAGTGCAGAGAAGAACAACAAAGATGATTAGGGGACTGGAGATTAAAATATATGAAGAACGGTTGCAGGAACTGGATATGTCTAGTTGAAGGAAAAGAAGGACCAGGGGAGACATGATAGCAGTCTTCCAATATCTCAGGGGTTGCCACAAAGAAGAGGGAGTCAAGCTATTCTCCAAGGCACCTGAGGGTAGAACAAGAAGCAATGGGTGGAAATTAATCAAGGAGAGAAGCAACTTAGAACCGAGGAGAAATTTCTTGACAGTTAGAACAATTAATCAGTGGAAAAGCTTGCCTCCAGAAGTTGTGAATGCCTCAACGCTGGAAGTCTTTAAGATGATGTTGGATAGCCATTTGTCTGGAACGGTATAGGGTTTCCTGCCTAGGCAGGGGGTTGGACTAGAAGACCTCCAAAGTCCCTTCCAACTCTGGTATTGTATTGTATTGTATTGTATTGTATTGTATTGTATTGTATTGTATTGTATTGTATTGTATTGTATTGTATTGTATTGTATTGTATTGTATTGTTTGCCTCCAGAAATTGTGGGTGCTCCATCACTGGAGGTTTTTAAGAAGACACCGGACAGCCATTTGTCCAAGATGGTATATAGGATCTCCTCTGTTTGGGCAGAGGGTGGACCAGGAGACCGCCAAGATCCCTTACAACTCTGTTACTCTGTATTTCCAGCCCATCTTAGAAGACACTAAAATAAGGAGAACTGAATAAGACCATAGTGGTCTAAATAAAGAGATCATCTGAAGTGATACAAAGCAGCTTCCTAAGTAGACATCTGCAGTTCTCCCAAAGAAACCCACGAGGTTCAAGAATGCTTCTACTTTGGCATGAAGCTGGGAGCCCTTTTTGCATTAGGCAACACAACCGTTTTCCAAAAAAAAAGCAAGCACTGAGCTAACCTCCCTTGGCCCTAATATGATGCATAATAAAGCAATTCCGTATCAGGGTGGTACATATGCCTGTCAGTTAACATTACAATGCTCAATGTCAGTGCCTGATTCAAATGACAAGACTAGCCGTCTGGCTTGTTACATTTAGATGAGATCTTGTGTGCACAGCAGGAAATCTCCCCTGCCCCCTCTCTTTCCAAGGGCTTTTGATTGAAATCAAGTGCTCTGATTTGAAAAGAGTTAGATTTTACAATGCTGGGTTCCTGGATAGCGGCAGAGATGATCTGTAATTAAAGTGCAGATGGATTTTGGTCAAATAATACCAGATGTTATACTTGCAACTTCTCAAAACCCTCTCCATTTATTAGTCCAACTCCACCCCCTACTGCGAGGAAATTTCACATTGCACAACCGATTGACTCGGGTTTTTTTGGACGGTGATAGAATTGGACACAGGTTAAATCAGAGTCAGAAGGAGAAAACAGACAAGCTTTTGAGCCAGGTTGTCTATAAATTAAAGCTGGGCCCTACATTTCTATGAAATAAGGCTGGAGATCCACTCTAGCAAAGAGCTGCTGGAGCTAAGGAGAGTCTTTCATACTTATTCTCTATTCACTACCATGTTCTTGTTAGTTGTGAAGTCATTTATAGCAATAACAGTTAGACTTATATACCGCTTCATAGGGCTTTCAGCCCTCTCTAAGCGGTTTACAGAGTCAGCCTATCGCCCCCACAGTCTGGGTCCTCATTTCACCCACCTCGGAAGGATGGAAGGCTGAGTCAACCTTGAGCCGGTGAGATTTGAACCGCCGAACTGCAGATAGCAGTCAGCTGAAGTGGCCTGCAGTACTGCACTCTAACCACTGCGCCACCTCGGCTCTACCATTTCCAACCCATCGTGACCCCCATGGATAACATTCCTCCAGGCCAGTGGTGGGTTTCAAAAAATTTTGGAACCTCTTATGTAGGTGTGGCCTGCTTTGTGGGAGTGGTTTGCTGGCCATGTGACTGGGTGGGAGTGGCTTGCTGGCCATGTGACTGAGTTGGAGTGGCTTGGAAGTCATGTGACCAGGTGAGAGTGGCTTGGAAGTCATGTGACCAGGTGGGAGTGGCCAAGACGATGTCACTGAATTCTTTGCCCCATTGGATGATCTACAAAAAGAAGATCTAAAAAAGGAAATTTATTATTTTGTGCACTTACTACTTAAATAAGATTAAAATAAGTACACAAAACAATAAAAGAGCTACTTACAGAAGGAAGATGACTGTCCTTGCCAGTCTTCAGTATCATTGACTCCATTGAATGGCCTGCACAAAGAAGAGACACAGAAATGAACTCTTCCATTGCATGCATTAGGATGAAACAAATACACAAAACAATAAAGACAGCTACTTACAGAGGAAGGATGAATGTCCTAGCGGTCATACTCTGTTGCCTCTTCATCCTGTTAAATAACACTAACTGCAGAAGAAATAAAACAATATTGGACTCAATTGTGGTTGTAAGCTGAGGACTACACTACAGGTAACAGAAGGGACCTCTGTTTTCACTCAACAATGTACAGTCTTTTCAGGAAGGATGTCCCCCAATAAACAGGAAAGATGTAGTCTTTCATTTAAGAAGTTAGATCAAGAACGAACGTCATAGGTAGATTCACAGAGCAATACAGATTTCTTTTTCTGAAATTTATTCCTCAGTTCAAAAAACAGGAATATATGAATTAGGTTCAGTACTTAGGACAGACCAAGTAGCTATTCAAGACTTAGTGGTTAGAAGCAATTGTAAAGCAAGATATGGATTTAAAACCAGTAATATTTTGTTGTGTATTTCAAAGGGCGAAAAGAGCCTCCCCCACCCCCCTGGAGACCCTCTGGAGGCTTCAGGAGCTTCCCTGAAGACTCCGGAGCGCAAAAAAACAGCCCTATGGGCAAACTGGAAGTTCGGGAATAGACTTCCGGTTTGCTCGTAGGGTCGGTTTAAGCCCTCTGGAGGCTTCAGGGACCTTCAGGAGGCTTCCCTGAAGCATCCGGGGGACTAAAAATGGCCCTACGAGCAAACCGGAGTCACTTCCAGTTTGCATGTAGGGTTCTTTTTAGTCCTCCGGAGGCTTCCTGAAGGTCCCTGAAACCTCCAGAGGACCTCCGGGGAAGCTGGGGGGGGGGGCTGTTTTTGCCCTACCCAGGCTCCTCTAAAGCCTCTGAAGCCCTGGGAGGGTGAAAAAAGCATGCCAAAAATGGGGGGGGAGTGCCTCCCATGCGCGCATGCACACTGGGAAGGTTGCACATTGCATTATGGGTGTGGCACACCCACGCATGACCCTCCCTGCACTCACCCCCCTTATGGCAAGTAAGCCAAAAAAAGGTTCGCCATCGCTGCATTAGGGTTTATTTTCTGGTTAGGTCTTATTTTCAGGAAAAGACGGTACTAAATGCATCCATCTGGCTGACAATCTTAACTGGGGCTTATTTTGGGGGTATATTACGAGCATCCTGAAAAATCATGCTTGGACTTATTTTCTGGTTAGGTGTTATTTTCGGGAAAACAGGGTATACATTGTCCTTGACGTACAACCTTTTGTTCACTGAACACTGCAATGCCCCTGAGAAAAGTGGCTTGTGGCCATTTTTCACACTTACAACCATCGCAGCATCCCCATGATCATGTGATCAAAATTCAGCCACTTGGCAACTGACTCATATTTATGACAGTGGCAATATCCCAGGATCATGTGATCAACTTTTGAGACCTCCTGACAAACAAAAGGGGAAAGCCAGATTCACTTAATAACCATGTCACTAACTTAACAATTGCGGTGATTCCCTTAAAAACTGTAGCAAGCAAAGTCGTAAAATGGGGCAAAACTCGCTTAATAGCTGTCCCATTTAGCAACAGAAATGTTGGATTCAATTATGGTCGCAAGTCAAGAATTACCGGTACATATCACCGATTGGGACTTTCCTGCAATTAATTAATTAATCCGTTCTAATCTTGATTGCAGGAAAAATCATTTCAGCAATAGAGTAGTAAATGTGTGGAACACCCTACCTGATCCTGTTGTTAGTTCCTCTAAGCCCCATACCTTTTACGTTAAGCTGTCTACCGTGTACTTTACGCATTTCTTAAGAAGTCCCTAAGGGGGCGTGCATAAGCGCACCAGCGTGCCTACCGTCCCTGTACTACTGTCCCATTTATATGTACTCTTTTATGTGTTTATGGCTATGTTTTGCTTATTTATATCCATTTATTTGTGCCATTTTTTTCGTGTGTTTTCATACTTGTTTCCCTGTACTTGTTGACAAATAAATAAATAAGTCAGAAATAAATAAATACAATTTAATTTAATGCAACTTTGTTTCTCCAAATTTAAATGGAGAGACGTTGGCTCTGATAGGGTTAGCCTAGCAGCCTTCAGGTAAGGGGGAATCATGTCATGAAGTCCTCTTCTTCAAAAAATGGGGTCTGGGAAGCTCTTCCACGTGGCGATATTGGTAGGAACATCTTGTGACGGTTTAATATCCACACATTTAAGTAACCCCTGGACCTAACTTACCTTTTGGCTTATTGGGAAAATGCTCATGTTTTCCCCATTATGTTTGTTCTTACAAGCACCATTAAAACAACCCCCCCGCCCCCGAACATTTGCACTAAGCAACAAAAACCTTCTTCGACACGAGTTACAAAGAGGAATGGGAAACAAGTAATTTAAACAAAACTCCCATTTAATTTTATAACTCCCGAGCGGTCTCTCTCTCTCCCTCTCTCCTTTGGAGCTCCAAATCCATTTGCCCATCCAGGTGCGCCTTGTCTCCCTAATCCAGTTACAATCCTTACCTTTTTATTTGAAGGGTGGGTGGGGGGGTGTATATGCCTTTCCTTTGTGCTTGCCTTGAAGTTTGGTCTGTTAAATATTAGCCCATGACCTTTTGCTGATTGGCTTCAATTAAGCCTCTGGATTTCCTCTTCCTGAGCCTAAGTCAAGTTACAGTGGAAGAATAATAAAGGCAAAAAAAGGAACGTGTTGCAGCCGTCCAAATAATGGCCCCTGATTGTCAGCAATGGAAAGTGAGCATCACTTGGAGATCCCACCCACTGGGAGCCTTGATGGCATAATTTATGGGCAGCCTTTTGAAACCACCAGTAGCTCAGGCAGTTCTGTTTCTTCTCACGCATGGACAAATATATAGCCCCCCTCTCCCTGGGTCTCCCAGGATAGGAAATGGAGTGGGGAGGTTTAAAATATAATAATTGGAGGAAACCTAAGTATTTGGGCCAAAGGAGAAGAAACAGGCCGGTGGAGGAGGCAGGGAGGGAGAATGGGCAGTTCTCACTGTAAAACAAAGCAGCAATGTTTCAGGAAGACATCTGACATAAGATACTAATCATAATTTCCCTGGATCCAGTTATCCAAACATAATATGCAAAGCAAACTGTTCTTGAACAAAACTGTAAGTCTATTCATTCCAAGGAAGGAGAAGGCTGCGTCCAGTCTCTAAGTATTCTGCACCTGAAGGCTGTTTCCAGGGGTGGTATTCACTTACTTTCCCTACCAGTTCACACATGTGAGCACGTGCATTGCACACACATGCTTTGCTTGCACATGCCCCATCCACCCATGTGTTTGGCCTTCCACGCATGCACTTTGGCTTGAAAATGGGTTCCACCACAAAACTGCGGTAGACAAAAGCACGCTCGGCGAAAGAGCATAGGTGACGTCATCACAGCACGACGAAAACATTACGCTGTGAGCGGTAAATTTAAAATTAAAGCAAAAACCTTACCCTAACCCCCCCAAACCTAACCCTAAACCTAACCCTAAACCTAACCCTTAACCTAATCCTAAACCTAACCCTAAACCTAACCCTTAACCTAACGCTAAACCTAACGCTAACCCTTAACCTAACGCTAAACCTAACCGTAACGCTTAACGTAACCCTAAACCTAACCCTAACCCTTAACCTAACCCTAACCCTAAACCTAAACCTAACCCTTACCTTTATGTGAATCGGCTTGCTTTAATTTTATTTTAATTTCAATTTAATTTATTTTTAATTTTTTTCGTCGCGCTGCTGATGACGTCAGGTACGCGCTTTCGTCGAGCGCGGTTTTGTCTACCGGGGTTTTGACGGGTCACGTGAAAATGTGCTTAAATAGGAAGGCACAGAGCCAGGGCGGGTGGACAGGTCCACCCATGATTTCCACTACCGGTTTGGCTGAATACTACCTCTAGCTTTTTCTTCCTATCCCTATTTTGATAGGGCTTCTAATTTTGTTTCATCATTCTGGTATTAAAAACAACATAAAGATGGGGAAACTTATGCAGATTACACGTGATATATTCTGAAAGGGAGAACAGACGGTTTTGCCAGTGTTTGAATTCCATGATGCATTATCAAAAAGCGAGCAGCCATTTGAACTGTGATGGGTTCTAAAAATAAAATCCATGTTAAGGAAAATAAGGAGAAATGAAGATTTACCAAATAATATTAAAAACAACAACAACAACAACAACAATAATAATAATAATAATATTGTTGTGTACACTTGCCTTTAGGAGGTCTCCAGTATCGGCAGTATCTGTCATACGCAGAAAAAAATCAAAAAATCCCAGCAATTCAAATGAATATAAAGATTTATTGTAAGCCTGAACTCGCTATAAGAATCTGAGCTACAAACAGTCAAAGGACATAAGCATATCCTTAATTGGTCTAATAAATATACTTTCATATTGCAAGTATCAATTTGAATTTTTAGTGTCACACAAGCAGGCCATATGAGGAAAGTATGAATAGCAATGGAAAACCTGGCCAGATTTTCAGACCAGCTGCAGATGTAAAATTATGTGGGAGTTCTAGTTGTATTAGCTTAGAGGTACAGCCACAATGCTATTGGTAATGGTGGTTCGCGTAGTTAGAGCACTGGGTTGACAATCTGCAAGCATGAGCTCAAGACCCTAGTGCTGATGTGTGTCAGGGTGAGTTCCCAGCATTCCCTCCAGCTCTTGCTGACCTAGCAGTTTGAAAGCATGCAACTGTGAGTAGATAAATAGGTACCACTTTGATGGGCTCATTAACAGAGACATGAAAGGAGCTCCCAACTGGGCACACCACCCCCTCCCGGACAATTTGTGATGTCACCAGTTAATTCTTTCAACCTGGAAGTGCTTTGGTGCTTCCAACAGGAATACAATACGAATGCCGCTCTTGAATTAAATCTTCACAGGTTGATGGTAAAACAGCGATTTCTGCATAATTTCTTGGCAAAGCAGCAAGATTTTGCAAAAACCCTTTTTGAAAAATAATGTTTTCAAATGGAACAGTTTGGAGTTGAAAGTTCAGCCCTCGCCCCTGGTGTTGGTTTGTGTTGTTTATTCTTATCAACTACCCTCTAAACCTGGTGTAGAAAAGACAGAGTCTCTTTCAACCACAACTAGACAAAAAGGGAGCCATCTGAGAATATTCCACTCATCAACCACCTCTCCATGGGTGAGGGCCATCACAGTAGAACCCAATTTATGACATGTTCTATACAATTTAATGTCATGACAGCCCCAGTATAACTCAGTGCTTTTCCATGAAATATGTTTTTCTGTTGCCCCTTCATAAATTGCACACGGAGACAATGAAATAAGCTTCTGATGAAATCTCCAGAACTTCTTGGAGGAGAAAATTATATTATTCTTATTATTATTCACTCTGACAGGACCATTCAGGAGACTTTCATAGATGCTTCTTTCTTCTTGTTGTTGTTAGTTGCAAAGTTGTGTCCGACCCATCGCAACCCCATGGACAGCGTTCCTCCAGGCCTTCCAGTCCTCTACCATCCCTTGGAGTCCATTTAAGCTCATGGCTACTGCTTTGGTGACTCCATCTGGCCAACTCATTCTCTGTCGTCTCATTCTTCTTTTGCCCTCAATCGTTCCCAGCATTAGGTTCTTCTCCAGTGAGTCTTCTTTCTAAAGGTAATCTTTGCTATAATCCAGACATCATCATCAACATCCTCAATTATAATAATGCAAGTTGACAACATCTATGAAATTAATCCTGGGAGATTGATCATCCTGTTGATTGATAGTCCTGTCAGAGAATTAGATTGATACACCTGTGTCATACCACTGCTTGAATGATCACAAGAGATTACATTTGAAATATGAAGCAGAGGGAACCCAAATAATGTTATGGTGCATCTAAATCTCTTTCCTTCTACTGAGGACAACATCAACTGCAGTTAGTCAGGCAATGTACTTCTCTTCTTCCACCAACATTGCCACTCCACATTTGGATTTGTGCATTGCACACTTTTCCTACAGTTCTATCCGGTGCAAACCATCAGATTGAACATGGGAAGAGTTCAGTTAGCTATTTTATTTCTCAAGCCTATAACAGAGGAATCTTCTCAGACTGGCGGTTTGCTCCTAGGCCAGACTAGATAAGGTTCAACACATTCAAGGGAGGTCAGACTTTGCCCTCTTATGCCCATGTAGGGATTCCAGATTAATTCCTTATTTGACTCCTCCCCACTGGCTCAGCCAGTCTCTCACCAACATTTTCCTTCCTTATAATCTCACGCATACTTCTGGGAGTTTGATATTTCAGTGCAGACAGTGGTGGGATTCAAACATTTTTACTACTGGTTCTGTGGGTGTGGCTTGGTGGGCGTAGCAGGGGAAGGATAGTGTAAAATCTCCATTCCCTCCCGATCAGCTGGGACTCGGGAGGCAGAGAATAGATGGGGATGGGGCCAGTCAGAGGTGGTATTTACCGGTTCTCCGAACTATTCAAAATTTCCACTACCGGTTCTCCAGAACTGGTCAGAACCTGCTGAATACCACCTCTGAGTGAGGAGAAAAAAAAGTGTCCAGCAAAATTACCATGAAAGTGCAGTATCTAATGACCAAATGGGCAAGAAAATGCTTCTTGGATTTGCAAGCCTAGCTGGAGGTAAGCGGATGACCATCCTTGCCTCTGATATCTTTCTTTGATTAGCAGATTATTGTCCCTGTCTTTCTGTCAGGCACAAGCAACCAGAGCCACTCGTAAATAGCTAACTGTTATTGTTCTCTACCTAAATTACAAGATTCTCCCTAGAATGCTTTCCTGTTCCTGGGAATGACCAGATAAGGCTTTATGGATCTTGGGAGAGCTTATGCCTCTTATGGCCAGAATGGGAAAACCTGCTTGGCCAACTTGCCATGGCCAACTCACCATGGGACAATTCATCGTAGGCAGAGGTGGGTTTCACAGAAGTTTACCATGTGTGTGCCACACCTGCACACACTTGCTTTGTGACCACACATGCCTTCCATGCATGCACTTTGCTCGTATGCACAGCTTGCACGCATGTGCACGGCTTCGAAAACATGGCTAAATAGGACAGCATAGAGCTGGGGCAGCCAGGGTGGGCCGACCCCCATCCACAGGTCGCCACTACCAGTTCCTGCAGGTCGCCACTACTGGTGTACCTGAACCAGTCCAAATCGGCTGAATACCACCTCTGATCATGAGTCAATTCAACAATTCAATTTAATCACTTAAACTAATATTTTAAATAAAACAATATTTTATTTTAATTTTTGTCATTCATGTTTCATTGTGCTTCTCCTTTCTTGTCCTTTCTTTAATTATTTTATTCCGTCATTTCTTCAATATTAGAGTAACTCTTGCCCTGCTGTATTGTCCCATGGCAAGCTGGCCATGGTGAGTTGGCCACGGTGGGCAAGGTTTCTAAGCTAAGCCCTTACTTGATCCCTCCCCCAGTTTCAGACTAGCTGTCAGTTTCCCATCACTCTTAAGTACATCTCCAAAGTACCCTAAATTGTCCACATTGTGTAGGAGATGACCAGGCTGAACCCAATCGAGGAATCAAGAATGTCATCAGTTTGGAGTCCCTTCATGCCCACAAGAGATCTAAGTCCAGTCCTCCTTGAATTCAGTTGACTCTTATCTATAGCAATAGCAGTAGCAGTTAGACTTATATACCGCTTCATAGGGCTTTCAGCCCTCTCTAAGCGGTTTACAGAGTCAGCATATCGCTCCCAACAATCCGGGTCCTCATTTTACCCACCTCGGAAGGATGGAAGGCTGAGTCAACCTTGAGCCGGTGAGATTTGAACCGCCGAACTGCAGATAGCAGTCAGCTGAAGTGGTTGCAGTACTGCACTCTAACCACTGCACCACCTCGGCTCTTATCTACCACCAAGTTGCCTTGACCATTGGTAAGTTTGGATTCTTTTTGAGAGATAGCACGGAATAAACTTGTACTTATTTGAAGAACTCTGGTTCCGGATATCTTGCATGTAACATTTTGGGTCAGAAGAAGGAAAACCTCACTTCTATCAAGTTTTTCTTATTGGAAAAAGTACTCTAATTCAAATGCTAGTAAATAACAATCAAATATCAATAATCCATTGCTACAATTCGGGTATTGATTTCTTCTTGCAGAAGTTCATTCTTTAGGCAGCCCCTGAACCTCCCAAGTCCACAATTCTTGATGTAGATTCCAAAAACTGGAGACAGAAAAACATGTGCAATTTGAAGAGACAGCAATCAACTCAGTGTTATTTTAAACACTCTTGTTGATGTCGGCCCCCAGTGTGGCAGTAATAGGACAAATCCTGAAACATACAATCCTGCTATCAATTACAACGTTTGCATTTGCATTTTGTTTAGCTCAGAAGAAGCAGAAGATGCTTGATCCGCCGGCTATTGTTAAGATAACTCATTGTTTAGATCCCCCTGTTCATCATCCAGCAAAGAGTTTTGTGGTTTGGCACTTTCTCAAGCCTGGAAAGTATGACTCTCTGGGTGGAGTATGTGTCCATATTTTCTATATGAGCAGCATGGGAACGCTGCTCAGTTTTGTGAAACTAATGTGCGAATGATCAGCCGCCTATGTGCTGTGATGCAAGAGGCATTTTCTTCTGCCTGCACTTATAATTCTGCCTCTCAAGAGATCAGCCACAGAAGACTAATGGGAAGCTAATCAGGACAATAAATTAAAACCTCGTACACAGTAGAAATCGCTTTGGAAATATACAAGATCTGCAAGCCATTCTCTTCTTTTACTGTTGTTGAGTAACTACAGTTGCTAATCATTGTTACAACATTTTTCACATGGAGAGTGTTAACGGACTTGCCTAAAGGACTGCTTATCCAAGGATATTTGTCTCTCTAGTGTGGGGAAGGACAAGTGGTGGAGCTGAGACCTTTGTTCTGTCTGCCCCAAGTCCTCTCTGATCATGCCAATGAATCAGGATTGCCCTGGTCTAGGCAGGATGTGATCCTAACTCTTGAGTAGCATCATTCTGAAGGACTGTCTCTTGCTGGTTTCGTCTAACCAACCCACCAGAGCAGGGGGGGGCAAGGAATCTTGAGGGTCCCATCCCCTAAGGACATACTGTATTTTTGGAGTATAAGACACACCGGAGTATAAGATGCAGCAAGGTTTTGAAGAGGAATTTTTTTTTAAAAAAAAAAGGTTTTGCACTCTGCAAACCTCCCCAAAACGGCCCGTTTTTCGCAAAAGGCCCTTTCCCCCCCCCCCCCCAAAATGGCATGAATAGCCCTTAGGAGACTTGTAGAGTGTTCCTGGGGGAGGCAAAAAAAGTAAAAACCGTCCATTTTTCGTGAAAACGGGCCCATTTTTTAGAAGCTTATAGAGTGCTGCTGGGGGGGGGGCAAAAAAATTGGGCTGTTTTTTGCTTATTTCTGCCTTCCCCAGGCCCCAGAAGCTCTCTTAAAGCCTCCTACAAGCTATGCACAGACATTTTGGTGAAGGGGCGGAGTTTCGGGAAGCAAAATATGCTGTATTCGGTGTATAAGATGCACCCAGATTTTCAGCCTCTTTTTTGAGGGAAAAAGGTCTGTCTTATACTCCAAAAAATACGGTACATCTGATAGGAGCCAGAAGAAGGGCTTTCTCCATGGTGGCTCCCTCTCTCTGGAACATCATCCCTCCAGAAATTAATTTGGAAGGCCCTGAAGAAGTGGTTCTGCCAGCAGGCCTAGGGAACCCAGAGCAGGATCATCATCATCTTCTTTTAATGACCCCATAATCCCTTGCAGGGTGAAGTCTGGGCAACTGAATGGAGCTAGCAGAATGTTTACTGACCAGATGCCCTTCCTGTCGCCAATGCAGAGTTTTGTTCAGCAGATATATTCTCATTGTGCTCAGAGAGAGAAATATCTGCCTCTACCCAGGATCGAACCCACAGCCTCCTGGTTGTGAGGCAAGAGCTCCACCTCTAGGCCACCACACCATTCCAACCCAGAGCAGGATGGAGCCCATTAAATGACTGGTATGGATATGTGTTGTCACCGGGGAGGGAGGGGGGTTATTATTTTTATTTTTTTATTATTTTATTTTTATTATTTCTTTTATATTGTGCTTTGATATCCTTGTAAGCCACCGTTAGTCGTCCTGTGAGAGTAGGTGGCAATATAAAATTTCTTAATAAAGACATTCTTTCCACTACAGCAGTCATCTCTCAATGGCCTAATGGTCTATATTTCCTTATCACCTATAGTTAGCTTGAGCTGCAAACAGACTCCGATAGCGAGGCGCCCTATGAGTCGGCTCTGAAAGATGTGGAGGACCCTGGACAGGGTTCCGACTCCAAGCAGGGACCAGAGGGGCTGGTTGGCCACCAGGAGGTACCTGAGGCATGGAGCAGCGGTAAAAGCCAAAGAGAGTGTGCTCATGACATCAGGCCTTGGAGCAGTGGGGAGGAGCTAAGGGAGTTGGTCCCGGACGCCAGGCAAAGGCAGGCAGATAAACGCCTAGAGCAACTGCACAAATACAGAAGATAATTGGACCCAGGTGGTTGTAATTAGGCTCCTCCCAAGAGAGTATATAAGGAGAGACTTTGGGAGGAGGCTGTTTGCAGGATTCAACTAATTATACCAATGCTGGAGAAACTCTCGGGTGTATTTCTTATCTTGGAAGTCTGGATTGCTGCCCAGGTCTTGTCAGTGTGTTAATTTACTGTGAATAAATTGTCTAGCAGTAATCTTGTCTTGGAGTGCCTCGGCGTACAAAGGGAGAGGTAAGAACAGTTAGCTATTATCCCTACTTTGTAGATTTAGGAACCAGAGAGTCTATTCTTAATCAAAGCTCTATACAGGACTTGTTTCTGAGTAAACATGTCGTCTCTGATTTGTAGCAATTCACATATTGGATTATGCTTGGAAGGATCAGGGTCAACCCAACATGCTTAGCCATGGAAATTAATCGATGATTTGGAACAGGCCACTTACTTTTCCCTGCCTATCTCCCGTAGTAGTTCTGGTAGGGGAAATTTAAAGAAAGGAGTACTACATGTATCACTAAGTGAGCCGTGGTGGCACAGTGGTTAGAATGCAGTACTGCAAGCTATTTCTGTGGATTGCTGGCTGCAGTTTCACAGTTCAATTCTCACTGGCTCAAGGTTGACACAGTGACTCAGCACTGTGAAGTGGTATATAAGTCTAAGTGCTATTGCTATCACCTTGAATTTCTAAAGTAGCAAGTAAAGGTAAGTTGTTGGGGAAATGTAGGGCAGACCGAGCTACAGGTAATCTACTTACAACCACATTTGTTGCTCAGTAAGACAGTTATTGTGAGTTTTCCCCCATTGTACGATCTTTCTTGCCACAGCTGTTAAGTGAATCACTGCAATTATTAAGTTAGTAACATGGTTGTTAAGTGAATCTTTCTTTCCCATTGACTTTGTTTGTCAGAAGGTCACAAAAGATACGACACTGCAACCATCAGAATTACAAGTCAGTTGCCCCTGAATTTTGATTATGTGACAATGGAGATGCTACAATGGTCATAAGTCATTTTTTTCAGTGTTTTGTAACTTCAAATGGTCACTAAACAAAAATGAAGGACTACTTATATATCAGATGGTACAGTAAAGGACAACATACACACACACCTTACACATACACTCCAGTTCTACCTACACAAGCTAACCACACTGCCAGTTGACCCTTCTTTAAAGCTGCAAGGACAGGAAAGCATACTACTGTATATTTTAATTTTGTTAGACATTAACAAAACACATTTGCTAATCTTCATATTCAACTTACTTTCAGCATTTTAAAAATCCAATAAAATGACTCAAAAATATACTTCATGTAACTCTCCATAGCCCTTTGAAAAGTCCATTAAATGTATTCATTCATTTATTTACTTTTCACATCTCAGTCTTCCCATAATCAATGACTCTCAGAGACTTACCTAGAAGGTTGTTGTTGTTAGTTAGTTAGTTGTGTCCAACCCATTACGACCCCATGGACAACGTTGCTCCAGGCCTTCCTGTCCTCTACCATCCTCTGGAGTCCTTTTAAGCTCACACCAACTGCTTCGGTGACTCCATCCAGCCACCTCATTCTCTGCTGTCCCCTTCTTCTTTGGTCTTCAATCGTTCCCAGCATTAGGCTCTTTTCCAGTGAGTCCTTCCTTCTCATTAGGTGGCCAAAGTATTTGAATTTCATCTTCAGGATCTGGCCTTCTAAAGAGCAGTCAGGGTTGATCTCCTCTAGGTCTGATCAGTTTGATTGCCTTGCAGTCCAAGGGACTCTCAGGAGTCTTCTCCAGCACCATAGTTCAAAGGCCTCCATTCTTTGGCACTCAGCCTTTCTTATGGTCCAACTTTCACAGCCATACATTGCAACTTGGAAAACCTACTCAGAATATAAGAACCAAAAACATCAATTGTACAAATTTCCATAAAAAACAGCACTAGCCTGACATAGAACTGTGACTTTTAATAGGACAAAAGAGAAATTAAATTAAATGCATACAGGATGATTATATTAACCACACTGAATTAGTTTAATTTGAGCTCATAACGGGTCCCAGTAACTTTGGAAAAGGTGGGTTCTGGAATCCCACCCCAAGGCCCCTGTGACCTTCACCATAGAGAAAAGTCACACACTCCAATTTACCAGATGAAATTTTAAAAAGGGACTGAAGATTTGCTGAGATCTGTGAACATCTGGGAGCACAGGAACTAAATATGTACAGCTTGACACAAGAAAATAAACATCAATTCAGATGGAGTAGAACTGTTGAAGTTCACTGCAACGAGTTCAAATCTATGAGTACAATGTATGTTGATGCCAATGAAACCAACTGAACCCCTATCTAAGGGCCAGGTTGCATCTCAATGTACTTATTTGTTTTGTTTTGGGGTGTTTTTTTCCCAGTATCCGTTACTGAGGGTGGCCTGAGCTAAGCTGGGGTCAAAGGGAGGGAGCTTAACCTTTTCCGCTATGTCATGTTCCCTTGTGATCAACAGGGGTGTAGTTGATCTCCGAAGGAAAATCAAGCAGGAAGAGCAGAAGTGCTTGGAACTGGGAAGACAAGATTCATATCATTGGTGGTAATCTACCGGCTCGGACTGGTTCACCCGAACCAGTAAAGGAATTTGTGGGTGGCTTCACCCACTCGCCCCGGCTCTATGGCATCCCATTTAGACCCTTTTTCTGCCAAAAGTGCATGCGCAGAAGGCTGTGCGCATGTGCTGAGGTGGCGTGTGTGAACAAAGAGAGCATGCGCTCACGTTTGCGAACAGGTAGGGAAGGTATAGCAATAGCAGTTAGACTTATATACCGCTTCATAGGGCTTTCAGCCCTCTCTAAGCGGTTTACAGAGTCAGCATATTGCCCCCAACAACAATCCGGGTCCTCATTTTACCCACCTCGGAAGGGTGGAAGGCTGAGTCCACCCTGAGCCGGTGAGATTTGAACAGCTGAACTGCAGAACTGCAGTCAGCTGAAGTAGCCTGCAGTGCTGCATTTAACCACTGCGCCACCTCGGCTCATGGTATGTCAATACCACCCCTGGTTAAGGGTTTGCTTTGGGGGGGTATACATTCAATGTAATGCATTACATTACACATTACATTGCAAAAAAAAATAAAAATAAAGAAAGCATTGTATGAACTTTTATTGTGGTTTCTTTGTAGATGTCATAATACCCAGAGAGATAGACGTTGAGGAGGAATAATCAGATGTGGTCGGAGACATGAAGAGAAGGAATCCAACCCACCCCATCCATCCTCTGAAGAAGCATCCTGGATTAGTGGGCAAGTCATAAACCCAGTCTGAAGGATCAGAGGAGGATCAAACAAAACAGCTACAAAACCTCACCAGACTAGAAGGGCAACCAATGAGTCAGTCATATGGGAAGTTGATGGGAAGCGTTTGTAAATTGCAAAGTTTCCTAACTCTCCAAGCATACTTGCAACCCAGAGGACACAGAAAAAGAATCTCATATTTTTATGAGAAGTCCTCCCAGTAGAGTAGAGAACTTCTGCTGCCAAGAAGTTGGGACATTACAGTTGGAATTATCTAGGCATGCCAGGTCATCAAGAAACCCAGAAAGCTGCATATCTAACAGAAATGTAAATATCTCTTACTGAGCAGGGTGATTCAATTCACATTCCATCTGAAACAGAGCACCGAGCAGTATACACCACGTCAAGGTCCATCATGCAAAAGATTATTATTATTAGGTGCTAAAAGGCTACCATGTAAGATTAGAACATGGATATGGTAGTTTGGAGCAAAAGGTATTGGCCAAGTGTGATTGGACACACAAGGAATTTGTCTTTGGTGCATATGCTCTCAGTGTACATAACACGAATCATAAGGTACAACACTTAATGATAGTCATGTGATACAAATAAGCAATCAAATCATATTAGGAAATAATCAATATAAATCTTAAGGATACATAAGCAGGAGAGGGGAATAATGATCTCCATGGTCCAGTATGAAAAATGTAGAAAGAGAGAAGTTTTATCTTCCTCTGTCACAGTTTTAGAACTCTGGGTGGTCCACAGAGATGAAATGCAATGAGATTCAGGATCTATATAAAGAAGTATGTCATCTACAATATATAGTGTAAGGATTGTAACAACCACTATGCAGGAGAGATGGGCAGAAGTCTACCACAGTGCATCCATGAATGTGAATGAGCAGTCAGAAGACACGACGAAAACTCCTTAATTGCAAACACATGGACAGACAACTATAGTTTCAACTGGGAAACTGAGCATCCTAGAACAAGCGAAATCCAAAGATGGAAGTTTGGTGTTCAGACAGATCAGCCATCGATAGGCACATAGAGATAAATCATATTTACACACTATTCAAAAGAGATAATAAGAAGGTACAAAAAGACCAGAATGCATTCTCCAATAGCCAACACCCAGATAGGCAGGGACATAGCACCAGGCAAACCACCAGAGAGAAAACTACACCTTAATCAAAGAACTACCAAGGAGAAAACCACACTCCCAACAACACTGGTAGCACGAACTATTGTACCACAGGTGGTATTCAGTAGGGTCTGACCAGTTCGGGAGAACCAGTAGCGGAAATTTTGAGTAATTTGGAGAACCGGTAAATACCACCTCTGGCTGGCCCCACCCCATCTATTCTCTGCCTCCTGAGTCCCAGCTGATCGAGAGGAAATGCAGATTTTGTAGTAACCTTTCCCTGGAGTGGGGAGGGAATCGAGATTTTACAGTATCTTTCCCCTGCCACACCCAACAAGCCACACCCAACAAGTCATGCCATGCCCACCAAGCCACACCCACAGAACCAGTAGTAAAAAAAATTGAATCCAACCACTGTACTGTACATAAACTGGAAATAAACCTTATACTCAATCACATTGATGATGTTACCTAGTTGGGTGATTAAATGCCTGAAAGCAAACAACCAAGCTCAGAGAAGGACTCCACAGTTCAACTGTGAAGCTAAAAAATAGTCTCTTCTGTGAAATGTATCTTCTTCCACAATGCTTAGTTAAATTGTGAAAATCATGTGAATTCTGACAGTTTTAAAAGAAGAACAGACCAATTCATGGAGGATGTGCTTAGCCATGTCAAATGTAATACCTTCTGAATCACATATATCTGAAACGTTAGTTGCTGATGTAGGGAGCCAACAAGATGATCTTGGAGAAACCATGCACAGATCGTTATAAAAACATGGAATAAAATATGCTTTAAGCCTGGGAAACAAGAAAATATTACAAGAAAATTCAGACCAGCTCTACCCTAACTCCCCAGGGTGTAGGAGGGAAGGGGAAACCCAGGCTAGTTTTCAAGATTTTGTTGCTGTAGTCTAGGATGAAAAAACTCACAGAGTGGAGAGGACCACATTGATGCCTTAACCATAATTGTGGGCCACAAAGGAACAGACAGGGCACCAATAAGCAGTTCAGCATGGAGCTGGCAGGGTTAGTGAAGTCAGTTGAAGATGTTCAGAAGCGTACCTTTTAAGGTGGTAGTGGCTATGAAAAAGTAGAGAATAATGGCAGATCCATCCTGGTAGTACTAATGTTTAGATTGGTTATTTTTCAAAACAAAATGCTAATGAGCTGCCCAAGTCTGATTGACAGGCCAAGTGTGGCTTAAGAGCCATATGTTGTACAATGGTACCTCGGTACTCTTCGTTAATTGGTTCCAGGAGGCGTGATGAGTACTAAAAACAATGAATACCAAACAAGCCACGTGACACTTTGTTTCAGCCGGAAAGGGTAGTGAGTCAGGAGGCAGCCAACACCAAGTTCTATCCTGAACATCAAGTACTAAACAAATGACGAGTACCAGGACAACATTTTCATGTCAAAATGCATCGAGTACCCAAATTGATGAGTTTTGGAGCAGTCGAGTCTTGAGGTATGACTGCATAGATCTCCTGCAGTTGAACTTGTAGACTTCCTGGCCTAGTTTACGTTGAGGGGCTAACAACAAGAGACCAGCAATGGATAAAAGCTGTCACTCTCCTCTTCCTAATATTTCTGAATATATTTGATTTGTTATTTTTCCCACTGCTGGTGTAAAGCACTCTACACCTGTCCTTGAATCAGCAGAAAATTATACTGGCATGAAAACTGCCCTTATATTATCACTCAGTATTACCTCTATTTTAAACTACTATACTCATCTGATTTTCCTCCAAGGGAATAAGGTATCAAAAGGCTAAAAGATTTTACATATCTACGGAGTATTCTTGGACGAGGTGAAAACAAAAGAGAAAATGTTATCCTTGTGGTTAAAAACAATTTAGCCTGTTCTCACTTACACTCTGGGATCAAGACAACAGAAATGTAGTAGGCATAATTCTACAGTTGTAGCATATTGTAAGTAAATGAACAGAAAGGTCTTCCTTGGGGTTCCACCACAAATGCGCGAATGACAAAAGCGCACCTGACTAAACCGCGGTGACAAAACCGCGGTGACAAAACCCCGCCGATGAATGAGCGCTGAAGCGCGCCGACAACAGTGCGCCGACAGAAGCGCGCTGTAACCCTAACCCTAAACCAAACCCTAAACCAAACCCTAAACCTAACCCTAAACCTAACCCTAAACCTAACCCTAAACCTAACCCTAAACCTAACCCTAAACCTAACCCTAAACCTAACCCTAAACCTTACCTTAACTTAAATCGCGCTTCTGTCGGCGCGCTTTTGTCGGTGCGCTGTTGTCAGCGTGCTTCTGATGTCGCGGTTTTAGCGCCGTGGTTTTGTCGGCACGCTTTTGACGTTCGCGCATTTGTCGGGTCACACTTCCTTGGGGTTTTACTATGCACATTTTGGGAGTTGCTAATCCAGTCTCTTCCTGATTTATATTCTCCTAGTTCTGGATAAAAGAAGGATCTTTCATGAATTCTTGACCTAGTCCTCTGAGAGTAAACCCAGAGACTTTCCAATGATCAGAACTTCATTTTCTCTTGCAGCAAACAAGAAAAAGAAAACACAACATATTGCTTCACATTCTCTATCTGAAAAGTTTTAAAAATCAGCGGGAATAGATGAAATTAAGCATCAAGCTGTGACACCTACTGTATTTTTCAGAGTATAAGATGCTCCAAAGTATAAGATGCACCTAGCTTTTGGGGAGGAAAATAAGGGGAAAAATCTGCATCTGCCTCCCACCAATTTGTCTCCTTGCAACAAACAGCAAGCAGTACAGACAATATACATCATTTGTAATACAAAACTTTGTATACACTATACTTGTACAGACTATACTTCTACAGATGGTGTTAAAATTGATGTGCTTTCTGGAAGTATAGTTATTCTCTGCTATTTAAAAGAAGATACAATAGCACTGGGCCTCTTCAGATCAAGCATTTGTTTTAAAAAGCTTCTTCATTTTGTTAAGCTGTCTAGAACACTAATAAAACAGTCTTTAAAAAAATAAGTCTCAAGGTTGACTCAGCCTTCCGTCTTTCTGAGGTGGGTAAAATGAGGACCCAGATTGCTGGGGTTAATATGCTGACTCTGTAAACTGCTTAGAGAAGGATGTAAAGCACTGCAAAGCAGTATATAAGTCTAAGTGCTATTGCTATAATGTCTAGTAACATGTTGGACATGTGCCAGATATAAATATTGCTGCTCCCTTCAAGTCCATCCCTATTCCAATTGTGTCAAATTTTCTCTCTCTTTTTTCTCTTTTCTGATATTTCTCACAGCTGTGGGAAAATCATTTTCCATGGGAAACCATTTAAGAAGGAGGGCAATGAAAAATTCACCTATTATCATATATGGTGGACCTGCCAAAAGGTTAAGGCATTCTGGATAAAAATATGCTTAAGATCAGAAATGATTTAAACTGTTTAAAGTTAGTTCAGTAAGAAGAAGCTAAGGTCAATGTAGAATGTCATTAATTTCTTTATTTCTTTTTTCTCAATAGATTTTAGACTGTGTTAGTTAAAAATCCATACCGTGTACGGGTTCTGGGAAGTCGGGGGGGGAAGGAGGAGGGGGGCTGGGGGGTGGAGGGAGGGAGGGGCATACAAAAAAAATTGTACTTCAATGTTTTAATGATTGACGAATGATGAAATATTTGTGTTTTTTAAAAGAAATAAAACTTTTTTTCTGAGTCAAAAAAAAAAAATTCACCTCCAATTGGAGATTTAAGAGCTGGGGTAGGAAATAATAAGGAATCACGGAATATTATGGAAGACCCCAATCAAATCTGCCCTGAGCATGTTCTGGAGAAAGTGTTGAATTATATTTCCATTTGAGGGTGGTTTTTTTAAAATTATTTAAACACAACAGTGATTAACAAAACATTGAAAATAAAGACAATGATCTAAGAAGAACTATAAAATGAATAAATAAACAAACAAACCAGAAAACAGAAACTACACAAAAAATGTAGCTTGGGGTCATTTGAGATTTAAGATTAAGCAATCGGTGGGTGGGCAATTTAGAACTATTTTGCTCCAGGTGTTTTAACTGCATTTTTTTACCATGTACTAACAATGTACATGCCTGTATAAGTAAATGTAAATAAATAAATCATGTTTATAAGTTAGTGCAAATGATCAAACACTTTTCCAGAGCCAAAGATTAGAATGGTTTGGCAGGAAGCAGATTGTTGAATTTATTGTTTTGTATCTGTCCAGAAGGGATTCTGATAATTTTATCCATATAATATATCCAGCAAAAATAATCAGGAAAAGGAACATCCTAAATTTCCAGTGAAAACAATGGGTCACCATTGAGTGACTGTTTCTGCCCCAATGTGGCTATTTCACTATTGTAAAACTATCTACCATAATTGTACCAATCCGGTTTAATTCTTGCCTAGATGGATGGTTATACAAACTGTCCCACTAATAAGCAAATTCACATACTGTTTTTCAAGCTATTCTCCAACTCAGCTCATTCTATGCTAAGTGAATAAGATGAAATGGTCCATTTATGTTAAAGATCCATCTTATTCTCACCATGGGACCAACTAACAACTCGCCTTTGAAAAGAACTGGCCTTTATTAATCTCAGATTTCCATTAACATACTGCTCTAATGGCAGTATAAAGAGCCTCTTAATGTGGGTGAAGAAGGAGAGTGCAAAAGTTGGCTTGAAACTCAATATTAAGAAAACTAAGATCGTGGCATCCAGCCCTCTCAATTCCTGGCAAATAGATGGGGAAGAAATTGAGGTAGAGACAGATTTTATTTTCCTGGGCTCCAAGATCACTGTAGATGGAGACTGCAGCCAAGAAATTTAAAAAATGCTTGCTCCTGAGGAGGAAAGCTATGGCAAATCTAGACAGCATATTAAAAAGCAGAGACATCACCTTGCCAACAAAACAGACATCATCCTGCCTTGCGTCTAGTCAAGGCTACGGTTTTCCCAGTTGCAATGTGTGGCTGTGAAAGTTGGACCATAAGGAAGGCTGAGCAACAAAGAATGGAGGCCTTTGAACTCTGGTGCTGGAGAAGATTCCTGAGAGTCCCTCGGACTGCAAGGCGATCAAACCAATCAGTCCTAGAGGAGATCAACCCTGACTGCTCTTTAGAAGGCCAGATCCTGAAGATGAAACTCAAATACTTTGGCCACCTAATGAGAAGGAAGAACTCCCTGGAGAAGAGCCTAATGCTGGGAAAGATGGAAGGCAAAAGAAGAAGGGGATGGCAAAGAATGAGGTGGCTGGATGGAGCCATTGAAGTAGTCGGTGTGAGCTTAAAAGGACTCCAGAGGATGGTAGAGCAATAGCAATAGCAATAGCAATAGCAGTAGACTTATATACCGCTTCATAGGCCTTTCAGGCCTCTCTAAGCGGTTTACAGAGAGTCAGCATATTGCCCCCAACAATCTGGGTCCTCATTTTACCCACCTCGGAAGGATGGAAGGCTGAGTCAACCCTGAGCCGGTGAGATTTGAACCGCTGACCTGCTGATCTAGCAGTAGCCTGCAGTGCTGCTTTTAACCACTGCGCCACCTTGGCTCTTAGAGGACACGAAGGCCTGGAGGAACATTGTCCATGGGGTCGTGATGGGTCGGACACGACTTCACAACTAACAACAACAACAACCAAATCAATAGTCCAAGAATGTTCTTGTTCTTTCTTGGATCCCCCCCCCAAAAAAAGTTAAGGAGGATTACTCAAGTCCTGTTGATTTCAGTTAACATGCTTCATAAACAGGAAACCTATTTATATTCCCCTTCTGCCATAATGCATTGATTGACAGCGAGACTGGGAAAGGTTATTATTATTATATTGGAGTTTTCTCCCATTCTCTTCGTAGAGTCCCCTCCTGCAACATTCTGTATTGTATTGTATTTAGGAGGCCAGCTGGGTTGACGGGTGGTCTGAGAGTTTCACCGTTACACTTGCTACACAATTTCTCTGTTAGGCAATTTCATGGTAGCGTGATTTCTGAGGGAGTTATGTGGAGAATTACAAAGCAGGAATGCCGGTTATGTCAACAATCAACTGTACTGGAGTCCACAGAGTGCAAAGCACAGCCTCTGTAAAGCTATGGGAAAGACGGAAAAACGTAGCTCCTATCTGAACTGTAACATGTATAAACGAGGACAACATTCTTATATTGACAGAGGGCAATTGAAGGCTTAAAATGACTTCTTCCTAATACAATAAAGATTCTTATCTTGCTGGGCTGGAATGGGGTCCTGGGTCAGCTTCTGCTGAGTTTGAGCCAACGAGCTTGACAAATATTTATTTATTTGTATCCCACCTTTATTATTTTTGCAAATAACTCAAGGGGAGGAGCCTATCTAACGTACATTGTGAATGCCCCAACCCTGGAAGTCTTTAAGAAGATGTTGGATAGCCATTTGTCTGAAATAGTATAGGGTTTCTTGCCTAGGCAGGAGGTTGGGCTAGAAGACCTACAAGGTCCCTTCGAACACGGCTATTGTATTGTATTGAATTGTATTTTAACTTCCTCCTCCTATTTTCCTCACAGCAACCCTGTGAGGTGTGTTGGGCTGGAGAGAAAGTGACTGGCCTGAGGTCATCCAGTTGGGTTTCATGGCTGAGGTGGGACTTGAACTCACAGCCTCCCACTTTCTAGCGTGGTCAAACCACTAGACCAGGGGTCTCCAAACTTGGCAACTTTACGACTTGTGGATTTCAACTCTCAGAATTGCTCAGCCAGTGCTAGCTGAGGAATTCTGGAAGTCCACAAGTGGTAAAGTTGCCAAGTTTGGAGACCCCTGCACAGAGGTGGGTTCCTACCAGTTCGCACCTATTTGGTAGAACCGGTTCGTCAAATCTACCAAACCAGTTAGAAGAGGTTCCATCAGTGGACCCGGAAAGCAGGCCACACCTACAGAAGAGGTTCCAAAAAATTTTGAAACCCACCACTGGTCCTTGGATATGATTATTCTACACTATCATGCTCATATTTATATAGTGCCTCTGTGAAAGGTAAGGATGACTACTGCGTTTGTGGTGCAATCAGAACATTGCGTGTGTTGAAGTTGTTTTAACGCAAACCAAAGATGCCTTTAAAAAACAAGTTTACATCATATTCTTATGCATGCCAGTGCTGTGTGTGAGGGAATTTGAGGTGTTCTGACAAGTGTCGTCAGCATCTTCATATCCGGTCACATGGGCGGCAAGCCAGTCCCATCCAATCACATGGGCAGCAAGCCACTCCCACAAAGGAGGCCACACCCACAGAGTAGGTTCGAACAATTTTTGAAACCCACCACTACCCCTGCACTAGACCAAACTGACTCTTCCTCCTTATAATAATAATTTCATTCTTATACTCATCCATCGCTGTCTAGCTTTCTGGGGAGCAAATAGGCAAACATGATGGACAATCAAGAAATCTAAGAGAAGGGAAGATGTTTGCATCATCCTGATTCACCCATTGGATTCCTTTCTGATCCCTCCCACTTCTGATCAGCTGACTTTGTTCCAGTATCAGGGCTGGCAAATCATAACAGATTTTACACACCTGGGAGCTGCCACTGGATATTGTCACCATTTAACTACAACAACAAAAACTCTGTTTCTCTCAGCGGCTGCAGATGAGGTAAAAGCAATATTATGGGGACGAGAGAAGCTGTGGTCATACAGCCCACAATTTATTTATTTATTTATTTCAATTTCTTTAGCTGCCCATCTCAGCCAATAACTCTGAGTGGCTTGCAATTCCCAAAAAAGGAAAACAATAAAAAGTACTTGGAAAACAATACAAACATCACAAATAAATCCACACAGCAGCAGGGATACGAGGCCAGTTAATGGTGAACCCAAGAGCCCTTAACACACACAGCGTCCCAAGTTCAGGAATGCAGCCAAGTTTTAACAGCCTTACGAAAGACCAACAGAGTTGTGGCCCCCCTAATTTCTGATGGGAAGATATTCCACAAAGCAGGGGCCACTGCAGAAAAGGCCCATCTTCTAATCCCGCCAGCCAACACTCTTTGGCTAATGGGATCTGCAGCATGCCCAATTAGCTAGATTAAATTGGATGATAGGAATTCTTGAAAAAAAGAGACTCTTGGGAAAAGTGATAACCCGATCCTAAATCATATAGATTACTTTCCAGTCAGGGGTGAAATTACTGCCGGTTCGGCACACAAAATTGTGTGTGTGTGTGCACACACACGCGCGTACGCACGGGACTCATTTGCACCTAAAAAGATCTGCGTATGCGCACAACGTTAGAAAAGGTGGGGAAATTAAATTTTTGCTGTGAAGATTGTTCTGCGCATGTGAAGAACTGAAAATCAAGATGCCACCGCCACCGATAGAACTGGCTCGGGGATGTGGCAGCTGATTTACTACCTACTTGGCCAAACCAGTCCAAACCGGTAGGAACCCACTTCTGTTTCCAGTGCAAATAGCAACATGGAGCTACCCTTCTTGAATTTTAGCTTCTTCGTTTCTTTACAAAAAGGTTTCCCTGTACAGTCGTGTCCGACTCTAGCACCCAGTGCTCATGTCCAGAGGGAGCCAGCATTGTTAAAGACATTTCCATGGCCATGTGGCCAGCATGACTGTACGCTGAGGCACATGGAACGCTGTTGCCTTCCCCACCGACGTGGTACCTATTTATCTACTCACATTGCATGCTTTCGAACTGCTAGGTGGGCAGGAGCTGAGGCAAGGGACAGGAGCTCACCCAGTTGCATGGCCCTCGGGGTCTCCAACCCTGGCTGTCAGCTTTCCAGTTGACAAGCTCAGTGTCTTTAACTGCTGAGCCATCGCAATCCCTTCATTTCTTTACAAAGCTCTTTAAATCATGGTCACAATTCTGTGGGTCTCAACCATGTCCCAGATGCTTAAAATATGGAATAGTCGAAGTGCTCAGAAGAATTATTTAGACTAGGGCTCCCCCCACCATCTGCAGAATAAAAACTTCTTGGCAAGGATGGAACTTTTTTCTAAGGTGAATTACTCTATTTCCATACAGATAGGACTGTTGTCAGGATAATAATCAGGGAGGGGAAACTTCTGCTGAAGCAGCAAAACCAATTAATTAAAAAGCAGGTGCAGCTGCAATTTATCTATGTATTATAAACCCCATATGCTGTTAAAGGAGCATCAATCGGGTCCTTAAGTAATCTACACCATTTCTTAGCCTGAAGCTCTGTAAAGCAGTTAATGTATTAAATACCACAGAGTTACAGCACTGATAACATCTTCATATATACATCTTCGATAGTAGAATTCACAAAAGAGGAAGTCATTGAAGTTATGCATCAATTACTGGAGGGGGAATATATAAGATGTTATTCATTCAGAATTTTGGGACAACTAACCTGCTTTATAGAAGTCAAGGGATGATACATAATAAAATCATGGCATGTATTGTGAGCATGGAAAAATGACTGGAAAAGACCAGTTATTTATTCACTGATTCCAGCTTTATGAAATTGTGAAAATGTAGTGTATTAATCAGTATTCAACTAGAGGGGATAGTAGGTTTATATCTTTTGGTGAGGGTTGTGCATTTTTTAATATTTTGGTTGTTTTATGTTTTTGTGGGGTTTTGAGATTATTATTATTTTTTTTTGTATTTTAACCTTGTCTTAAACAAAATAAAATATATTTTTAAAGAAGTATGAAAACCCCTGAATATGCAAAACAAGCCAAGTGCTGCATCTGATTTAAAGCTTATATTATCTCATGGGATTGGGGGGGGGGGTTGTTGGCTCAATGGTTAAGGATGCTGAGCTCGTCACTTTCCAGCTGACAGGCTGGGTTTGAGACCCAAAAGCTGCACAATGGGATGAGCTCCTATTGGCTCTCCTCCGGGTAGTCGCCAGTCGACACTGGCCGGCTGATGGAATTCGGAGGAGGCCTAGTCTGTGGGATCTAATTGGTCTAGTGGAGGTAATTGGCAATATCTCTAACAATCCAAAATTTCCTAGCTAGAAATGCTCTATATCCAAATTGCAGTTGGAGGCAAAAGTTGTAAAGCTTATACAACCCTTTGCTCTAATTTTAAACATTCTCCCAACAGTAGTATTTAAATATGGGCTAATTCATAAAACACGGTGTCATATGGAAAACTTAATAAACAATAGCAGCAGCATCAAACTTGATAATGGTTTGGAAAAATGGGAATTCTTGAGTGACAAATAAGGTTAG
The DNA here is from genome assembly GCF_051295495.1 of Thamnophis sirtalis. Classification (NCBI taxonomy): domain Eukaryota; kingdom Metazoa; phylum Chordata; class Lepidosauria; order Squamata; family Natricidae; genus Thamnophis; species Thamnophis sirtalis. The sequence continues at coordinate 113,730,826 of NW_028261382.1, read as the reverse complement.
GGCAAGAAATAGAGGGCCATGGTAACCTAAAGATTACCAGCGCAAGACTGAATCCAACAAGTGTTTGGAATTCATGTTCCCTTAAGCTATTTCCCTTAGTGGGTGATTGTCAAACTTTTCTTCACCACAGATCCCATTAAATACCTTTTGTGGCTATGCACCATGCCCATGGCCCAGTAATGGTTTTCTATTTTCTTCGCTACCTGTTCAGTAGCAGCAGCGTGCGAGCATGGGCAGAAGGTCTGTGATGACATCTGGGTGGGTGGGCGGAGCTTCGTGCCGCTGCCACTACCGGTTCAACCGATCCAGTGCGAACCGGCAGCATACCACCTCTGCCATGCCCCCCCCCCAACACCTAACTCAAAATTGAAATCATAACCTTTAAGATCCATGGTGGCACAGTGGTTAGAATGCAGTATTGCAGACTAATTCTGCCGACTGCCAGCAGTTCGATCCTGCCCAGTTCATGGTTGACTCAGCCTTCCATCCTTCCGAGGTCAATAAAATGAGGACCCAGATTATTAGAGGCAATATGCTGACTCTGTAAACTAGAGAGGGCTGTAAAGTGAAGAGGTATTTAAGTCTAAGTGCTACTGCCACTGCTATTGCTATCCCTACAAACTTTCACAGATCTAAATGCTTGATCTAAAGAGCCCCATTGCTATTGTATCTTCTTTTAAATAGCAGAGAATAACTAAACTTCCAGAAAGCACATCAATTCTAACAGCATCTATACAAGTATAGTCTGAAAAGTAACACTACAAAAAGTGTATATCATCTGTACTGTTTGCTGTTTGTTGCAAGGAGGCAAATTGCTGGGAGGCAGACGCCGATTTTCCCCCCTTGTTTTCCTCCCCAAAAGCTAGGTGCGTCTTATACTTCGGAGCATCTTATACTCCGAAAAATATGGTAAGTATTTCTCATCAGAAACATTCAGCATAAAAATCCCTCTTACCAACTTTACCCAACATCCAATATTGAGCCAGCATAAAACATAGACAATCTGTTCAATTTCTCCCCTGGGATCCAGGACTTGTAACAAGCAAGCGTTGATGAAAGCAAAGCAGCAAGGAAATTGAAATGCCAAAAACCTCGGTGCCATTGTCTTGAAAGATCAGCTCAATTATAGATCCCAAGAAAGAAAACAGATGTGGCAACAGATGAGCTCTGGTTTTGGATTAAGGAACTTTGCATTGTTCCGGCTTGGTTGTTCGTAGGAGAAGAAAGCATTTAAAGATTTGTGAATCTCTCTCTCTCTCTTTCTCTCCCTCTCTCTCTCCCTCCTCCCTCCATCTCACTCTCTCTCTTTCTCTTCATTGTCTTCAGATCACGATGCTTCCAGACAAGTACTGAAAGGCATAAAAATTTGCTTTGAAAATAGATCTGCCATAAAATGCTCGCTGCCCTGTTCAAATAAAAGGAGAAATTGCCGGGTACCTAATTTTAAGTCAGGCAGGCTTCTAAAGAGGTTTGAAAGGCTTGAAGTAGGAACAGAAGAAAAAGCGCTTTTTTTTCTGGAATATTAGGCAGATGTGAAGGACACAAATGACTTCCCTCATTGGGGCTATTCTGAATCTGCTCTTCGGCATGTTTAGTTTATGCTGAGACTGATTTCGTCTACTTCGTTTCTGGTCTATCTCTAGTGAAATGTAGGAGCACTTTGATCCAAGCATCAGGATAAGATTTCACTCTCAAAACTCAAAACTTACTCCAGATTCTGAGCCGGTGGCCAAGGCAATCAGGAAATATGTAGTGCTTATATACATACCTCTAGCAAATAAAAGAGGTAAAGAAATACAACTAGCTGCAACTTCTTGAAAGCCTTGTGCACATTCTAAGATTACACCATATTTTTAAAACTATATATGTCAGACTTGTTTTTGGGGGGACTGTCCATTAAGAACTTTCTGCTTGTTTTTTCTATCCTGTTGCTTTGCTCCCCATATTCTGGTTTGGCAAGGGATACATATGACAGTCATTGTTGGGGGAACTGTAGCAGTGGTGGGTTCCAGATCCCGGTGCAACTGGTACAGTGCAACAGGGGCAGGCATCGCGCAGGCACCGTACGCTCCATGTGCATGCACATAAATCCTGATCGGCTCAAATACAGGTAAGGAGGGTGGGCGGGCGAGTGGGCCCTCCAGAGCACCCTACCGGAACGGTACCTGGTGCTCCCAGCAGGCACTGGTACGCCCGTTCCGGGGTGTACCAGTCGTATCCCACCACTGAACTGTAGCTAGTATGCAAAATAACAGAGTTGGAAGAGACCTTGGAGATCTTCTAGTCCAAACCCTGGTTAAGCAGGAGACTCGATACCTGTGATGGTGAACCTATGGCACATGTCCAAGAGGTGACACGCAGAGCCCTCTCTCTGGGCATGCGCGCTGTTGCCAGCTGCTCTTCTGGATTCTGGTGCATGCATGTACGCCGTACAGCTTGTCCGGGGTGCATGTGCGCCAGCCAGCTGCTCTTTTCCAGATTCCTGTGCGCACATGCGCATACTGGGACCTCGAAGATTGCAGCTGGCCAGTCCCCATGTGTGCCGGACCAACTGTCTGGCATACATGCGGGTGATGGAACCTGGAAGAGCAGCTGGTTGCCAACTGCATGCGTACCGGTCAGCTGCTCTCTTCCAGGTTCCGGCGCTCCAGCGTGTCTTCTTAAAATCTTCCAGTGATGGAGCAACTTCTAAAGACAAGATGTTCCACTGGTGAATTGTTCTCACTGTCAGGACATTTATCTGTCATTCTATGTTGCTTCTGTAGGAAGCCCCGCTCTGCCCCAGATTAAGAGTTGTATGTAGTGGTGGGATTCAGCCGGTTCACACCGGTTTGGGCGAACTGGTTGTTAAATTATCCATCCACCCCTGGTATCAAAGTGGATCCTGAGCGCTGCGCTGCAATGGAGAAACGGGCAACGGGACGGCTGGCACAAGAGAAGGTTAAAGCTGCTTTCCCTCTTTCCTCTCCCTGACCCTCCTTCCCTCATGCCGGCCGCCCCATTGCCCATTTCTCCATTGCAGAGCAGCACCCAGGGTCTACTTTGATAGGGGAGGGGGGGTAATTTAACAACCGGTTCACTCAGGGTCAAATTGGCTATCACAGGAAGATCGTCCTGCATGTGTGGCAAAGCTGGAGGACAGGGATGGGCCACGCCTCTAACAACAGCTAACCTGACCCTGGGCAAACCGGTTGTTAAATTATTTGAATCCCACCACTTTTTGTATGCCTGCTCTGTCTCCTATCCAGGTGTTAACTGCTGAAGGGTTGTTAAGGTGATTTTACTCTCTGTTCTTAAGGCTCTTTATCTTACAAACAGACTCCATCTAGAATGATCCATGAGACAGAGGACTTCTTCAAAGAGTACTGCCTTCTGTAAAATACAGCAGCACATGGTTGTCTGTAAAAACGAGGGCTGAACTTTTTGACATGTCCACTATGGCTTAGCATGCATTGGCTACATTTACGGGGTAACTCCTTAATTAAACCGTGACCCGACAAAAGCACGAACATCATAGCGCGCCAACAAAACCGCGGCGCTAAAACCGCGATGTCAAAAGCGTGCCGACAACAGCGCGCCGACAACAGCGTGCCCACAGAAGCGCGATTTAAGTTAAGGTAAAGTTTAGGGTTAGGTTTAGGGTTAGGTTTAGGGTTAGGTTTAGGGTTAGGGTTAGGGTTAGGGTTAGGGTTAGGGTTAGGGTTAGGGTTAGGGTTAGGGTTAGGATTACGTTACAGCGCGCTTCTGTCGGAGCGCTTTTGTCGGCTAATTCGCTTTAGGGCTAATTCGTCGCTCATTCGTCATGCGGTTTTGTCGGCGTGGTTTTGTCACCGCGGTTTAGTCAGGCGCGCTTTCGTTGTTCGCGTAATTGTGGTGGAACCAATTAAACTACGATGAAATACATTTTTTTTAAAGAACCTCAAAGACTAGTTTGCTATATAAAAATCAATGGAGAATAATATTTACTCATAATTGCTAGAATTGTATTTGCCAAAAATTGGAAAAACGAGAAAGTACCATCACAGGAGAAAACTATTCGGAAAATAATGGAATGTGCCAAAATGAGTAAGCTTACTTTTGAAATTAGAGAACGAGAGGACGAGCAATATTATAAAGTATGGGACTTGTTTTACCAATGGTTAGATAAAAAAAACCTGGGAATGAAACTGCTTACTTGTGTAGTAATAGAAAGTTACAGTTATTGTTATGAAGTTTTTTTTTCTTGTTATGATATAGAGCACTATTTACATGATATATAAAGGACAATAATGATCTCAATGTATAAGAGTGGGATGATTTGAACACTTTGGTATAATTGCATGTAGCGACTATTTTATATTAGAAAGATCTTTGTATATTAAATGGACCAATGATGATGTAATGAACAATTGATATACATATGATCTGAAATACTTAACCACTATATGGATTAATAATTAATAATGGGAAACTATTTTTGGAACTCTGGATGCTTGGTGGCATTATGGTCAATTGAAAATATGAATGTATATTATAATTTAATGGGAATTCTTTGTTCTAATCTCCGCTTTTTCTCCTTGGAGATAGGTGATACTATAATACTTTAAAGACTCGTTGTTATTTGATAGATAATTATGATTTCAAAGAAATAAGGATTGTTACAAATGAAAGAATATTAATGGCAATTTGAACACATAATGCTCAACGACAACGAAATATCCAGTTATGTTTAATGCAAAACTAGTGATGTTAATCCTAAACTTAAGAATTGATGCACAAAAACTTGTAACCAAACTACGTGCTTGATGAAATGGAGGAAATTTGTTTTGTTTTTTCTTCTCTTGCTTTGTTTTGTATGTGTTGTTTTGTTTAAAAAGAATAAAAATATATTTTTTTAAAAAATATTTACTCGTAATGATATTTGTTTCCTTTCTTGTTATCATGCCATCAACAGTCACATGGCTTCAATTACTCGGAAGTAAGACTTCCAGAGTGATAAATACCTCTTAGATAAGGTTGACGTTGCATCTCTTAAGTTATATTCTACTGCTCCCTCTCCCATCTGCTGCTTCTGTTTCTTTTTTTCTTGACAGCCAAAGTTGAGTTCTTATCTCACTTCTGCCCAAGTGCCTATGTCACAACCTCTCTTCACTTCAAGCTCTATTTCTTCCGCCTGTCCTGGGAAGGGATGGAGATTAAGCCTTCACCCTGTAGCACTTCCCTCCACTCTGGTACCACAGATAATGCTCATCTTAAGTAGGAACCATGTTAGCCTTCCATCTCACTGGTATCTCAAGTTCTTTTCCATGTTGCTTCCTTGATCTCTCACTAGAGATAGTGGGAGTGTGAGAAGACTACTGGCAGTGATGCAGATAGAGGCTCTGAATCACCTAAAGAGAATTCCCTTGTGAAAATGGAAATAATTATTCTATTTAATCTACTTCCCAAAATTATGGTTTAGAATAGAACAGAATGGAATGGAATGGAATTGGCATGGAATGGAATGGCACGGCATGGCACAGCACGGCATGGCACGGAATGGAACAGAACGGAATGGAACAGAACAGAACAGAATAACAGAGTTGAAAGGGACCTTGGAGGTCTTCTAGTCCAACCCCCTGCTCAGGCAGGAAACCCTATAACTTTTCAGACAAATAGTTATCCAATCTCTTCTTAAAAACTTCCAGTGTTGGAGCATTTACAACTTCTGGAGGTAAGTTGTTCCACTGATTAATTGTTCTCATTGTCAGGAAATTTCTCCTTAGTTCTAAGTTGCTTCTCTTCTTGATTAATTTCCATCCATTGCTTCTTGTCCTACCCTCAGGTGCCTTGGTTTTGGTATTTAACTCATGCACATTTCTCTTATTGTTGGGTCTACAGGTAGTCCTCAACTTATGATCATAATCAAGCCTCAAAACTATGTTGCTAAGCAAGACAGTTAAGTGAATTCTGCCTTATTTTACAATCTGTCTTGCCACAGTTGTTAAGTGAATTACTACAGTTAAGTTTGTAACACGATTGTTAAGTGAATGTGGTTTCCCCATTGACCTTGTTTGTCAGAGGTTCTACAAAAGGTGAACATATGACCCCAGGACACTGCAACCGTCATAAATGTGAATCAGTTGTCAAGCATCCAAATTTTTATCACATGACCATGGCGATGCTGCAATGATCAAAAGTGTGAAAAAATGGTCGTAAGTCACTTTTTTCAGTGCCGTTGTAACTTTCAATGGCCACTAAATGAATGTTGCAAATCAAGGGCTGCTTGTATTTAGTAGACTTATATTCCATCTTTTCTTCAGAAACTCAAAACACCTGGTTTTTTTTCCTAAAAAAGATTCCATCAAAACAACTGTATGAAGTATGTGGGCTGAGAGAGAAAGCAGCTGGCCCAAAGTTATCCTGCAAGTTTTCGCAGCTGAGGCCAGATGTAGCACCATAACAGAATTGGAAGGGACCTTGGAGGTCTTCTAGTCCAACCCCCTGATTAAGCAGGAAACCCTATAGCATTTCAGACAACTAGATACTGTAAGTACGACTAGGAAATCCTCAGTAACTGTCCAATGTCTTAACCAACAAGAGAAATGGACAAGAGATTGTACAGAGTTATGAAAAAAACTTACTTGTGTGCAAATATAGATACGAAAGGCTTCTTCGGCTTTAAAACTTTCTTTGAAAATGTTTCGCTTCTCAGCCAAGAAGCTTCTTCAGTTCCAAAACTGAAGAAGCTTTTGGGATGAGAAACAAAATGTTTTCAAAATAAAAAAAAACTCAAGAAAGTCCAGTTGCCTGTTGAGCAGCACCAGTGATGGGATTCAGCCAGTTCGCACCTATTCGGGAGAACCGGTTGGTAACTTTCTAAGTAGTTCAGAGAACCGATTGTTGGAAGAAATCTCCTTTTGTTTTTTTTCCACTTTACAGGGCTAATCCTGTAAGGAAGGCAAGAAGGAAACATTCTAGTGTTGTTTCTAGCCTAATCTTTATTGCCCTGCTTACAGAAACTGCCTCTCCAGTTAACCCTTATTACATTGTAACAGCTAAGGCAAAGCGCCCATTGACCTGAGTGACATTGAGTTGGCCATGCCCACCCAGTCACATGACCACCGAACCCCACCTATCCAGATGGTCATTAGGGCAGAGAACAGATTGTTAAATTATTTGAATCCCACCACTGAGCAGCACCCTCACCGGGATGACTGAGAGGTGTCAAGCTCATGTTGTCATGGCAGCGTCAGGTGCGGGGGTAGACTTCAAAAATTTTAGCAAGGGGTTCTCTGCCCAGTTGCTGGGTGAGCATGGCCATGGAGGGCATGGCCTAGTTGGTCTCCTGCACCACGGCAGGGAGAGGTTTGCCCTCTCCAGGCTCTGGAAGGTTTCCTTGAGCCTCCGAGAGGGCAAAAATGGCCTCCCCAGGCTCCAGAGGCCCTCTGGAGGCCAGAAATGGGCCCGTTTGTGGCCTTCCTGAACTTCCAGTAGGCTCATTTTGCGCCCTCCTCCACACGCGCCCTGCACTTACCTGCATCCAAAACGGGCTGTGTGGGGACTCCCGGGAGAGAATAGCAATAGCAATAGCAATAGCAATAGCAGTTAGACTTATATACCGCTTCATAGGGCTTTCAGCCCTCTCTAAGCGGTTTACGGAGTCAGCATATCGCCCCCCCACAGTCTGGGTCCTCATTTCACCCACCTCAGAAGGATGGAAGGCTGAGTCAACCTTGAGCCGGTGAGATTAGAACCGCTGAACTGCAGATAACAGTCAGCTGAAGTGGCCTGCAGTACTGCACCCTAACCACTCCGCCACCTCAGCTCAAAGAAGGGGAAGGGTGGGTGGGGCCAGCCAGGAGTTGGATTTGGTGGTTCTCCAAACTGCATAGAATTTTAGCTAGAGGTTCTCTCGAACTCCTGTGAACCCCCATCAGCGAACCCCCTGGTCATGTGATGTAGCTCCTTCACTAAACCGTGTGTTGGCATGTCCAGTGCGTGACGCATCTGGCTCACGAGCCAAGAGTTTGATAGCCTACCCCATAGAGTTCAGCCTTTATTTCTGAAACAACCAACCAGATGCCCTTATGGGACTCATAAGCAGCAGCTGAAGATATAAACATATCCTACTGTTGTTTCCCAGACAACGAATAGCTATTGTTAGATTTATCTTTCTAGTGGTTCAGAAACATCTGGAGAGCTGTATCCATATTTGCTGTGCTCCAAACAGCCTGAATGGAAACTCTTCGGTACCATAAGTGTGGAAAGAAAGAGAACTTCTTGACCAAATCAAGAAATATATATTTTAGCAGATTAAATCTGTTTTGCCGATTGTAATAAGGGGGAGGGATGAATCTGAGAAGCAAATTTATAACCACAGTGCAGTTTAACAAGCCTTTGGGGTTAATATTATATTTGCTTCTGTTGGTTCAGACCCTGTGATCTTTTTATGAAGTGTGTGGGATAAATGTGCTTAAGGAATACTTTAGAAAAATAAATATTGTCTGTATACCACATGACATACACAGTGCAGCTTAATTGGCTGTGATCCATCTTGGGTGAAATATGATCTCTTATCCACGTTCAGCTCCTCAACATAAAGCTTACTTAGCAATTTCTCCTCCAGTAATAAGGGTGGCATAATTCATCTAAGGACCAAAGAAGGAGAACCCCATTTGGCACTTAAGGCTTAGAGAGTGTTGGAAGAAATCCCCATCTGGTTCAGTTCCAATCCGGGAGAAAGGCACTGGAGACAAAATGGAGGCTGATTGGCAAAAGAGTCCCTTTATTGATGAAGCAGAACTGCTAAACATGTGTATTTCTGGGCAGCTGACCACATGGAGTTGAGAGTGAGGGGAGTTTATACATTCTCAGGGGTGGGTTTCTCGCCCCGTTCCAACCGGATCGGTTGGAACGAGGCCGGCGGCGTCCTCGCGCACGCACGCAGCATCCTCGCGCACGCATGTGGCCCACGCATGCGTACTAGCATCTGCGCGATGCTCCAGCTGCTCCTGGAGGATCGCGCAGGCGTTCTGCGCAGGCGTGGAAAGTGCAGAATTTGTAAAAAACGGGTAAGGAGCGGGCGCGGGTGTGCGGGCGCACGCGGGCTCGGGGGGGGGGCTTCGCCGTTCCCGGAAGTTACTTACTTCTGGGTTCAGCGACCAACCGGATCGCAGGGACCGGTGCGAACCGGTCGAAACCCACCCCTGTACATTCTCTTGGGCTTTGAACTTGAGCTTCCTGTTCCTCTGCAAGAACATGTATTATATTGGTTGTCATCAGACTCTCATGACCTCAGGTAGGGGTCATGTTTGTCTGAGCTACTTCTGGTTGAAGTTTGGACTGCTGATGCAATGAAGGGGCATTGGGCAATTCCTATTGTGGCTGAGGGCTAATCCTACGTCTGGCCATATTCAAGCTTGAGAGCTCTGACGGTTGAAAATTCTTGTGGTAGAGATCTCATTCTTTACTATTCTGGCCTTGTTCTGGTTGGGGAATTCTGGGAGTTGAAGTCCAGATATCTTAAAGTTGCTAAGGTTGAGAAGAACTGGTGTAGGAAATATCTTCCACGCCTGGTATTATCCAGATATACTGATTAATAGTTTCTATCATCCCAAATCCTCATAATGCTCGGTTGGAGCAGGATATCCAGAACTAGATAAATAAATGGCACCTTCATTATACTTTAGAAACATAACTTAAGCTTTGAACATGTACTGTTCCAACAACTCTGATCGGAGATTTCTACCTATGTTGTCTTATTTAAAAGGTATATAAATTTTAAAAACTGTTCAAATTAAATTGCAACAGGCATTCAATAAAATGACAATTCCACAATCTCTATAAATAATGCAGCTGTAGATAGCCTTTTGTAATGCACTTTTCTATTAGTAGATTATAAGTATTAGCCTATTTAAAAGTAATTGACTTGGCAGAGGGAAAGGGGATAAACTAAAGATACGGATTACTGAAATGTTATTCTATAATAGCCCTTTGCGTGAACAGACTCTAGTAAAATATCAGTTTCAAATATCCTTTTGCAATGATATTTGCCAAAAATACATTTTAAAAATTATTGTTAGAATCAAAAATCTGTGCAGCACCAGTGAGTTCACTGTACATTTGTCATAAGGTAAAATTTCCTTGAATTCAAGCTCAATTAATGGTGACTTCAGAGAAAGTGGGAGAGGAAGGGAGGGAGGGAGATGGGGAGAGAGTGTTTGTGTGTGAGTGTGTGTTTCTTAACAACAATGCAGCAATATTTTCTTCTTGCCTTCTTCTATAGCAGTGGTTCCCAAACTTGGCAACTTTAAGACTTGTGGACTTCAACTCCCAGAATTCTCCAGTCAGCTCTGAATTCTGGGAGTTGAAGTCCACAAGTCTTAAAGTTGCCAAGTTTGGGAACCACTGTTCTATAGTATTTTTCCCCAGTGGCATCTATGTATTAACACAATCCAACCCTGATTCGCTTTCTCCAGTCTCAGTCAAAATTGAGTAAAGCTAAAGGTTCCCCTCACACATATGTGCTAGTTGTTCCTGACTCTTGGGGGCAGTGCTCATCTCCATTTCAAAGCCGAAGAGCCAGCGCTGTCCAAAGACATCTCTGTGGTCATGTGGCTGGAATGACTAAATGCCAAAGGCGCACGGAACGCTTCCCACCAAAGTGTTTCCTATTTTTCTACTTGCATTTTTACGTGCTTTCGAACTGCTAGATTAGTAGAAACTGGAACAAGTAACAGGAGCTCACTCCATTATGTGGCGCTAGGGATTCGAACCGCCGAACTGCCGACCTTTTGATCAACAATCTCAGCATCTTAGCCACTGAGCCACCGCGCCCCTGTTGACTACACATACTATAATTCAAAATTTTGTATTTTCTCCCAATACCACTTTAAGACTTGCCATTTCACGGCATTTCTCCGCAAATTTACAATTCATCAAGCAACAACAGCCTGAATCGCTAAACTGTTCAACTGGGTCTTTATTTTGCAACGTCCAAGAGTGTAAAAATTATACATCCCCAAGAAAGGAAACTCACCCATCATCAAGACATTGCTTGCCTTGTCCCGAGATCAGTGTTATTAAAACATTTCGCGATCAGCATTGGCTTAATCAAGGAAAGATGACTTGTTCTAGATGAGGAACAGACTTGCTTTTTAAAAATGCAAAGGTTGCTCGGACAGTATAAGAACTAACAGTGTCTCTGTTTGTGAGTCAGTTGCTCTGAGTCATTAAGTGAAAACAAGCTCTTTGCCATCTGGTAATTACCTTTGGGGCCGAGGTGTAAATCCCTGCTCCTTAATCTTACCGCTTTAAAAAAACATTTCCTCATAGGTGGTCCAGATGGCGAGAAATCCTTTACACAATGAATAAAAGAGAACACAGAAATACACTTTTCTCCAGTAGCAAATACACTCGAGGTTATTTTTTGCCAGTGCCCTTGTTCAACAATTGCCACATAAGGCAGCAAAGTTTTACAACTGATAGTAAACTGAAGCCCGCCTTCAGAGGGGCCCAAACTGCATGACAGGGGGAGAAGAAGATTTAAAGGGTAGGATGCTATATTCAAGACTCCACTGTAAAAAGTTAATAAGACTTTTAAGACCACAGGTTGCAATGACATTTTTACGGACCTGTAATAAAATTGTATTTTTTTTAATAAAAAAAAACTTGAGTATAGACCTGAGGGGTGGGGGGAAATAGAGAGAGACAATGATTAATTCAGCTGAAGCTATTGAAAATCACTGCAAAATGTCAAGTTGTAAGAACTGTTTGAGCAAGTAAGTTAGGAAAAGAGAGGGAGGGAGAGGAAGGCTGATATTGAGGGTCAACCCTGGACCACTTACACAGTTAGACAGAGTGATTGATAGCCTTCAGACACACAAACTGGGTTTTATCAGCGGCAGAGTAGGAGGAGGCCGAAATAAGGGGGCAAGCATGTAATATATATACAGGCCGCCAAATACAAATAACTGCTAGATGGCAGGTAAAAATAAGTTTTTGTCTATTTGTCTAATAAAGACAAACAGATCCATTAGCCACTAAAAACATAAATAAATCTGGAGTGGGTGTGGGTGTGCATAGATTAACAATGGTTTGGGAAAGAAAGAAAAGGATTTACTAATAGAATAGAACTTTGGTAAATATAGCCATCGATATATATTCAATATGATGGCAAGGAATTAGATTAATAGTATTGCTTGTGAAAAATTAATAAAATGAAATGTTTATTACTTAAAATTAAATTTGAGGATATATGTTATCAAGAGTAAAAGAGAATAGATGGAAATGATAGGTTAAATTTGATTAATTTAGAGAGGCAAATAATGATGTTGTTTATATATTAAGAAGAAATTAAAATTAAGCGGAAGAATGTGGAATGAAAATAGAATGACTGAAACGGAAAATGAAAATAGAATGTAAAATGAAATATGCATAAAGGAAAATGTAACGAGGGGAAAAACCGGACAACGCTTTGTTTATAAAATAAGTTAAAATATGTAACAGAAACAAACAAACAATGGTTTGGCCTCTCGACAGGCATGTCTGGAAGGAAGACAGATTCAAAATACTCAAGGCGGCTTCCATAACCATGCAATTGAACCATATACAAAGGAGTTTGCATTGTATTGCTATGGCCACCATCATGTCCCTTTATTAAAAATCATTTCATTACAGGTTGACCCCAACTTATGACCTATCACTTAATGACCCTTTAAAGTTACGACACACCTCTCCAGAAATTTAAACCTTGTTTTAAAACTTTATAGTGGCTTCTGGTATCACATCAGGGGTGGGTTTCTCGCCCCGTTCCAACCGGTTCAGTTGGAACGGGGCCGGCGGCGTCCTCGTGCACGCACACAGTGCACGCATGCGTACTAGTGTCTGTGCAATGCTCCAGCTGCCCCTGGAGGATCGCGCAGGCGCTGTATGCGCCCTGCGCATGCGTGGAAGCGCAGAACTCATCAAAACCGGGTAAGGAGCATGGGCGGGCGGCTGGGCCCTTCACCGTTCCCGGAAGTTACTTACTTCCGGGTTCGCCGACCAACCGGTTCGCGGGGACCGCCGCGAACCGGTTGAAACCCACCCCTGTATCACATGAACACATTTTGCACACGAGGCAATCATCTGAGTTTTATGAGCTTTTGCAGAATGCTGCAGTCACAGGACTACAACTTGTGATGGGGTTTTTTTGCCAGTTTTAGATGTTTCCTGTCATTCACTGTAAATCCTGTTCACCTTGCAGTCCAAAACAATGGTGGGATTCAAATTTTTTTACCACCGGTTCTGTGGGAGTGGCTTCATGGGAGTGGCGTGGCTTGGTGATGTGGCAGGGGAAGGATACTGCAAAATCTCCATTCCCACCCCACTCCAGGGGAAGGTTACTGCATAATCCCCATTCCCTCCCGATCAACTGGGACTCAGGAGGCAGAGAACAGATGTGGGCGGGGCCAGTCAGAGGTGGTATTATCCAGTTCTCTGAACTACTCAAAATTTCCGCTACCGGTTCTCCAGAACTGGTCAGAATACCACCTCTGGTCTGAAAGCATACAAACATGAGTAGTTAAATAGGTACCACTTTGGTAGACACATTCATGGGGACATGAAAGGGGTCCCCAACCGGGCAATGGTGCTTCCAACCAATGGTGGGATTCAAATAATTTACCAACCAGTTCTCTGCCCTAATGAACAGCTGGGTAGGCGGGGCTCGGTGGTCATGTGATCATGTGGGCGTGGCCAAGTCAATTGTCACTCAGGTCGATGGGCACTTCACTTTAGTTGTTACAATAGTAATAAGGGTTAACTGGAGAGGCAGTTTCTGTAAGCAAGCCAATAAAGATGAGGCTAGAAACAACACCCGAATGTTTCCTTTCTGCCTTCCTTACAGGATTAGCCCTGTAAAGTGAGAAAAAATAAAAGATTTCTTCCAACAACCGGTTCTTCGAACTGCTTAGAAAGTTACCAACCAGTTCTCCCAAATAGGTGCGAACTGGCTGAATCCCACCACTGCTTCCGACACAACTTCCAGTTTCCAACAAACTTCCAGTTTCCAGCAAAAAAAATGCCCATTGGGGAAAATGGATTTGCTTAAGGACCATGGTGTTTGCTTAATGAATGTGACAAAAGTGTCCCCCCACACACACACACACACACAAAACACTCCAGTCATGCGATGACTTGACTTACAATCACAATGATTTATGACATCATCGATTGCAATCATAAGTTTAGGACTATCTATATAAAAAAGAGCTTCTGACTGATCTGGATTCCTCTAAACTGCCTTGCAAATATAATATGATTGAATAATAATAGGATAATCAAAAATAATGCCAGCTTTATATGGAGTTACCAAGCATCCCACAAAAGAAAGACATTAAAATTAAATATTGTCTAGCTTTCTGTGCCCTTTGTTTTATTATTAGCATTAATAAAGGAGAATATTTATAGCTCAGGGGTGAAAGGAGAGGTCCTTGGTGCTCTCTGAGCTTCCTTGTTTTCTTGCAGACGTTTCATTACCCAACTGGGTAACATAATCAATACTCGTAAGGAGTGCTGTTTGCTGTCAGTTTATATTCCGCGTCTTACTTGTCTATGTAGGTGGGGGCAGTCTTAGAGATTCTTTGGTTGGGCTGTTTACTGATGGCTCTTTGGCAGTTTCTTGATTGGGGTGTTGTTTACTTGATTGTGTTGGTCTGAAGTTTTTTATTAGTAGTAGCATTTTGGACTGTTAACCATTGCACCACTGGGATCCTCAACCATTAGCTATTGGGTGTGTATGGAAATTCTCAGTCCCAAAGGTGCTTTTTTTTTTCAAGAGGCAACTGGACTTTCTGGTTTTTCTTTCAAGATGTTTTGCTTCTCATCCAAGAAGCTTCTGTGAGAGCTGAAGAATCTTCTTGGATGAGAAGCAAAACGTCTTCAAAGAAAAACCAGAAAGTCCAGTTTGTTAGGAATATAATTCTAACGGTTGGGTTGGCAATATATGAATCATGTAACAATGTTGTACCTGTTTCTTTAAACCATACTGTAAAATGTGATTGGTTGCTGTTTTCCTCAATCGGCCATAAGAGGGAGCCAGAATGACTGCTAGCTCTCTGTTTGTTAGATGCTGGGCTGATCTGATCTGAGTGTTTGGAAGCTGTGCCGTATAGAGATCAGCGTGAGCTATTGTAAGTTTTGCAACTGTTAGCAAACTTTGTGTACCGGACTGATTGTATGATACTGGACTATGTTATTTGGATTATCCCTTAACTGAAAGACATTGATGACTGACTGTCTTATCCGTGTATAACTTGGACTGTTTGACGGACTCTGATACCTCTAGTTCCATGAAAGTAAAAGCCTATTTAAACTGCAGTGTCTCTGTATGCTGGTTTGTGTGTTCTCCAACACAACTCTCACAACGCTTCTCTGAACGTACTCGCTCTCCCAATGGGGAGCTAACCTAACACAGTTGCCTTGAAAAAAGCACCTTTGGGATTAGCTGTTGCATTGATGTAATCGTTGTAAGGAACCACTATAAACTACTGATTGCTTATTATTGTTTATTGTTGGAACACTGATGCTTGGTAATTGAGTGAGAAGACAACTCCAGTTATGAAACACCTATTTTATAAAGCCTTGCAGCCAAATGGCTCCAGATGTAATTGTGAGAATGTCCCTTTCCTCCAGATCAGTCTGTAAGGCCAAGATAGTACTCAGAAACTGGTGCCCTTTGCAGCAAGCCTTCGCACCCATGTTGTATATCCCTTGTCTAGGACAGTTGGGGGGGGTTGATAAACACACCTTGGAGAACAGTAAACCCAATCAGCTTCGCTGAGTATATATTTGCAGCAAAGGACAGAAAGTAAAATCTATTTGTCTACACCAGGGGTCACTAGTGGGCTGTGAAGGATTTGCAACCGGGCCACGGAAATGGTCGGTGAGCCAGGGGTGAAATGCTACCGGTTCGGACCGGTTTGCTGAACCGGTAGTAAAAATGCTACTGGTTTGCCCAAGCTGGTATTTTTAAAAAATGAAACTGGTTAGGGTCAACCGGTTTTCCGACGATCAGCTGTGACCCGCGATTTATATTATATTATTTATATTTCCTGCTTTCTAACCAATCTAAATCGCGAGGCACAGCAGATTTCCCCCCCCCCTCGCTGTTTGCTTACCTTTGCAGGCACTCGGTAGCAGGCTCCGCCCACCCGCCCAGACATCATCACGTCCATTTTTGAAATTCTGTGCATGTGCGGGATGTCCTGCACATGCACGGAGGGGGTGCGCATGAGCGAAGCGAGCGTATGTGCGCGCTCACACTGCTACCGAACCGGTAGCAAAGGTAAGTGGATTTCACCCCTGTGGTGAGCGCATGCATAGCGACACTTGCACGAGCAGCGGGAGAGCGCAGACGCTCCATTCGCATGAGTGGCAGTCGCACATGCATGACGCTTGTGCAAATGGAGCTGTACGTGTACACTTGCCGTCTGCTCACACGGAACAATCCCCTCTCCTCCCCTCCACCACCACCAGTCTGTAAAGCCGGAAATGTCGGGGAACTCTGGTCTACCCAAACATACTTTCTGTGCATAAGCCTCTCACATCTGAAGCTTCCATAGCTACGGCAGCTCATTGAAAGAAGGGTGCTTTTAAAACGAGCCTGTTCCATTAACACGAAACATGCGTTAGATGTGGAACTGGAGACGTGATGAGAAACAGGGGCTCCCTTGTCTGCGCAGCCCTGTATTCACCCCTTCTTTTAAGTGTAATCTTTTATCAAAGTCGCATGTGTTTTCAATGAAAGTCAGATGGGGCTGCCGTTACATCAGGAAACTGATTCACAAGTACATTTGAAGCTCCCCTATCTTTTCAAGTCCCACCTCATGTTCCCGTCTGTAGGAACACAGAGGGGAAATGGTGGGGTTTGCTCATAACACCGTTTTCCATGATCTGAATCATAAGCACTGTTCAAAGAACCAGCTGGGACCAAAATGAAAACATTAAGCATCTCCTCTGAATCAGAAGTAGAAAAGCCAAACGCCACGCAATCTGTTAGTCTTCAAAACACAGCCCCTCACCTTCACCCTCTGCCCCAGGTACTGATCTATAGTTCTGCTTATTGCTATCCCGGATTTTTTTTTATTTTATTTTTTTAAAGATTAGCTGTTAAGGGTTTCAGAAGGGAACATTTCCACACACAAGAAAACTCAAACGTCCTTCTTTCTTGGCTCCTAATCTCCATAGTTATTGTATTTTTCTTTTCCTCCCTTTTTTAACCACACAGGGGCAATCACACTTCAAACAGTAACAATGAGGCTTTTAAGAACCACTTTTAGTAACAGTCAATTTACAAAGCCGCCTTTTGACCTTAAAGCTTGAGCTACACCGAGTTCTCCAAAGGCACTCTTACTGTAAGAAATGCCTTCAGTTCCTCTCTTTCTCTCTGTGTGTGTGTGTGTGTGTGTGTGTGTGTGTGTTTCCCCCTTTGCAACTAGAGACATATGTAAGAAGCAGAATCCATTTATAAAGTACTGGGGGGACAGCAGGAAGTAGAGGTCATATTTATAAAACCAGCTCAATATGAATTTGACTTTTAATTTCCATGTTTCCAATTTTATTGCCCTCAAGTCAACCTCTTAATAAACTCCAGGATGCTGACAGGAATAAGGAACAGTGAGCCCCCTGTTACTGAGCTAAGTAGCAGGCTTCTAAGGAGCCCATGGATGGTGTGAAAGCCAAATGAGATGTTGCAGGCGGACCACTCCATAAACACTCCCCTTCATGCGCCTCTTAAAGTACAAATATTGAAATTTCCCAGAATCTAGATTGAATAACTGTAATCAGTTATTGTAACTGTAATCATGAATCACATCTGGAAGATTAAAGGAATCAGCCCTCCCAATCAAATGCAGATTAGTCAATAATTAACGCAATAGTTTTTCCCATTGCTACTTATGGCTAAGAAACTTGGACTGTGAAAAAGGCAGATAGGAAGGGTGCACAGCAGTGGTGGGTTTCAAAAATTGTTCGAACCTACTCTGTGGGTGTGGCCTCCTTTGTGGGAGTGGCTTGCCGCCCGTGTGACTGGATGGGAGTGGCTTGCCACCCATGTGACCGGATATGAAGATGCCGTCCCCATTCCAACACTGACCAGAACCAAACTGAGAGAGAGAGAGAGAGAGAGAGAGAGAGAGAGAAAGAAAGAAAGAAAGAAAGAATGAAAGAATGAAAGAATGAAAGAATGAAAGAATGAAAGAATGAAAGAATGAAAGAATGAATGAATCAACGCAGAGTAGCTCAATGGAATCTCTTTCTGGATCCATTGGCAAATCTTCTTGAATTGATTTTGCAAATCTCTGCTCTTTAGATGATCCAGTCCCTTCCTTTAGCCTCTCAGTGCTTTGACTTCAGAGACGGAACAGTGACTCAAGAAATCATAGCATAAATAAATTTATGCACTGCAACATGAGCTAATTTCTAGCTTTTGCTCTTTTTCTGCAAATTGCTTTTCTGGCTTCGAGCATCTACTAAATGCCCTGCAGAGAAAATCTTTTTTGGAATTCCGTTCTCCGTAGAGTTCTTAGTTTATTTCAATATTTCCTGAACACTCCAAAATCTATAACATATTTAACTGATTGTCTGCCTACCATTACCATACCGTGGTAATGTGGATTGGTTTGAGCCTTGCCTGGGTTGTTTGTTGCTTAGATTATTGTGGGAATCCAACCATATTTATGTATTGTGCAAGCCTAAAAAAATGAGTTAGCTCAGTACCCAGGTTAAGTGGGTTGCAGGAACAAAATCAGTTGCATCCCATTTCAATGAAAACTCTTTTTTTAAAAAAAAATATGATAAAAATCTTGGTCACGGTAGTAGTTTTTGAAAAAGATGGGAAGAATTTCAGCTTCTGGCGCTGAAGATTAAAAGTCACTTTTCTCAATTGGGTGCCCTCCAATCGTGTTGGATGTCAGGTCTCAGCACATCTGACAGTACCAAATTTGGAAGGCTGTTATGTTCTAAAAATACATGCTGCTTTGTCTTAGTACCATTCAATACCTTCATAAAAATCAGGGTATGAGCAGACATAACTATACAGTGAAAAGACTTACAGTATTCTCCTAAGGAGCTGGACTGGTGAACCTCAACAGACTGTTTCTACAGAACTTCACAAATAAGTAGATCTTTAATAGCTTAGATCAGAGATCCCTAACTGGGGCATAGACCACTGCTGGGCCATGGCCTATTTGCAACTGGGGCACATAAGTGTCTGGCTGGTGTGCGTGCATATGCATGCACAGTCCCACTTGCACGAGCATCATGGGGGCTTGAGGCCCCACACGCATACACATACATGCATCTGCCCCCCACCACCACCACAAAACCATCCCTTCTTTCTCCCCTCCACTCCTGCTCTGGGCCATCAACCCAGAATGATTGGAGAACTCTGGCTTAGATAATTTAGATAACTATAGATAGATAGATAGATAGATAGATAGATAGATAGATAGATAGATAGATAGATAGATAGATAGATAGATAGATAGATAGATAGATAGATAGATAGATAGACAGACAGACAGACAGACAGACAGACAGACAGACAGACAGACAGATAGATAGATAACACACACACAGCCATTGATAGATAGATAAATAGATGATAGATAGATAGATAGATAGATAGATAGATAGATAGATAGATAGATAGATAGATAGATAGATGATAGATGATAGATGATAGATGATAGATGATAGATGATAGATGATAGATAGATAGATAGATAGATAGATAGATGATAGATAGATAGATGATAGATATATATATATATATAGATAGATAGAT
Organism: Thamnophis sirtalis; assembly: GCF_051295495.1. Classification (NCBI taxonomy): domain Eukaryota; kingdom Metazoa; phylum Chordata; class Lepidosauria; order Squamata; family Natricidae; genus Thamnophis; species Thamnophis sirtalis. The sequence goes on along the minus strand of NW_028261382.1, from coordinate 113,711,037 downwards.
AGATAGATAGATAGATAGATAGATAGATAGATAGATAGATAGATAGATAATAGATGAGACAGAGAGAGATGAGAGAGACAGAGAGATGAGAGAGACGGAGATGACAGATAGATAGATGATAGATAGATAGATAGATAGATAGATAGATAGATAGATAGATAGATAGATAGATAGATAGATAGATATAGATAGATAGATGATAGATGATAGATGATAGATGATAGATAGATAGATAGATGATAGATAGATGAGACAGAGAGATGAGAGAGACAGACATGAGAGAGACAGAGATGAGACAGAGAGATGAGAGAGACAGACATGAGAGAGACAGAGATGAGACAGATAGACAGACAGACAGACAGACAGACAGACAGACAGATAGATGAGACAGAGAGAATGAGAGAAACAGAGAGAGGGGGTGAGAGAGACAGATGAAAGAGAGAGAGAGAGATGTGTGTGTGTGAGAGAGAGAGAGACAGAAAGAGAGATGATAAATAGATAGATGATAGATAGATAGATAGATAGATAGATAGATAGATAGATAGATAGATAGATAGATAGATAGATAGATAGATAGATGATAGATAGATGATAGATAGATAGATAGATAGATAGATAGATAGATAGATAGATAATAGATCAGACAGAGAGAGATGAGAGAGACAGAGAGATGAGAGAGACAGAGATGACAGATAGATAGATGATAGATAGATAGATAGATAGATAGATAGATAGATAGATAGATAGATAGATAGATAGATAGATAGATAGATATGATAGATAGATAGATAGATAGATAGATAGATAGATAGATAGATAGATAGATAGATGATAGATAGATAGATAGATAGATAGATAGATAGATAGATAGATAGATAGATAGATAGATAGATGATAGATAGAGATAGATAGATAATAGATGATAGATGATAGATAGATAGATAGATGATAGATAGATGAGACAGAGAGATGAGAGAGACAGACATGAGAGAGACAGAGATGAGACAGAGAGATGAGAGAGACAGACATGAGAGAGACAGAGATGAGACAGATAGACAGACAGACAGACAGACAGACAGACAGATAGATGAGACAGAGAGAATGAGAGAAACAGAGAGAGGGGGTGAGAGAGACAGATGAAAGAGAGAGAGAGAGATGTGTGTGTGTGAGAGAGAGAGAGACAGAAAGAGAGATGATAAATAGATAGATGATAGATAGATAGATAGATAGATAGATAGATAGATAGATAGATAGATAGATAGATAGATAGATAGATAGATAGATAGATAGATAGATGATAGATAATATCCAGAATCAGACTAAAATTGCAATCCTAATTGCATGTTAGCTCAATAAATTCTCTCCATTATATCATCCAAGAAGGGGGGTGGGGTATAACAAATTCCCTATAATCAGCAGAAGGATTATAGTGTATAAACTATTACGTCAGCAAGTTCTTTAAAGTACAATTGCAGCAAAGAGTATTGCTAGTCTTCCATCTATCCTCCAGCCACAAGCAGCGTGAGTCCAACAAAACCACTCTGCACACACACATACACACACACACTTGGCCCATTTAAAAACTGAGTTCACCCATCAGGCCAAGCCATGGTTTGTTTAGGCATTGCTGAATGAATAAAACCACAGTCGTTGGCTGGATCTACACAACAGACTAAACCATAAACTTTGGTTTGCCAACCACAATTGCTGGGTTAATATTACACACTAAGCCCATACCAGACAAACCACAGTACGGCCTCATGCTATGCACAACCCCAGTAATCCCAATTTGAGATTTGCTATGACTGCAAGAGCCGTCTATTTACTTTCCATCTTTGTTGGATGACTTTCAGTAAATCAGCAAATTGCCTTTGAATTGTTTAAAAGTAAAAATTGCTAAAAGATTCCTAATCGCTACTCAAAATTAGCCTATTAAAGTCTCTTGACCTACAGTTACTCCACTGCAGCATTGAGTTGCACTATGGAAGTCATTCTAGTGCAGGGGTGTCAAACTCAAGGCCATGGGCCAGATGTGACCCGCAGGGTGTTTAGGTCTGGAAATAGCAAAGCACCGGCCCACAGTGCCTCTGCTGGACAAAATGGGGTGCAGGGCAGTGGTGGGTTTCAAAAATTGTTCGAACCTGCTCTGTGGGTGTGGCCTCCTTTGTGGGAGTGGCTTGCCACCCATGTGACCGGATGGGAGTGGCTTGCCACCCATGTGACCGGATATGAAGATGCTGACGACACTTGTCAGAACCACCTCAAATTACCTCACACACAGCACTGGCATGCATAAGAATATGATGTAAACTTGTTTTTTAAAAGGCATCTTTGGTTTGCGTTAAAACAACTTCAACACACACAATGTTCTGATTGCACCACAAACGCAGTAGTCATCCTTACCTTTCACAGAGGCACTGAGTTTTATAAATATGAGCATGATAGTGTAGAATAATCATATCCAAGGACCAGTGGTGGGTTTCAAAATTTTTTGGAACCTCTTCTGTAGGTGTGGCCTGCTTTCCGGGTCCACTGGTGGAATCTCTTCTAACCGGTTCGGTAGATTTGACGAACCGGTTCTACCGAATAGGTGCAAATTGGTAGGAACCCACCTCTAGTGCAGGGAAACATGCACAGCCCCGCACACCCTATTTTGGCTGGCAGAGTACTGCAAGTCCTGTTCTATCTCAAAGAATTGACTTGTTTCAGTTATTTAGCCCATAATGAATCTGCTCTTACAATTAGGATGCTTCTTGACATTTAACCAGAATTTCCCTTCTTGTGTAATCTATGATTGTGGATCCTGCACTCTGAGATAATAGGAAACAGCTTTGTGTCTTTTTCTGCCACATCTCTGCAGATAGTTAAAAATGCTATCCTGCCCCCACCCAGTTTTGACAGTCTCATAAACTTAGTTTTCACTGCCTTCATCATCTTCATTGTTCTTCTCTACACTCGTTTCCAGATTTGGGAAGAATATTTCTCTCTCTTTTATTTTTCTCCAGCCAAACGTTGACTTCTATGGTGGCAACTTAAAATTGCAGTTCAGTCACTGCCAATTCCTCCTTGAGTCAGAAAATACAGGTAGACCTTAAACTTACAACCGTCTGAGCAACTGTTTGAACTTACAACGGCACTGATAAAACTGACTCTTCCTCACTTTTATAATCATTGCAACCTCCCCATGGTCACCTGGTCAAAATTTGGGTACTTGGTCCCCAACACAACTCCAGCATCCCAGGTTTATATTTTTATTTGGCATTTTTTTTCTGGTGCTTTTGGGTCAGTATTGACTTGTAATGCAGGCTGAAACATATGAAAGAGTAAGGTTCTACATTTAGGCAAGAAAAACCAAATTCACAGGTACAATATAGGTTGTACCTTGCTCAATGGTAGTAACTGTGAGAGGGATTTTGGAGTCCTAGTGGACAACCATTTAAATATGAACCAGCAGTGTGCAGCAGCTGCCAAAAAAGCCATCACAGTTCTAGGCTACATAAACAGAGGGATAGAATCAAGATCACGTGAAGTGTTAATACCATTTTATAACGCCTTGGTGAGGCCACACTTGGAATAGTGCATTCAGTTCTGGTCACTACAATGTAGAAAAGATGTGGAGACTCTAGAAAGGGTGCAGAGAAGAGCAACAAAGATGATTAGGGGACTGGAGACTAAAACATATGAAGAACGGTTGCAGGAACTGGGTATGTCTAGTTTAATAGAAAGAAGGACTAGGGGGGACATGATAGCAGGGTTCCAATATCTCAAGATTTAGCAGTGGTTTGCCATTGCCTCATTCCTAGGGCTGTGAGAGAGGGATTGGCCCAAGACACGGGTGGGTTTCTGCCAGTTCTAACCTCTTCTATAGAAGAGGTTCCACAAATCTACTGTGCGATTTAGAACCGGTTCCAGCTCCCTCCCCCCACCCGTCCGCACATCATAAAGATGAAGAGCGAGAGGAGGAATTCTGGGACTTGAAGTCCACAAGTCTTAAAGCTGTCAAGTTTGAACACACCTGGGTTTTTTTTTCTAAAGGGTTAGGGGTGCAAGGGTCTTGTAACTTGACAGCTTTAAGACTTGCGTGCTTCAAATGCCAGAGTTTCTGAGCCAACATTTTGGTTGCTAAGCAAGAGCGTTGTTAAGTGAGTTTCACCACATTTTACAAATTGGCCACACCCATCCAGTCACATGGCTGGCAAGCCGTTCCCACCTGGTCACATGGCCAGTAAGCCACTCCCACAAAACAGGCCACACCCACAGAAGAGGTTCTAAAAAATTTTGAAACCCACACTGGCCCAAGGTCACCCAGATGGCTGTATGCCTAAGGCAAAACTAGAACTCCCAGACTGCCAGGGATGAAAAGCAATTATTTTATCTCAGGTTACATAAAGAATTGTGGGTTTACATTACTCTAAGATTTTGAAATAAGTGGAAGGAGAAACCTAGATTACAAAAATACCATTCACCGGGTCTCTCCACACTTTTCTCCTCTTGCAAATTATACTTATTCCCACCATATCTGTGCAGCATTTTTTAAAAGAAAAAAGAGTGACGTGTTTGGACATGCCAGCATAGCAACTATTTTTTTTTTCTTAAATGACTGGGAGGCATTGGGCTAAATAACTGAGTCAAATGGGGGAAATTGTCTCAGAAATTCTCAGCTATTGTGATGTATTTGCTCTTCTCTTCAAAAGAGAACAAAGACTTCACAGGAGCAAGGTGCAATTATGCAGGCAAAGATGTGTAGAAAGACAGTAGGATCTCACAGGTGTTTGGTTTAAAGGGGTTTTTATTGCTATGTTTACCAGATGGTTAGGAAACAATCACCGTGTTCAATGCAATGCAGAGCCCTATTTCTGGAATATTCCTTCCTTTGTCACACTTCTGTTTGTCTCCATCGGTGATTCAGTGTCATTGGTCAGCAATGTTGAGAGCAATGTGAGCTCAGCACATCAATCAAATAACAGAATAAAAGAGTTGCAAAGGACCTTGGAGGTCTTCTAGTCCAACCTCCTGCCTCAGGTAGGAAAACATATCCCATTTCAGACAAATGGTTGTCCAATCTCTTCTTTAAAACCTCCAGTGTTGGAGCACTCTCAACTTCTGGGGGCAAATCTTTCCACTGATTAATTGTTTTAACTGTCGTGAAAAGATTGCTTCTCTCCTTGATTAGTTTCCATCCATTGTTTCTCATCCTGCCTTCAGGTGCGTTGGAGAACAAATTGGCCCCTTCTTCCTTGTGATAGCCCCTCAAATATTGGAACACTGCTATCATGTCCTCCCTAGTCCTTCTTTTCATTAAACTAGACATACCCAATGCTTGCAGACTAGAGGATGAGAATATTATTAATTATTTTTTAAAAAAAATATTTAATGTTTGTAATGATCCAAATATTTCTATTTTATTTATTTATATCTTATCTTGGTTATTTTTATGCCTAACTCTTGCTTTTCTGTCTGTAAGACACTCCAAGCAGTTTGCCTCGATAAAAAATACAAATTGTAAAATAGAAAGATAAATATTAATGACTAAAGTCAAGTCAAATTTAAAACCTGGTACCATTAAAATCAAAGTATAGTTTGGCTAGAAACTCAGACATTAATAAAAGAGATAGAGTTTGGTCATTTTCCTAAATTCTGATAAGGGGTTCAAAATACACTGTAGAAGAAGGACAGGCAGAGCGTGGAGGTGGAGTCAAGAGAGGAATCAGCCTAGAACTGTGATAGCGAACCTATGCCATGTTTGCCACAGGTGGCACACGGAGCTGTGTCTGCAGGCACGCAATCCGTCACCCCAGCTGAGCTCCACCGTGCATACGCGCATGCCTCCAGTTGGCCAGGTGATTTTAAGATCTTTGTCGCACATGCGCGGGAGGCAGGACACATGCTGGAGACATGCGCGCATGTGCAGGGAGGGTGGGGGGAACACAGCCCCCCCCATTTTTAGTCCCAGGAGGCTGCAGGGAGGCCTGCTAGGCTCAAAATGGGGCGTGGGGAGTCGCATGCACAGGGGGGAATGGGGGCCAGGGTGGTGTTGCACACGCATGGCATTATGGATGTGGGCACACATGTGTGTGGTGTTGCACGCACATGCACGCTTTCGGCATGCGACGACAAAAAGGTTAGCCATCACAGGCCTAGAATCATTATATTCCCACAAAGGATCTAAGTTCAACCTCTCTTGAATTGCGTTCACTCTTTTCCAGTACCAATTGAGTGTTGACCATTAGTTGACTAGATTCTTGTGTATAGGCATGCACAATAAAGCAACTTAGCTGGACATGATTCTTCATGCTTGACATATATTCCTTGGGGAGGGGGAGTACCATATTTTTCAGAGTATAAGACGCACCTTTTTCCCTCAAAAACGAGGGTGAAATCAGGGTGCGTCTTATACCCTGATTACAGCATTTTTGACCTACCGAAATCCTTCCCCTTTTGCAAAAATGGACGTGCAGAGGGTTTGGGAGGCTTGCAAAGTGCTCCTGGGGGCTGAGGAGAGCAAAAAAGGCCTGTTTTTTGCTCGTTTTTGCCCCCTCCCAGCCCCCCAGGAGCACCCTACAAGCCTCCCAAAGCTCTGCATGCCCCCCCCCCTTTTTTTTTTTTGCAAAAAAAAGGAGGCGTGCAGAGGGTTTGGGAGGCCTGCAGAGTACAAAAACGTTTTTTTAAATTTACCTCTTCAAAATCATGGTGCTCCTCATACTCCAGTGCGTCTTATTGTCCAAAAAAATATGGTACTTACCATTTGCCTGAAAGCTCCATAGGAGTTCATCCTCTCCTGCAAATTAAATAGGTAAGTTTAACGATAGCTTCAAGGTTGTCACAGAAACATCACTTTTCTTTGATATAATTATTTCCCCCCTGCAGGCAGGAGAAATAGGCAAAGGAAACAGCAACACTTTCCCCAAAGTCAGTTAATAACTTTATAATGAGGTCAGACCTTCACTCAGGATGGTTCATTACAAATCTTATTCAATCTCTGACTTCCAAAGCCCTCAATGGCCAGGTTTTCCACTCAAAAACAAGGCACCTCTTAAAAGGTTTAAAACAGAATTCTAGAATATATTTGTCATAACACGATTAATAATTTAATCAAATATCCTGCAATTTAAAACATGTGTTTAAGTTGTTTCTAGAATGAATATACAGCATTCAAATAAAGTATTGTTGAACATAATATAATAAAGTCACAAAACCAGTCAGCTAAGATTAATGATCTTATTAATGATCGTATCTACAGCAGGGGTGTCCAACTTCTTCAATCTTACGACAGGTGGGCTTCAACTCCCAGAATTCCCCAGCAAGCCATACTGTGGAATTCTGGGAGTTGAAGTCCAGCAGTCTTAAAGTGGCCAAGATTGGACATCTCTGGTTAGAGGTTCTCCTTATGAGTCACATCAACCAAATGTTACCTCATAACTGAAGTAACAGGTGAAATTGAAATGGTTCCTTGTTGTATTTATGTGCTCTTCGGTCTCCACCAAAGAAAAGTGTGTTCCTTTTTCTTTTGTAAAGAGTTTAATCCTAAATAAAGAATAATTTCTTGAAACTCAGAAAAAGTGGCAAGCTGAGGAATTGGAATGTATAGATTTCAAGATGCTGCTAAGTGATCATTCTTAGCATCCTTCATTATTTGCTAAAGTCTTCTGGGAAATATGGTCCAATATGGAGGACCACACCCAGAAATGAGGTTGGAGGGGCAAAGGGGTGAATTCTCACTAAATTTCATTTAATCCCTCCTCTATTTTTTTTCTGATTAAATGATTAATCAGGCTGGTTCAAACAAGCTACCTATTCTTTGGCCATCCTGACAAGACTTGGACTAGCTTACAGATCTGACCCCTTCTTTGCATTAAGACCTATTGCAACTTTTTTCCCCTTCACTAAACCAGGGTGGACGTGGCCAGCGTGTGACGTATCAGGCCCACGAACCACGAGTTTGACCCTCCTGGTCTAGTGGATAACTGTGTGGTTTCCCAAATGTTTCAGAATGGTCAAACAATCGGCAATGCGCTCTACATGGGGCAGCCCTTGAAGAGTATTCGGAGACTTCAACTCGTCCAGAATGCAGCCGCATGAGCGATTGTGGGTGCACCTCGGTACACCCACGTTACACCTATCCTCCGCGAGCTGCACTGGCTACCGATCGGTCTCCAGATACGCTTCAAAGTGCTAGTCGTAACTTATAAAGCCCTTCATGGTATTGGACCTGGGTACTTGAGAGACCGCCTGCTGCCAATTACCTCCCAAAGACCCGTCAGATCTCACAGGGTTGGCCTCCTCCGGGTTCCATCCACCAGCCAATGCCATCTGGCTACTACCCGGGGGAGGGCCTTCTCTGTAGCAGCTCCGGCCCTTTGGAATGAACTCACCCCCGAGATCCAGACCCTCACCTCTCTCCAGGCCTTCCGGAAAGCCATCAAAACCTGGCTGTGCCGGCAGGCCTGGGGTTGATGAGTTCCCCTCCCCTCTCGACTTGTATGGCTGTGTGATTTTCATGTATTTTAATTATGTGTACTGTTGTTTATGTTCCCTTTCCCCCCTGAGTTGTTCGCCGCCCTGAGTCCCTCCTGGAGAAGGGCGGCATACAAATAAACCAAATACAAATACAAATACAACTCCAAATCTCAACCAACAAATGCTCTGTCTTACACATTGGCAAAAAAAAATCAGAACATCAAATACAAACTGGGCGGATCCGACCTCGTTGACGACCCTCACTCTGTCAAGGACCTTGGAGTACTCATCTCAAATGATCTTAAGTGTCGGAGCTCACTGTAACAGCATTGCCAAAAAGGCATTAAGAGTTGTTAACCTAATCTTGTGAAGCTTCTTCTCCGGTAATATTGAACTGCAAACTAGGGCATACAATACCTTTGCTAGACCAATTCTCGAATACAGCTCATCTCCCTGGAATCCGCACTTTATATCGAATATTAATACAATTGAGAGAGTCCAGAAGTATTTCACAAGAAGAATACTTCACTCCCCTACTCACAACAGAATACCTTATGCCACCAGGCTTGAAATTTTGGGCTTGGAAAACCTAGAACTACGCCGCCTACAGTCTGACCTAAGCATAATACACAAAATTATCCACTACAACGTCCTACCTGTCAATGACTACTTCAGCTTCAACCACAATAATACACGAGCAGACAACTGACTCTGTTGTTACATCCCCAATTTTTTACCTAAGACTGTCTACTGTCGACCTGACCCCATTCCTAAGAGGTCTGCATAAGTGCACCAGCGTGCCTACTGTCCCTGTTCTACTGTCTCCATTTATTTGTACCTATTTACTGTGTTCATATTTATGTTTATACTTATACCTGTTATCTTTTACATGTTTGGCAAACTAAATAAATAAATAAATAATGTGCTGCTGCAGGGACAGCTGTATGGTTTAGAATTGTGGCATATTATATATATATATATATATATATATATATATATATATATATATATATATATATATATATATATGTGTGTGTGTGTGTGTGTGTGTGTGTGTGTGTGTGTGTGTGTGTGTGTGTGTGTGTGTGTGTGTGTGTGTGTGTTATATTTGTGCTGATAAATAAATAAAGGGAGACTAGTATAGATCTATTTCAAGCTATTTAGCTCTCATCAGCTAGCCATACCCGTGACACAAGGGTATGGCTAGCTGATGAGAGCTAAATAGCTTGTAATAGATCTATACTAGTCTCCCTTTATTTATTTATCAGCACAAATATAACAAATGTAACAAAAAAGCAACAGTAAAAAATATTGGGTTTCTGTCTGGATGGTCTCTTGTGACGAGCCGAAGGACAGAGAATGGAAGTGTGACCTTCCTCCCATATTTGGGCATACCAGGGGTTGTGACTTTAAATATATATATAGCAAAATGTAAAATACAGGTGCAAATAAAGATAACAGGGAAGGAGAAAAGAGGAGAAGAAGTGTGGGTTAAAGAGGGGGGGGGGGAAGCATTAGGTTCACCTGCTTGAGCAGGGGGCTGGACTAGAAGACCTCCAAGGTCCCTTCCAGCTCATTCTATTCTATTCTATTTGAAAAATGCCTTATTGGTTTTAGGTCACCCTTGTCTAGAAAAAAAAGACATTGTGCTTTTTGAGATTTGCAAGATGAAAGCTCCCTCTACTGGTTCAAAATTTGATTTCTTTTTCAGCTGAAAGAGAAAGCGGGACGGGGGGGGGGGAGAGAGATACAACAAATAATAAAACTTCAAAACCGATATTTAGGGGGTTCACTTACCATTAACAAGGCAGGTGAAAGTTTCTTTTCTGATTCACAAAACATTTCATCAGGATTTTGGACTTGACCCGAATGTCTGACCAGATCCAGGCTGCATAAATTCAAAAGACTACTAAATGGTAGTTCTCACTTAACAAATTGTCTCACTTAGCAGCATACATTTGGGGCTCAATTATGGTCACAGATCGAGGGCTATCTGAACTTCCCATTCCAAACTTGAGGTAGTTCCGAGAGGCTTCTACGTCCAATGTTTGGGTGACATGGAAACCATGGCAAATGTTGAATTTTTAAAAACCAGTTTTCTCAGACTTCCTTCCAGAAGCTTCCAGACTATCCTGCCGCTTAGGGCCCTGCTGGGAATCTGGAGGGCATTAGTTGGGAAAGATGAGATGTGTGGGATCTAATTAATCTGTGGGTAGAATTATAGTTTAATATTGCACAGATAAAACATTTCAACTTGAGCCAACCACGTCTCTCTTTTCCTTCGGTTATATCAACTATGCGAAGTTAACCAGAATTAAATTTGATTATGGTTGCATTCACATAATCTGCTAAAGAAAAAAGATTGGTTGATGAAGACGCACGGGTTTTTAACTAGTCACCAACCTTTCAGACTTCAGGGACCACTAAATTCATAATTTTAAATCCCATGGACCACTAATATGAATTAGTGACGGGATGGGGTCCTTCAGGCACTTAGCTTGGCCGCCTGTTAGCGGAGAGAAGCACCTGTGGTCAACCTTAGGTTTACTGTCCATTGAAGATAGGAATCTCAAATATGGCCAAGAATGAATGTTTGTCTTGCAGCCAGCCCAGGTGCTAAATTGGCCCCCTGCAAACTGTGTTTTTTGAGGAGTCCGGCTGAAGTTTCACTCATTGCTCATTGAAGAGTTTGGATTCCCAGGGAGAGAGGGAAGGAAGGGCTGGAGCTACTAAACAGGCAGCCAAGCTAAGTGCCTGAAGGACCCCATCCTGTCAGCGAGCGGGAATAATTGCTTCAGCGGACCATATCCAGCCCAGGGCCCGCAATTTGAGGGTCCCTGATTTAGTGCAATATAAAAAAATGCAAAAATGCAAAGATTTTTCTGCGGGCCACCAAAATTTTCTCGCAGACCACCAGTGGTCCATGGCCCACCAGTTGGTGACCACTGAACTAGTCTTAGATTAATTCTGTTGTTGCTGAATTTGGAGCTTCTGTTGTGGAAGATTTATAAAAAATCCAAACCTACAGCATAATCAAGTTTTATTGTGTCATTAAATTCCAGTTTGCATAAATCAGCATTTGATTGAAGTGATTTATAGATGCATAAATTAAAAAAAAAACATAAATCAGATGGTAACCTCAAAGCTTTCGTTAAAGAACAAGAGAGTCTGTGGTTTGCATATTCTCCTTAACTTTTTTTGTCTTGGTGCCTTGTTAGAACAAAACTAATATCCAATATATAGAAATTAAGTGTTGTGGTTTAAAATAAATTCTAAGCTAATGCTAAAATAACCAGTTATAAATCCTGGATTGTTTTTTTGACTTCTTTAATAAATGGCAACTTATTTTAAACTGTTATATGTGATTTCCATATCATATGTAACTTAAGTGAATCAAATCAGCTCAAGCAAAAAGGAATTCTAATTTATTCTTTATTTAGTCATGTAGGAGAAGGAATAACAGAGATGGGAGGGACTTAGATATCTCCTAGTCCACCCTCCTGCTCAAACAGGAAACCCTATACCATTTCAGACAAATGGTGGTTCAATCTCTTCTTTAAAATCTCAAGTGCTGGAGCATCCACAACTTCTGGACACAAGTCATTGTGCTGATTAATTTATTCTGTCAGGAAATTTCTTCTTAGTTTTAGGTTGCTTCTCTCATTGATTAGTTTCCATCCATTGCTTCTTGTCCTGCTCTCAGGAGGTTTGGGGAATAGTTTGACCCTCCCTCTTCCTTGTGGCAGCCCCTCAAATATTGGAACACTGCTATCATGTCACCCCATGTCCTTCTTTTCACTGAACTAGACATATCCAGTTCCTGCAACCGCTTGTAGGAAGTTATCACCCAGCCCTCTCCCAGAAAAATGCAATATCCTAGGAAATATTGAAAAGGCAGAATATTTATCTGGATGTGAAAGGAAAGAAACATGTTTTAAAAGACAGAATAGCTGCCTGTAGCTTCCTGCCCATCCCCACTTTGTCAATGGGCCATTAAGAAGGCCAAGCTGGTCCCTTTACATAATAAAGACTTCTCCACTTCAGCTCCAGGGGAATGGGATTAAGGCATGATAATATTGGCACTTTTCCCAACTCACCACATGGCATCTGAGAACTCAACCAAACCTGGATTCAAAACGCAGCCTAGAGAGTTGCCCCTACATGGCTCCATGGAAGTCTGACAACCAATCAGAATACAAGCTCAAGATCAAAGGCCAGAGAGGGCATAAAACCAGGGACTCAGCTTCTCTTCCTCCTTTTCCTTCCCTTCTCTTCTCCACCAACATTGAAGCATGTGATCACCTTTTCTGTTCAGGACTCAAGCCATGTGGTCCTGTCCACCAATAAACCATCTTTCCAAGCAACCTCCATGTCTCCAGTGTCTTTTTCCCCACTTGGAGCCGAACCCAGAAGGACATTTCTTACATCACGTTCTTCATATGTTTTAGCCTCCAGTCCCCTAATCATTTTTGTTGCTCTTCACTGTATTCTTTCTAGCATCTCAACATCTTTTTATATCAGTAACTAAACCTAGATGCAATATTCCAAGTATAGTTTTACAAAGGCATTATGAAATGGTATGCTTCACATGACCTTGATTCTATCCTTCTGTCAATGCAGCCTAGGACTGTGTTGGGTTTTTTTTTTTGGCAGCTGCTGCACACTGCTGGCTCATATTTAAATGGTTGTCCACTAGGACTCCAAGATCCCTCTCCTAGTTACTACTATTGAGCCAGGTACCACCTATTCTATACCTGTGTGTGTGTCTTTGGCTTCTCTCCAGCTACAAGCAAGAAAATCTTACTAGTAATTTTCAGCTTACAGTATTCAAATATTATCTGAGGGAAGCTTCAAGGTACTTAGAAAGAACCCAGAAATACAGTGACTGAGAACAAATGCAACAGAGGCAGGATGAGGAGCAGCAGTGAGGAGGAGCCTCTTTGCCTGCTGTATTGTTTTCTGGCTAAAAGTTTGGTTTTAGTGGTTAAGGCACCAGGGTAAAAAAAAACAAAAAAAAAAACAGGAGACTGTGAGTTGTAGTCCTGCACAAAAGTCCAGCTGGATAATTTTGGGCCAGTCACTCTCTCTCATCCTATAATGTCAGGCTCGGGGGACAAGCATAATCATGATGATGACAATGTTGATGATAATGATGGTGGTGGTGGTGAAAGAGGATGAGAAGAAGGAAGAAGGAAAAGGAAGAAAGGAGAAGGAAAAGAAGGGATGGGAAGGGAAGGGAAAGGAAAGATAAGGAAGGAGGGAGGGAGGGAAGGAAGGAAGAGGAAGGAAGGAAGGAAGAAAAAGAAAGAAAGAAAGAAAGAAAAGGAAAGTGGAAATGAAGGAAGAAGAGAGGAAGGAAGAAAGAAAGCGAAAGAAAGAAAGAAGGAAGGAAGGAAGGGGAAGGAGGAAGGAAGAAAAATTAAGAAAAAGAAAGAATGAATGAAAGAAAGAGGGAGGGAGGAAGGAAAAGAAAGAAAGAAAAAGAAAGTGGAAAGGAAGGAAGAAGAGAGGAAGGAAGAAAGAAAGCAAAAGAAAGGAAGGAAGGAAGGAAGAGAGGAAGGGAAAGGAGGAAGGAAGGAAAAAGAATTAAGAAAAAGAAAAAATGAATGAAAGAAAGAGGGAGGGAGGGAGGGAGGGAGGGAGGGAAGAAGGAAGGAAAGGGATGACACTTTCTGAGTAATCAAGGATGGGTATGTAGTATGGCTGTCCATGTTCGAAGGTAAAATATAATTGAGAGCAAAGTTGCATACACAAACACCTGTCAAGGATACCTTAGGCCATGGGCATCTTTTCCTAGAAATTGCACCTCACCTGTGGAAAGCCGTCTTGCAAGACCAGGAAAACAGATCCCTAAATTGATGGTGTTTCCAACTGGTATTACGGGAATGCTTAGCTGTGCCGCAGATCAGATTTTGTATTTCACATCTGAATTATTGCATGGCACTAGTGAGTAACCTATCACCTGAGTGTTAGGGATGAGTGTAGTAAAAATGGAGAACATGATAATTTTATATCAAATGCAGATTAAAGAGTAGCAGCTATGCTTGCTAAAGCAGTGGTCACCAACCGGTGGTCTGCGAGAAAAATTGGGTGGTCCGCAGAAAAATTATTTGCAATTTTTATATTAAATCAGGGGTCCCCAAACTATGGCCCCTGGGATGGATACATTCAATGAAAGCTTGTGTTGCTGCAGAGAGTCTCCCCATTTGGGGTCCTTTTGTGCGGGTCAGAGAGGGGCATAAGTTCCAACTTGTGGGCTGCTTCAACCTCATGGTGGGGGGCTTTGGGAGAAGGCTGGCGGAAAGTGCTGTTGGTAGCAAAGAGCTGGAGGAACTTCTTCCAGTGGGACTGCATCAAGGCTTGGAACTGGCTGAACTTCTCAGCTTGATGAGCCTCCAGGCACCGGTACCTGGCTTTGCACTCCCGCTGGTTTTCCCTCTGCTTGGAAAGCCTATGCTCATAGCCCTCAGTGAGGTGCTTCTGCTGAGCCTCCTTCTTGGTCAGATCCAATTTGAACTGAGCTGTTTTGCCAACTCTTTCCCATGGTGGCTGCTTAGCTCCAACAACTGCTTCCCATTGGGGCCCTGAGGAGCCCAGGCGGGCAAGAAGGGGCCGGGAGGGGAAGAGCGAGTAGAGATCAGTGAGGTGCTCCTCGACGTGAGTGACATCAAGTTGGCCACAGTCACATGACTACCAAACCACGCCCATCCAGCCAGTCATTAGGCATATCATATTATTTTTATTTATTTATTAACCACATTTATATGCCGTCCAATCCCGAAGGACTCCGGGCGGCTAGTGGTCCGCGGGATTTAAAATTATGAATTTAGTGGCCCCTGAGGTCCAAACGGTTGGGGACCCCTGTGCTAAGGCATCGCATGCATAACCTAGGGAGAATTCTAAGGTCTACGAGAACTTGAAGTCAACTCAAAATTTTGCACCAGACAAAACCCTCTTACATCATGCCACATAAAACAACATCAGGCTGCAAGGAAGAACTACTCATAGCAGGTAATTTATCTCTTCGGGAACCTTAGCTTACTTGACAGATCTTCCCATTGAGAAATCTAAGAGTTCCCTAAAACACAATTGGGAAACCACCGCTATATCCCCCTGCACTTAACTTGGCTGTTATTTAAAGGAGAACCAAATATAATATTTCATTTAAACCCTTCCCCCTCCTGCTGAGCGGCAGAATTATGCCTCCAGTCTAGCATTTGAGGGAGAGTGGTGGGGGGGGGGGAGAGAAATGTAAAAACACACTGAGAAAGCTGAGAAAACCCCATGTAATATTTTGCTTGGCTTTCAGCCTGACGTTTGTAGTGAGAATGGGGGCTCCGTGGATGTGTTTCCCATTAACTTTTTTTTTTCTTATTTTAAAAGCTAGTTAAACTTCATTCATCCAACATCCGAAAAGAGAGAACTCAACGGTTTTATCAGTTTGAGACTGAACATCATTCAATTTCTTGGCTCAATTTGCACCCGGATTACCATTTCAGGGAGTGTAGTCATAACAACCTGATGTCTAGGGGACGCCCACCCGAATTTTGAATTCCTAGAGGACCACACCAGAAGGAGAAGGCAGGCTGTTCCTCTCCACAGAACAGGGGTGTCAAACTCGATTTCACTGAGAGCTGAATCAGTATTGTGTTTGACCTGGGGGGGGCTGGGGTGAATGTGGCTGGGTGGGCGTGGCCAGCTCAACATCACTTGTGTCATGGCCCCAAGTGTTCTGCCAGTGGAAATGGGCTCCTGAGCTCCATTTTCGGCTGCGACGGCCTCCTGCAACCATCTGCCAGTGAAAATGGGGCTCAGGAGGGCACCTGCGCCGCTTGTGAGCTCAGTTTTCAGCTGCAACAGCCTCTTGAAACCCTTTGCAGCCCTCTTGAGCTCCGTTTTTGCTGGCAGAGGCACTGCGGGCTGATCTTTCGCTGTTTCCAGGGCGGCCCTGTGGGCCAGATCTAAAAGCCCTGTGGGTCGGATCTGGCCCACGGGCCTTGAGTTTGACACCCCTGCCATAGACAGAATAACAGAGTTGGAAGAGAACTTGGAGGTCTTATAGTTCACTGGTCCCCAACCTTTTGGGTGCCAGGGAACAGTTCTGTGGAGAGATGGTTTCCTGAGGACCAGAGGGGTTCTGGCTTCATGTGCTGCCTTCATCCCGCACGTGCATAGATGGGGCTTTGCTTGTTTATGCAGCCAGGTCTCTAGCATGCTGTATCGGCCAGTATCGGTCAGCAGCCTGGCAGTTGAGGGACCCCTGTTCTACCCCAACCCCCTGCTGAAGCAGGAGACCCTATGCTCCTAATGGTGAACCTATGGCACAGGTGCCAGAAGTGACACACAGAGCCCACTCTGTGGGCATGTGCACTATCACCAGTGTCCATGTGTGTGCCAGAGCATCAAAAAACCAAACACCAGGTGGCCAGCAAGCGCATGCACACAGGCCAGCTTGTCTTTGGGTTTCTGGTGCTATGCGCATTCCAGTTTGAGCACTTGGTGCCAAAAAGGTCCGCCATCACTGCCCTATACCATTCCAGACCAGTGGTGATCCACTATTTCCTTAAAAGCCTCCAGTGATAAATCACCTACAACTTCTGAAGGCAAGCCGTTCCACTAAAACAATGCTATAGGGCCAGGATGGCGAACCTATGGCACGCGTGCCACAGGTGGCACACGGAGCCATTTGGCAGGGCACGTGAGGTGTTACCCTGTCGGCTGAGTTCAGCCTTTTTTAAAGCCATTTTTCACTCTCCCCAGGATCCAGAGGCTTTATAGGAGACTGGGGAGGGTGAAAAGAGCCTCCCCACCCCCGGAGGACCTCCAGAGGCTTCAGGAGCTTCCCTGAAGCCTCCAGAGCACAAAAAAGCAGCCCTATGGGCAAACCGGAAGTTTGGGAACAGATTTCCGGTTTGCTCGTAGGGTCGGTTTAAGCCCTCCGGAGCCTTCGGGGACCTTCAGGAGGCAAACCTCGTAGGGTTTTTTTTAAGTCCTCCAAATGCTTCAAGGAAGCCTCCTGAAAGTCCCTGAAGCCTCCGGAGCGCTTAAACTGACCCTACGAGCAAACCGGAAGTGACTTCATTTAAGCCTCCAGAGGGCCTCGGGGGGGGAGAGGCTGTTTTCGCCCTCCCCAGGTTCCTATAAAGCCTCTGGAGCCTGGGGAGGGTGAAAAAAGCATGGGAAAATGGGAGGGGGAGCGCCTCTCATGCGTGCATGCACACGGGGGGTGGGGGGGCATGTGTTGCATTATGGGTGCGGCACGCCCACGTATGACCCCCCCTGCACCCCCCCACTTATGGCACCCAAGCCAAAAAAGGTTTGCCATCTATAGGGCATTGTACACCAGAATAACTAGACACAAGGACAGTTTTTTCCTCCATGCCATCAGTCTACTAAACAATAAATTCCCACAACACTGTCAAACTATTTAGTAAGACTGTATTAATATCGTTCTTTCTCATCTTTCCTATTGCCTATTTCCTTTTCCACTTATGACTGTTGCTTGTATCTTTACAATTTATATTGTTTTATTTAGTTTCCTAGTATGATTTATGCTGATTGCTTATTTAGTATCCTATGCCTATCACTTAAGTGTTGTATCTTATGACTTATGATGAATGTATTTTTACGATGACTATGATCATGATGTATCACTCACAGCTTTTATGTACACTGAGAGCTTCTGCACCGAAAACGAAGTCCTTGTCTGTCCAATCATACTTGGCCAATAAAGAATTTTATTCTGTTCTGTTCTATTCTAATTGTTTTCACTGTCAAGAAGTTTTTCCTTATTTCTAGATTGGACCATTATGAGCTGGTCAACAGTGTATGTGTTACCAAAAAGCACACCGTATTTTTCGGAGTATAAGACGTACCTTTTTTCCGCAAAAAAGAGGCTGAAAATCTGGGTGTGTCTTATACACCGAATACAGCATCTTTTTGCCTCCTGAAGCCCCGGTCTCTCACCAAAATGGCCATGCATACCCTTATGGAGGCTTTCATAGAGCTCCTGGGGGCTGGAGGGTGGATATGAGCAAAAAAACAGCCAGTTTTTTTGCCCCCCCCCCCCCAGCAGCACTCTATAAGCCTTCATAAGGCTATGCATGTAAATTTTTTGACGAAAAACAGGCCAGTTTTGGGTAGTTTTTTGCCCCCCACCGGAGCACTCTGCAAGCCCCCCCCCCCAAGGCTATTCATGCCTCTTTTTTAAAAAAAATGGGCCTGTTTTCAGGAGGTTTGCAGAATGCAAAAACTTTTTTTCCCCTTTTTGGAAAGCTCTTTAACTGATTGATGAGAATTAGATTGATCAAGTGCTGTGCCAGCAGAAACAAAGTCTTAGGTGCTGCAGGTTGTCAGTGATTTCCTTCTCCAGCACATGGACAAATACACCAGGAAACATCTACCTACCTATCTACTGTATTTCTCTCTCTCCCTTCCCTCCTTCTATCTACCTACGTACCTACCTACTCTCTCTCCCTACCTATCTACTGTATTTCTCTCTCTCTCTCTCTCTCTCCCTCTACCTACCCATCTACTCTCTCTCTCCCTACCTATCTACTGTATTTCTCTCTCCCCCCCCTCTATCTACCTAGTACCTACCTACTCTCTCTCTCTCTCTACCTATCTACTGTATTTCTCTATTTCTCTCTCTATCCCTCTACCTATCAACCTATCTATTCTCTCTCCCTACCTATCTATTTCTCTCTCTCTCTCTCTATTTATCGCCCTCTATCCCTCTACCTACCTACCTACACCCTCTCTCTCTCCCTACCTACTTACTGTGTGTGTATGTGTGTGTGTGTGTGTATATATATATATATATATATATATATATATATATATATATATATATATATATATATATATATTTCTCTCTCTCTCTATCCCTTTATCTACCTACCTACCTAATTACTCTCTTTATCTCTCTACCTACCTACTGTATTTCTCTCTCTTTCTCTCCCTCTCTCTCCCTCTATCTACCTACCTAATTTTTTTTTAAATTTGCCTCTTCAAAACCTTGGTGCGTCTTATACCCCGGTGCATCTTATACTCCAAAAATACGGTACTTTTCCCTTCCTTGAATAGTTGTAGAAGATTTCTGTCCTCCAAAGAATATGAAGAACCAAATATAACTTTGCCTGGATTGCTCTTGGGATGTAGTGGGTGAATAAGATGGAATGACTTGCCTCCAGAAGTTGTGGGTGCATCATCACTGGAGGTTTTTAAGAAGAAATTGGACAGTCATTTGTCTGAAACAATATAAGGTTTCCTGCTTGAGCAGGGGGTTGGGCCAGAAGACCTCTAAGGGCAATCCCAACCCCATATTCTTATACATGCTGTATGTTCACCAGAGGTGGTATTTTGTTAGTTTGCACTGGTTCAGTCGAACCGGTAGTGGCGGCAGTGCTGATGTCATCACGGGTTCGGCCGAACCAGTAGCGAAGAAAATAGGATTTTGTGTCTGATGTTCACATATCCATACTGGAATTAATGTTGTAGAGGGACATATGCATAGGTGGTATTCTACCGGTAGTGGAAATTGTGGGTGGCCACGCCCACCCTCCCCAGCTCTACGGCATCCCATTTAGGCCCTTTTTTCGCCAAAAGTGCATGCGCAGAAGGCTCACATTCGCAAACTGGTAGGGAAGGGAATACCACCCCTGGGCATATGGATGTTTATTTGATTGATTGATTGATTGATTGATTTTATTTCTCAATCACGTAAAAACCGCGGGACATTGACAGAGTTTAGTGTCCTCCCCAGGAGGTTTAAATTCTCAAATCTGCACAACGCAGTGATAAAAGTGAACAGCACAGGAATATACAAAAGTACACAGTATAAAAACTGTGGAGAATGGAACAGTTAAGAAATAAGCATGCAGCTTCACAAAAACCAATTGTGTTCTCAATACATTGCAAAAGAGAGAACACAAGTGCAATTCCATATCAATGCTGACAATTTTGGTGATTTCCTTACTGGTTGCACTTTGCAAATCGCAGTTGTGACCACAATTTCTTGGTCCTGGCCTTAAGAAGACTATTCCTATAATGCCAAACATTGTTCTAAGCTAAGGTTTTATTGGGATCTATTATAATATTTCTTGAGAGACAGAATGAGTCTCGGGAGCGCATCTGTCAGGAGCAATGAATAAATATTTTCTGCCCGCTGAACAAATTGTAACCCTGTTCTATTTCTGCTCCTGCCATGAGGCAGATTTTATTTATTTTATTTTTTGTAGGAAACTTGTCACAGAATCCTTGCAGCCATCCAGTTCCCTCTCAAAAGCACTTTCCCCATTCATTTCAGATATTTTCTTGAGGGTCAAACCTCCTTTTTCTCAAGGCCTCTGTAACCTTACAACAAATGCAGACTCGGGGGAAACGGGACAGCCATAGAGCCAAATCTAAGCCTTTATCTGAAGCTGGCTTCTTCGGCATTGGGTTACAAAAAAAAAAGGCTAAACATTTCTACCCCCAAAGGGAATTTACATAGTGAAAGATACATGAGAAATTAATTCAGATCAATTCACCAAAGGAATTCTTCCTTTGGCAGACAAGGGACTATGCAAAAACTGTGGGAATGCTGTCGATTGCATTCCAGATTCTGAAAAAACTATAGTTTCCAGACAGCATAATATGAAGTATGTAGCCAATTTTCTGATAGCTTTATGTCACCATGGTCACGACTGCACGGAGAGCTTATTCCCCTGGGAATTCTTATTCTTAAAAAAAGCGTTTTGGAATCTCGAGAGGGTGGAGAGATTTGGGGTGTGGGGTCTTTGGTGTTCTCTGCGCTCGGCTGTTTCTCGTAGGCGTTTCATTACCCAATTAGGTAACGTGGCACGACATAACCGTGAATGTCAAAAGCGCGCCGACAAAACCGCGGCGCTAAAACCGCGATGTCAAAAGCGCGCCAACAACAGCGCGCCGACAACAGCGCGCCGACAGAAGCGCGATTTAAGTTAAGGTAAGGTTTAGGGTTAGGGTTAGGGTTAGGGTTAAGGTTAGGGTTAGGGTTAGGTTTAGGGTTAGGGTTAGGTTTAGGGTTATTTTTAGGGTTATGTTACAGCGCGCTTCTGTCGGCGCGCTGTTGTCAGCGCGCTTCAGCGCTCATTCGTCTCCGCGGTTTTGACAGCGTGGTTTTGTCACCGTGCTTTAGTCACACACGCTTTTATCATAAGCGCATTTGTGGTGGAACCATTAGGTAACACGATCAATGCATCATGGGGTACAGAAAGCAGTTCAGACTTGTCTTGACAGTGGAGACAACAGGTATCTGAATGGTTATGTTAGTCTTTCAGACTTGTCAGCTCTTAGGAGGTGGACCAAGATTGGGTAGAAGAGAGAGAGAGAGAGAGAGAGAGAGTGAATGACTGACCTAAAGTGAAGAGTGAGAAGGGTCCATAAAAAGGCAAGATGCTCAATAATGAAACAGAAGGTCAGGCCTGCAGCCATCTTTTCTTTGGGATCTTTCTATTATTCTACTATGCATTAGATACACTTTCTATTATTCTACTATGCATTTTCTATTGTGGGAAAATTGGGGGGGTAGGGGTGGAGTTGTAGGAGTGAGATGCAATGCAGCCAAAACAAAATTCCTTTCTAGAAAGCCAAGGTCATCCTTTGTCGTTGCACCTCTTCACCTGACCGGAACTGGATGGGTGGACCTGCCAGCATGGCAGTGGGAGATTGGACCATGTGATGAACTTGTGGGTGTGGGGAAAAGATCTTGAACTTTCAACTGGGTGGGGAAAACCATGAAGCTTTCAGATTCAGGTTTTCCCAGATGTGCCAACGTGGCTCTCTTAAAAAATTAGAACTTTGAGCAATACTTTGCCTTGGACTCTGATTTAGTCTTGGATGCTATTTGGAACCCTGACACAGAAAGCATAACATCATGGCACACAACCTGCAATTCATGTATTTTTAGATGAATTACATCAGGATGCAAAAATATGAGTGTAGAGCCTACCTTAATGTAGGTTATAATTTTGCATAATCTTTGCTTGTTGAAAAGATCCATTGGTGGAATCATAAAGTCATAGAACATAGAATCATAGGGCTGGAAGCAATCTCAGGGGTCTTCTTGTTCAACTCCCTATTCCAAGCCTAAGAGCTTATACCAGGGGTGAAATTCAGCAGGTTCTGATTTTGAGTAGTTCGGAGAACCGGCAAAGACCACCTCTGGCTGGCCCCAGAGTGGGGTGGAATGAGGATTTTGCAGTATCCTTCCCCTGGAGTGGGGCGGGAATGGGGATTTTGCAATATCCTTCCCCCAGAAGTGGGGTGGGAATGGAGATTTTGCAGTATCCTTCTCCTGCAGTGGAGAGGGAATGGAGATTTTGCAATATCATTCCCCCAGGAGTGGGAGGGAATGGAGATTTTGCAATATCCTTCCTCTGGAGTGGGGAGGGAATGGGGATTTTGCAGTATCCTTCCCGTGGAGTGGAGAGATAATTGAGATTTTGCAATATCCTTCCTCTAGGAGTGGGGAGAGAAGGGAGATTTTGCAGTATCCTTCCACTGGAGTGGGGAAGGAATGGAGATTTTGCAGTATCCTTCCTTGCCACACCCACCAAGCCACACCCACAGAACCAGTAGTAAAAAAAATGAATTTCCTCCCCTACATTTCTGTGTGCTTGAGGGATTTTAAGGAGAGAAATCAGGTTTGTTATGCCTTGCAGATTAAGGAGGTTATTATTCCCCTTCCAGGCACGCAGTGGCTCGGGGGCTAAGATGCGGAGCTTGTCGATCAGAAAGGTCGGCAGTTCAGCGGCTCGAATCCCTAGCACCACGTAACGGAGTGAGCTCCCATTACTTGTCCCAGCTTCTGCAAGCTAGCAGTTCGAAAGCATGTAAAAATGCAAGTAGAAAAATAGGAACCACCTTTGGTGGGAAGGTAACAGCGTTCCGTGCGCCTTCAGCATTTAGTCATGCCAGCCAAATGACTACGAAGACGTCTTCAGACAGTGCTGGCTCTTCGGCTTTGAAATGGAGATGAGCACTGCCCCCTAGAGTCGAGAATGACTAGCACATATGTGCGAGGGGACCCTTTACATTTACCTATTCCCCTTCCAGATTCTTGGATGCAGAGATTCTATGTGTTTATGTGTCAAGCATTCTTGAGCCTGGGAATTAGATTTGATAGCTGGCCATTTTCCCCCTAGTACAAGGTTCTCTTTGTTTTCTGGAATCCAGATTTAGAGGTCCTTTTTCTCTTATCCAGCTGATAGGTAGGAAGTTCTGGGAACAGGCAGGAAAGACACTTGATCCATCCACTTCACCATATCTCAGATCAATTCTCACGGAGGAAGTTCTCATCAGAAACCGTTCCAGAAGATGGTATCTTTCCTGAAGGACTTGTCAACACAGCCTCAACCTTCAATCATGCCTTATTTATGTTCACTCTACACCCAACCAATTATATTATTTTCTTACTGGTGGTGCTTATCCCCAGGCAAGCAATAATGTTTATCATCAGCAAACAATGAATGTATGTGCGGTATCAAAATAAAATCTCTGGGTTGGATGTATTTGAAATGTTGTTTTAATCCAGAATTAAATATGGTATTAATTTATTGGTCCATAATCACCTTTCAGGGAAACTTATCCTCCGTGATCTGACATCAGGATGTCTAATATTTGTACTACTTCTAACTACATAGTAATTGGCTGTGACAGGTCCTGACAGTTTTGAGGATTATTATTCCTGTAGTATTCTGGATTTTTTTGTTTTCTGATTGGATCAGTTTGGGTTCTTGTTGTACACTGTCATGCATTCATATAGAATGAGGCCACATATAAATAAATGATCTTTTGAGAAATTTGGAAATGCATCCAATTGCGCCAGGGGGCGAAATGAAATACGTGGTTGCCATTTTTAGTGGCAGCTGTGTGCATGTTTGATTGTACAAATCTTGACGGTTCATAAAATCCACTCTATCTTGAACCTTCTCACGGGTTCACCAAACACCCCCCGGTTTCAAATTCTCTATTTGTTTGCTGGAAATCACGTTGCTCATGTCACTTGCTCAGTGATATTGTGATATCAGTACAGCAGCACCGGTGTGATTGTTACAGTTTGAGACTGATATGTACTTTGAGAAATAAAATCAAATACAGTTTGTGCCCTTCGCTGCATGCTGATGAGACAGGTGACTTCAGAATAAATTGATCAGAATCAAGATCATGTGAAGTGTTAATACCACTTTATAAGGCCTTGGTAAGACCACACTTGGAATCCTGCATCCAGTTTTGGTTGCCACGATGTAGAAAAGATGTGGAGACTCTAGAAAGAGTGCAGAGAAGAGCAACAAAGATGGTTAGGGGACTGGAGGCTAAAGCATATGAAGAACGGTTGCTGGAACTGGGTATGTCTAGTCTAGTCTGATGAAAAGAAGGACTAAGGGTGATATGATAGCAGTGTTCCAATATCTCAGGGGTTGCCACAAAGAAGAGGGAGTCAAGCTATTCTCCAAAGCACATGAGGGTAGAACAAGAAGCAATGGGTGGAAACTAATCAAAGAGAGAAGCAACTTAGAACTAAGGAGAAATTTCCTGACAGTTAGCACAATTAATCAGTGGAACAACTTGCCTGCAGAAGTTGTGAATGCTCCAACACTGGACGTTTTTAAGTTTTTAAGATGTTGGATAACCCTTTGTCTGAAGTGGTATACTAAGCAGGGGGTTTGACTAGCAGACCTCTAAGGTCCCTTCCAACTCTGTTATTCTATTTCTTAATTCAAATGTTAACTGATAAAGGAAATAAGTCTTGACCTCTTCAGCAGAGCAGATGGTTCCCATGGAACATCACCGAAAATTCCTGGTTGGGTGCAGTTTTGCTCTTCTGTAGGCACATGTGGTTTGATTGAACCTGTTGATTTGCATCTTTCTTCCAATTTCAAGACCACCCACTTATTAGTTGACCCTGAAGAGCTTTTGGAAATAATAAATAAATAAAATTTCACCTGGTATAATGGGATGCATGGAAGACCTTGGGGGATGAGGAAAAGAGATGCTAGCTAGGAAACAATCTGAAAAGGGAAAGGGGAGCCCTCAGGCCTTTATGGTCAGAGGAAGAAACTAGATTGGTGTCAGATCTCCTGGGTAAACCAGACAGAAAACACAACTAGATGAGCTAACTCTAATTTATTTTTACCTTAACAGAACCCGGCAAGTCTGAAAGTATAAACTTTTCACTGCCAGTTTTAATCATCTGATTTCATTAGGGCAGAGCTGGGCATTTCATAGCCCACAGTTCACATCAGTGGTGGGTTTCAAAAATTGTTCGAACCTACTCTGTGGGTGTGGCCTCCTTTGTGGGAGTGGCTTGCCACCCATGTGACCGGATGGGAGTGGCTTGCCGCCCATGTGACCGGCTAGGAAGATGCCGACGACACCTGTCAGAACCACCTTAAATTACCTCACACACAGCACTGGCATGCATAAGAATATGATGTGAACTGGTTTTTTAAAAGGCATCTTTGGTTTGCGTTAAAACAACTTCAACACATGCAAATGTTCTGATTGCACCACAAATGCAGTAGTCATCCTTACCTTTCACAGAGGCACTGAGTTTTATAAATATGAGCATGATAGTGTAGAATAATCATATCCAAGGACCAGTGGTGGGTTTCAAAAAAATTTTGGAACCTCTTCTGTAGGTGTGGCCTGCTTTCCGGGTCCATTGGTGGAACCTCTTCTAACCGGTTCGGTAAATTTGATGAACCGGTTCTACCGAATAGGTGCGAACTGGTAGGAACCCACCTCTGGTTCACATCCAACCTACAGGTGGTCCTGTTTTGACCCATGGCATTGATGTGGCATTGGGGGAGAGGGTGGGGCAGCATCTGGAAAGGGCAGGGTGCTAGTGCAATGGTGGCAAGAGGGGTGAGACAGTGGCCACAGCAGACCCTTCATAATGGTCCCAGTTTCCCACGTGGCCTCTTGGGAAAATTAATTGCCCATCCCTGCATTAGAACGAGTCCTTCCTGTTGTGGCCCACCAGTGGCCAGAGGAGCTGGCAGCAGAATAAGACAGTGAGGAGGTTGGGGAGGAGCCTGGGCCAGTCCTGGAGGCTGGGGAAGGCTCAGATGAGGGCTCTGCATCAGAGGCAGAGACGGAGCCGAGGCCGTCTGGCAGTGATCAGGTGCCTACGGAGCTAGACAGCAGTGAGGTAGAGGAACAGCTGGAGCCTGTTCCCAGTGTGTGCATGCGCAGAGCTAGCAGAAGAAAAGAACAGCTCAGAAATCAGGGTTGACTTGGGAGTAAAGCTACAGGTGGATGGTGAATGCCCCCTCCCATAGGAAACAAAAGGACCCTCACTCCCATGCCTCTTCATCTGATTCAGCTGTTGGATGGGCCGGCAGCCAACAGGCCACAACAGTAGGGTTTTATTTACATAGTTTTATTTTTTAATATTGAAAGCCACCCAGAGTTACCTTGTGGTAAGAGGAGCAGCCAATAAACTGATAAACAGAGAAGACATCTACCATGCTCCAGGTGACGGCATTTTTATTTATCACACCATTCCCAGGTCTGTGCCATAGTGAGTTGTTCTGACCCCCCTCCATCCGGTAATTAATGCCGACACAGGCTTACTGATAGCCACGCTTTATTCACAGCAATTACTCACAGGCAAGACGTTGGCAGCAACCCAGACTCCCACAGACAAGAGATACAATACAAACAAGAGCTTCTCCAGCTAGTTTGAACGGTTGTGTCCTGCAAAAAGTCTCCTCCCAAAGTCTCTTCTTATATACTCTCTTGGGAGGAGCCAAGCCACAACCACCTGGGCTTGATTATCTCCTATGAGTCTGTCTCCGTAATTGCTGCCTCTGTTTCTCCGCCCTTCTCTGCCTGGCATCAGGGACAAACTCTCTTTGATCTTCACCACTGCTCCATGCCTCAGGCGCCTCCTGGTGGCCAACCAGCCTCTCTGGTCCCTGCTTGGAGTCTGAACCCTGCCCAGGGTCCTCCACATCTTCCAGAGCCGACTCATAGGGTCCCTTGCTATCGGCAGCTCCAACGGCTCCTGCTGGGCCACAACAGTGAGTGTTATAGGTCAGGGGTCCCCAACCCCCAGTCCACAGACTGGTACCAGGTCTCAGCCCATTGAAATGTGGTCCACTCAAGTGTCAGGTGAGCATGTGAACCTTTATTTGTGCCTGTGTGGCATCCGGGTGGCATGCACGAAACTATCCCCACCTGCTGCTGCCATCGCTGCAGCTGCCACCAATCCATAGACCCGGGAAAGTTGGGGACTGCTGCTATCAGTGACTACCAAAGCCTGGAATTGTTCATGAGCACTCACTGATCACCAGTGTAGCTTTCGTAGCAGTAGCGTCCATGCCAGACCAAGATGTAACCCTTAACCAGGGGTGGGATTCAGCCGGTTCGGACCAGTTCGGCTCCGACAATCAGCTGAGAGCAAACCGGTTCGCTCTAACTATCAGGTGGGACCGTCCTCCTGCCCCTGTGCGATACTGACCTATATTCCCTTTGTTTGAAGCCCAGCTGATAGGCCTGGCAGACTGGATTGCCATGCCTCAGCTGTTTTACTCACCGGGGGCTGCAGAAGAAGGTTAAGTTTTTGAGCTGTTTTTAAATGCACTATGTTGCAGTGGAGTGCGTATTTGGTGCATGCATGCGTGCACATACAACGGGAGCATGAAGTGCGCACTTACCAGTTGTTATACCGCTCCCTCCACTGTCCTTAAATATTCACCCTGCTTCATTCTACTGGATCTTCCAAGCGGTTTTCAAAGGCTACCCCTATATAGAAATCCAGGCAACATATAAGGCTTTTCTGGGATTCTTGCCTTATGACTGACTGGGTGGAAGTAGTTTGACCTAGTGTATCACTGGATCTGTTTTAGTTTAAATTTAACTCCCTGTGGTTAAAGGATGGGATTAATCGACCCAATTAAGCATGTTGTGGGAACAGGAACACGAAGTCTCTTGCTGCTAAATTTTTTACTGGTGGGTGTTTTTTTAAAAGGGCCCTTTGACAGGCAATTATCCAGAGTTGCTTCACGGATTTTTATTGGCGAGGGTAGAATTTAATCCAGGCAATGCGGTCCATCAATCTATAATCTTCCCTTGTTTTTCCTTTCTTGCTTCCGTTCCTATTCTGAAACCAGCACCACGATCGTAAAAAGAGCTGCAGAATACCTTAGTGTCTGTGTGCATGCAATATACTTTAACAGATCAATGCTAGATCAACGCTAGTGGCTTCATTTGCACAACATGATTGTTGGTTAATTAATTTACATTTAGGCAAGAAAAAACAAAATGCACAGGTACAGTATAGGTGATACCTTGCCAGTGGTGGGATTCAACCAGTTCGCACCTGCTCGAGAGAACTGGTTGTTAATTTTCTAAGCAGTTCGGAGAACCAGTTGTTGGACGAAATCTCCTTTTGTTTTTTCCCACTTTACAGGGCTAATCCTGTAAGGAAGGCAGGAAGGAAACATTCTGGTGTTGTTTCCAGCCTCATCTTTATTGCCGTGCTTATAGAAACTGCCTCTCCAGTTAACCCTTATTACCATTGTAACAACTAAGGCAAAGCGTCCATCGACATGAGTGACATTGAGTTGGTCATGCCCATCGAGTCACATGACCACCAAGCCCATCTACCCAGCTGATCATTAGGGCAGCGAACCGGTTGTTAAATTATTTGAATCCCACCACTGTACCTTGCTCAACAGTAGTAATTGTGAAAGGGATCTTGGAGTCCTAGTGGACAACCTTTTAAATATGAGCCAGCAGTGTGCATCAGCTGCCAAAAAAGCCATCACAGTTCTAGGCTGCATAAACAGAGGGATAAAATCAAGATCACGTGAAGGGTTAATACCACTTTATAATCAGGGGTGGGTTCCGGCAGTCGCTACTGAAGGTTCACTCATGGGCACGCCATGTGCAATAAAAATTGTTCTGCACATGCACAGAAGCAAAAAACAAGATGCTGGTGCCTACGGCATCGCCGGGATAACTGGTTCGGGGACGTGGCAGGCCTGGGTTACTGCCAGTTCCAGCGACCCAGGCCGCCAAACCACTACTGGTTCAGCCAAACTGGTCCAAATCATCCACTGATTATAATGCCTTGGGCAAGGCCACACTTCACTTTTGGTTGCCACAATGTAGAAAAGATGTGGAGACTCTAGAAAGAGAGCAGAGAAGAGCAACAAAGGTGATTAGGGGACTGGAGGCTAAAACATATCAAGAACGGTTGCAGGAACTGGGTATGTCTAGTTTAATGAAAAGAAGGACTAGGGGAGACATGATAGCAGTGTTCCAATATCTCAGGGGTTGCCACAAAGAAGAGGGAGTCAAACTATTATCCAAGGCACCTGAGGGTAGAACAAGAAGCAATGGGTGGAAACTAATCAAGGAGAGAAGCAACTTAGAACTGAGAAGAAATTTCCTGACAGTTAGAACAATTAATCAGTGGAACAACTTGCCTCCAGAAGTTGTGAATGCTCCAACACTGGAAGTTTTTAAGAAGATGTTGGATAACTATTTGTCTGAAGTGGTGTAGGCTTTCCTGCCTAATCAGGGGGTTGGACTAGAAGACCTTCAAGGTCCCTTCCATCTCTGTTATTCTATTCTATTCTAATTTTCACCTTGCTTAGAGGTAGCGGGAGGTGACTTAATATATTCTGTGATCACAGGCCATTTGATAATTTATGCATAATCCAGAAAATTGGTTGTTTCTATAACCAGGTTAAAAGTACTTAGAGAACACGGCCAATAAGAAGTATCCACCCCAGATTTAATTAAACTACGGGTTACTCAGCCCAGTTTCTCCATTCACAGTATACTCTAAACCATTAACTAAATACACAGAATGGATTTGTGCAACTGGCTAAGTTAAAATGCAATTGATTAGCATAACATATGAATAAAGGAATTGATCATAATGGTCAGAGGTGTGGGGGAGAGGAGGGGAGAGGGGAAGGGACCTCGGAAGGATGGAAGGCTGAGTCAACCTTGATCAGAATCGAACTGCTAACAGTAGGCAGAGTTTGCTTGCAATATTGCATTCTAACCACCGAGCCACGGTATATTGCGGGTATGGATATAAAATGTCATTCATCACAAGGGGGCAGCTGCAATTTGCACCAATTGTAGTATTGGAAGAAATGTCCATCTGGGTTCAGTTCCAAGTGGGGAAAAAGACATTGGATTCACGGAAGTTGCTTGGAAAGAAGGCTTATTGATGGTGGACAGGACCACATGGTTTGAGGTCCGGGGGGGGGGGGGGGAGAGATGCTGTGAGTGCCCTGGTTTTATGCCCTCTCTGGGCTTTTGAATTTGAGCTTGTATTCTGATTGGTTATCAGACTCCGATGGGGCCATGTAGGGGTAACTCTGTAGGCTGTCCTGAGTCCCAAGCTTGGTTGAGCCTTTGCTGGGTGATG